>NC_088423.1:79625437-79942035 GCF_034236695.1 Oncorhynchus nerka
GAGTTTTGGGTTTTTCCACTGCACACTGACAGGAATCTCACACAGCACTGCTTTCACTGATGTCACTTGGAAAAGGGCCAGCCAGCGTGTATAAAAACTTGTATAACACCACTGCCCATGTCCATCCAGACGTGCTCTGAGAATAGCATTTCAGCTGGGTCTGAAAAGGTTGTGAGAAAACGAAGGAACTGCACTAAAAAGGAAAACAGAGCCAGATGGTGTCGAAAGGCATGAGGGAAAAGACTTGCAGTGAAAGACGAGAATGAATCTTACAACAGAGCTAGTGTCTGGTAAAAGAGACTACACTAAATCTATACTTCAGCATCTCAATGATGGAAGAGAATCCTATAAACGGAGGAACACCTTGAAGGCCAACGTTAAACTGTGATAAATGTATCTGTTAAAGGTATCTGTTTTGTTAAAAGGGGTTCATCATTTATTGCCTATTTATGAACCATCTTAGTGAGATCATCAGAGCATTCTGCCATGTCATACTGAAAATGAAAGTCCAGTCAGACTGGGCTTTTGCCTCTTCCCTTCCTATGTATTATCAGAGCTGAGTGTAGCTGGGACCATAAACCGAAAATGATTGAGACCGACCATACTTATCGCAGGCATTTTACTGATATTGTTGATTACGATAAGTAGCCTACTAGAGAAATATGAAGTTTGAAATTAAATAAGTTTACTAACATGTGTGATTGTTAATTGGGCAATTGATGGCTACAGACTAGTAGTAGTTTTTTTTTAAACCCAATTTCATGGTATCCAATTGGTAGTAGTTACATTCTTGTCTCATCGCTGCAACTCCCGTACGAACGGGAGAGGTGAAGGTTGAGAGCCATGCGTCCTCCGAAACACAACCCAACCTGCTTCTTGACACAATGCACATCCAACCCGGAAGCCAGCCGCACCAATGTGTTGGAGGAAACACCGTACACCTGGCAACCTGGTCAGCGTGCACTGCGTCAAACCCGCCACAGAAGTCGCTAATGCGCGATGAGACAAGGATATCCCTACCGGCCAAACCCACCCTAACCCGGACGACGCTTGGCCAATTGTGCGTCGCCCCATGGACCTCCCGGTCGCTCGAACCCAGAATCTCTGGTGGCACAGCTAGCACTGCGATGCAGTGCCTTAGAACACTGCGCCACCCGGGAGGCCAGTAGTAGTAGTTTTAAGGGTAATATGAAAAAATGTACTGTGGTGCTGCACATTAATGTATTAAACTATATATTTATCGTTATCACATCAATTCAGGCAATTTATCGCGATATGGATATTTGCCTGTATGGCCCAGCTCTAGGGCTGGACTGACTGACGTCTCAGTGCTCTGGGACCCCAATCAACTGAAGCAGAGTAATGACAGCCTGCTGGGATGATGATATGTCTCCCTGGCTTCTGACGCACTGGAGGGTACTAATCAACTGCTGTGGTTACTCACATCCAGAGTGGGCACACCACTCCTGACCTGGCTGCACACACACTGTGACTCGGCATCTGTTTACACAATAGGCTCTCTCTAGAGCGAGACAGAGGACAGACTATCTACACAATGTCAGGATGGCATTACCCCATAAAAGGGCTATGGACAGAATGTCCCTCACCATCGAGTGGCTGCTACAGTGGCACCAGTCATTCATGTAATAAACAGAGATGATCACGGGACCAAAACGGGCTTGAGATCTGTCTAAACGTTTGGTGGCACCACAAACCATGCTGTAACTGTACAGTGTACATCCTTCAGAGAAGGCTTGTGACCACATGGGCCAAATTATGCTCGGAGATGCACAGTATTTTTGGAATCTAAATTGTTTAACACTCATACCTCAAAAATGCTAAAAACTACAGTATACATTCAACTGTAAATTAAAGAGAAATGCCATACTGTATTCATCAGCAATTCATAAATCTATGTGAAATGTATGATTACATAGACAAAACAAAGCATCATTATTCCAGTCAGCAGATTCCAATGCAGTGTTAGAGCAGAGATAATCTGGCTCAGACAGACAGGCCAGGGAGGCTATCTTACCTCACCACCACCACTGTTGACATAATGATGTTAGAGAGACTCAGTTCAGCTTGGGGTTGATGATGCAGACATAATCCATTACTACTGAGTCACTGTTGTGTACATATCCTGATTCACCAGACAGGAAACCTATTCCCAGTGACGCTACGCCAATCAAACTATAGCTTGTCATAATATAACCATTTATACCATAACACCATAATGAATCATGCATTTCATAACACAGGTGGCAGATGACTGATCTTCTCAAAGTACATTTTGACAGTTGCCAATTAGACATAAGAAACACTGACTTCAGACTGACTTCACTGGTTTCAGAATGAGAAGCCAGTGAATATTGGCAAATGTCCAGTCACTCAAGAATTAATTTGAGAGTATCTCATGAGAGAGACTTGAAAAGCTGCAATATGACTTAATGAAGCGTGGCTGGATGATGACGATACGCATGTAGTACTCAGTGGATTCTCCATGCAGTGGCAGGATCGGACGGCAGCTTCGGGGAAGTCGAAAGGAGGAGTGTGTTTTTTTCATAAATAACAACAGGTGTGCTGCTTCCAGTGTGAAGGAAATATCTAGCTTTTGCTCACCTGATATAGAATACCTCATGGTTAGCTACAGACCCTTTTATCTACCAAGAGAGTTCTCATCTGTAATTATCACAGCTGTCTACATCCATCCACAAGCCAACACCACTCTGGCACTCAACTGTATGGAGCCATAAACAAACAAGTGGTTGGGTGGAGAATTAAAACCGTCCTAGCTCACTTCTACCAACACGTCTCCTGTGCCACTAATGGCACTAAAACTATAGAGCACTTTTTTTCTACCAACAGAAATGCAAACACGGCCCTCCCTCATCCTCCCTTTGGCAAATCTGACCATGACTCCATTTTCCTGCTTCCTGCTCAAACAGGAAGTACCAGTGATGCCCTGAATACGGAAGTGGTTGGATGAAGCAGACGAGAGGCTATAAGACTGTTTTTCTAGTACAGACTGGAATATGTTCCGCGATTTATCCGATAGCATTGAGGAGTTTACCACAACAGTCACAGGCTTCATCAATAAGTGCATAGCATATCCAAACCAAAAACCACGGATTACAGACAATATCCACGCTGGGCTAAAGGCTAGAGCTACCGCTTATAAGGGACAGGACATGGACATGGATGCATACAAGAAAGGCCGCTCTGACCTCCGACAAGACATCAAACATGCAGAAGGACAATATAGGAGGGAGGTGGAATGTAATCACAAGGCCGGAATACCAGGGCATGTTCTCAGAACATGCGCAGACCAGCTGGCAAGTGTCTTCACGGACATTTTCAATCTCTCCTTGTCCCAGTCTGTAATCCCAAAATGTTTCAAACTGACCACCATTGTCCCTGTTCCCAAGAGCTCCAATGTAATCTGCCTAATTGACTATCTACCAAGAGATAATCTGTAATTATGAAGTGCTTTGAAAGGCTGGTCATGAAAAACATCAACACCCTCATCCCAGACACCCTACACCCACTCCAATTTGCATACCCCCTGACAGATCCACAGATGAAGCAATCACAATTGCACTTCACACTGCCCTCTTCCACCTGGACAGGAGGGAAAATTACTATGTGAGAATGCTGTTCATAGACTAGAGCTCAGCGTTCAACATAACATTCCCCTCCAAGCTCATCACCAAGCTAGGGACCCTGGGACTGAACCACTCCCTCTGCAACTGGATCCTGGTTGACCCTCAACACCTGGGCCCCTCAGGGGTGTGTGCTTAGTCCCCTCCTGTACTCCCTGTTCACCCACGACTGCGTGGTCACGCACAACTCCGTCACCGTCAGCAAGTTTGCTGACGACGCGACAGTGGTAGGCCTGTAGGTCAGAGACTTAGCAGTGTGGTGCCAGGACAACAACGTCAGTAAAACCAAGGAGCTGATCGTAGACTAAAGGGGAAAGAGGGGAGAGCACACCCATATCCATGTTGACAGGGCTGTTGTGGAGCGGGTTGAGAGCTTCTAGTTCCTTGGTGTCCACATCACTAAGGACTTAACATGGTTCTCACACGCGCACACAGTCGTGAAGAGGGCATGGCAGCAATTCTTCCCCTCAGGAGGCTGAAAAGATTTGGCATTGGCCCTCGGATCCTCCAAATGTTCTACAGATGTAATATTGAGAGCATCTTGACTGGCTGCATCACTACTCTGTATGGCAAATGCACCACCCTTGAGCTCAAAGCGCTACAGAGGGTGATGCGGACAGCCCAGTACAGCACAGAGGCCAAGCTCCCTGCCATCCAGGACCTCTATATCAGGCGGCGTCAGAGGAAGGCCTGAAAAATTACCAAAGACTCCCAAGCCATAGACTGTTCACTCTGCTACCATCCGGCAAACGTACTGGAGCATCGGCTCTCAGACCAACAGGCTCTGAGACAGCTTCTACCCCCAAACCATAAGACTGCTAAATAGCCAGACTGCTAAATAGTAAATGAATGATACCTAAACTATCTGCACTGACTCTATCTTGCACCTACCTGCACTTGCACTAACCCTACGTACTAACCCTACGTACACACACACCATATACACACACTCACTAGACTATATATACACACACACTAGACTATAAATACACACCATATACACACTCATCAGACTATATATACACACCATATACACACTCATTAGACTATATATACACACACTCACTAGACTATATATACACACCATATACACACTCATTAGACTATATATACACACACTCACTAGACTATATATACACACACACTAGACTATATATACACACCATATACACACTCACTAGACTATATATACACACACTCACTAGACTATATATATATACACACACACTAACTAGATTATATATACACACCATATACACACTCACTAGACTATATATACACACCATATACACTCACTAGACTATATATACACACCATATACACACTCACTAGACTATATATACACACCATATACACACTCACTAGACTATATATACACACTCACTAGACTCTATATACACACCATATACACACTCACTAGACTATATATACACACCATATACACACTCACTAGACTATATATACACACTCACTAGACTATATATACACACTCACTAGACTCTATATACACACCATATACACACTCACTAGACTATATATACACACTCACTAGACTCTATATATGTAACAGTATAACTTTAGACCGTCCCCTCGCCCATACCCGGGCGCGAACCAGGGAACCTCTGCACACATCAACAACAGTCACCCACGAAGCATCGTTACCCATCACTCCACAAAAGCCGCGGCCCTTGCAGAGCAAGGGGAACCACTACTTCAAGGTCTGAGCAAGTGACGTCACCGATTGAAACGCTATTTAGCGCGCACTGCTAACTAAGCTAGCCGTTTCACATCCGTTACATAAACACACCATATACACACTCACTAGACTATATATACACACTCGCTATATATATATATATATATACACACACACACCATATACACACTCACTAGACTATATATACACACTCGCTATATATATATATATATATACACACACACACCATATACACACTCACTAGACTATATATATGCACTCACTAGACTATATATACACACCATATACACACTCACTAGACTATATATACGCAGACCATATACACACTCACTCATATACACTACATTGACACTCCAACACAAAACCCACACACATTCACACACACACACACACTTTTACACTCATCATATGCTGCTGCTTCTCAGTTCTATATTTTAGTCTTATTATTATGATCTATCATGATGACTTGTCACTTTACCCTGCCTTCATGTACATATCTACCTCAAATACCTCATACATCTGCACATTGATCTGGTACTCATACTCCCTGTATATAACTCCATTCTTGTGTAGTTTTTATTTTATTCCTCGTGTTACTATTTTTATTTTATTTTTAAAATTCTGAAACGATGGGAAGGGCTCGTAAGCAAGGATTTCACAGTAAAGTCTACACCAGTAGTATCCAGCGCATGTAGCAAATGTTATTTTATTTTGAGAAGAATCTTTATTTAATGTACTCTTTGTCAGTGGGCTACTGCCTCAGACAGCTATGATCTCCTCACATAGTTGATTAAATGCTTCGAGAAGGGCTGTGTGTGTCTGAGTCCAAAGTGTCTGGGCTGCTACACGTTGAAATACGAGCGGAGAGGGACTAGAACATGGCTTATCTCCCACTGCTGTGGCTGCTGCTTCCAACGGAACATCTGACCTATAAACCGCTGCTTAGCGGTGGTGGAGACCGCCATTCCATGCTGTGATCAGAGCCAGCTAGGCCTATTTCAGACTGGAGCAGCCAGGATCACTGGGGAGGGACAGCTCACAGAGGCAATGTATTTCTCTGTAACTAATCATCATTCAGCCAAAATGCCTTCGACCGCATCGCCTATTCCATACTCGAGGTGTTCGACCGGCGAACAATGGACTCTTTGTTGGGGTACGCATGAAAGTCCCCCGGGTCCCCTCGCGGCCACCGATTCATGCTCTGCCTGGAACCAATGGTCATCTTCAGAGACTGAATAAAACGCCATAGAGGATGAATTGAGGAAGTGAGTCAACCATGTATGAGGGAGAAATATGGCCATTACAGTTAATTTGACCCATGTGCTTGCAAAATAAAATGCTCAAAGGCTACAAACATATGTCAACAAACACTCAATCTCTAATTTCCAACTAAAAACATGTCAGCCCCCATTCTTTTACTGGGTCTCACATTCAAGCCTGATGAGCAGGAAGGAAATTTATAGTGGAGGGGCCGAGAATGGCCGGGCGAAACGTGACAGACATCGCTGCCACATGAAGCACCTCAGGAGAACCAGCCTTTTCACTGTCCACAGTCCTCAGGACGTTTACTACTGGAAAGTAATTTGGCATACATTTGTACTTTGTCACCCTCAATACAGAGAATTTATAGTTGGTCTTGCTTATATTGTAGTTTTCCATGTTACTAAAACTATCAAGAGGTCAAAAGTCGTTGTTGGAGGATAGATATTCCCCCTATTTTGAGAAAACAATTCCTTGTGAGACTGTCGAACACTTGGTTTATGTGAAATTAGCTTTAGTGCTAGGTCTGGGCTTTAGCTGAGGCATATCAAGTTGACACTTTCCCAAGCCACAGAGTAATCTTACAATTTAATCCTTTGTCTCAAGGAATGGCCTGATAATGAAGAGTGAGTGATGATCATATTTTCTTTACATAACCATACAGGGCTGAATAAACATAAAGCAGGAATATTAAGTATAAATCTAGCATTGATTTTTGAAAAGCCCTGAGAGTTTTTCAGTCAGCTAATTGGGACTGTCCAATAGAAAGCAGATGGGGTATAAATGTACCCCATGACTGTCAAATTCCTTTTAACCAGGGGAAGGCCAGCTCGCAATATATAACCCATCTGTTGTTTCTGGCTCCCACATAACCATTGTCTGGAGACAGACACACAGAGCTTTCAGCATATAAAGAAATACTTGTTATCAGTCCATAACAATTCGGAGTTGATGGTGAAACCAGAAAGCAGCACACGTCTTCATGCCATCCTTCAGAATAAAGACAATCCAGTCTACTTGGCAGCTGAGAGTGTGAGGATATGAGAGAGTGACCAACAATCAGAACTCTCTAGAAATCTACCAAGTGTGTGAAAGGATTTTGGAATTACTACTTGCATCAGCAGTCACTAACAGAGTTTGGCTTTCAACAATCCTGGTTATTCACTGAATTACAATGCATCAGTAAGTGTTGCAGGTCAGGCTGGGTTATCCTCAGCTATCCAGACACAGATGCATTCTTACCCACTATGTCCTCATAGGCGTTCTCCTCTAAAGTGCTTTTGGAGCTGGGCCGGCTGCTGCTGCGGGTCTCTGTGGAAACAGTGCCATTCTCTGTGTGAGAGGACGGGTACGAGGAGGCCAGGCTGGCAGCATCCTCCAACTCACATGACTCCCTGGAGAGAGAGAGAGTCAGAAAGAGAGAGAGAGAGAGAGAGACAGAAATAGAGAGAGAGAGAGAGAGAGAGAGAGAGAGAGAGAGAGAGAGAGAGAGTCAGAAAGAGAAAGTAAGGGGATTGATGGAGGGAGAATCACAAAGAGGAAAAGAGGGAGGAAAGTGAATGGGAGGAAGGGAAAGATGGGAAGAAACAAGAAACAGGAAGGGAGGATGTAAATGTAAATGTAATGTAGGATGAAAAAAGCAGAAAAGAATATGGTATTTAATAATGTATGGCTGTGTGCTGAGACAGTGGAGAGAAGAACTGCAGTCCAGAGAGTCTGGATCATTCCATCCTGACATCCTCTACTGGCCGATTACAATCAACGAGGACCACCTGAGAGGATGAAAGCCACTGTTCCAAGGAGACTCAAATATGCCTCATCCCTCAACAGCCCTCTATGAAGCTGCCAATTAGAGAGAGAGAGAGAGAGAGAGACCTGGAACACTGGTTCAGAGAACCACTAAACTAATGACAGCAACACTACACTGACAGCAACATGTGCTCCAATCACAAAGTCATTTCCTGTATATTTACCACCAACCCCTCTATTAGATCAGTGAGTTCACGCCTGCTATCCTGCTGTCCTGCTCCATTGACGGCTCATGGCTTTTAAACATGCTCTGAAATTGCGTCTGCCGCAGGAATGTTAAACACTGACTCCAAGTTAGGGACATTAAAGGATCTCCTCCTCCTCTCCGCTCATCAAGAGGATCTGGCAAGGCCCTGCCCTCAGTCATTGGCCTAAACAAGTTGTGCTCTGAAGGCAATTTAAAGGGGGATAAAGAACGAGGGTAATAAACAATATTAAGTGTTGCAGAAAGACAACAGGCTAATAGCTGCCTGTACTGCACAGCTCTATAGCAACATAATGAAGAAGGATGAGGAGGCACACTGGGAACCTTGGGATGTCCACTGGCAAGACAACATACTGTAGGCCTTTGCTAAATAACAGACATGATATAAGAAGAATACAGTCCTGTTTTGATGTAAGAGTGACTTGGAACATTGTTGAAAAGCTGTAGGATTTCAAGGATAGAACGATTGATGGTCTTGGACATGAACAGTTTGGCTGGAGCTGAGCAGTGATATTTAAGGATGTTCTAATTCAACCATTATTACAGTACACTGTGTTATAGACATTTACAGTAATACTTTGTTTCTCACGGACAGCAGATGTTCGTTACCTGGCCTTATACTAAGATACACAATGCCCTGTCTAAAGTAGTTGACATTTGAAATGTGTTTTATATTGCAATTAGGCTACTTAATGTTTGTTCAATGAAAGACTGACATTATTACAAAAGAACACTGGAAAAACAGCAGAAACTCAATTTAACATATTCCATTTCAATGGCAACATTCTAGACAAATCAAATTGGAAAAAACAGAAAAACAAAAGCCATGAACAATATCAATAGAACAATGTGATCCTCTTCATATGAAGCCAAAAATACTGTCTTTCTAATGCAGGAAAACATTGAAGCTTATGCTTACTATCAAATGCTGAACAGAAATGGCAGACCATTTCAGTGAGCAGCATCACTACAAAGTGAGCGAGGCCACTCTACTGTCTATCTGACTACAGCCAAAACTGTAGTCAGATAGATACACTTGAACACCAACCAAGTAAAGCTTGGTCTATGATCCTTACCCCCGTAAAAACATTCTCAGGACATGCTAGAGACATTTACAAATCCAAGACAAATAAATGTTCTAGCCGTCCATGTGCAACTCTCAGAAAGGAACTAAACAAATTCACTGCCTCTGTTTTTACTGCAGCCTGCAGGATCTATGCTTTGTTTTGCAGCTCCATAAATCAGCATCTCCTGTTCGCCATGTTGTTTGATCAGCATGGCTGATTCTGAGGGGGAGGGAGGGCCCGGGGGTTGAGATACACATGTTTTACTGTCTGAGAATGCACGAAACACAACACAAAAACATCAGTTCACTGAACCGTGGACTTACTGACACATGCCATAACAACAAAAGACTACACTTAGAACAGAATGTGCTATTTAGAACCTTAAAGAGTTATTCGGCTATCCTCATAGGAGAACACTTTGAGGAACCCTTTTTGGTTGCAGGTAGAACACTTTTGGTTCCAGGTAGAAGGAACCCTTTCTACAGAGGGTTCTACACGGAACCTAAACGGGTTCTAACTGGAACCAAAACAGGTTCTCCTATGGGGACAGCCGGATAACCTATTACAAAGCCTTTTTTCTAAGAGTGTACACGTCTAGAGGTGACGTGACTATTCTCACCTGTCCTGGAGTCTCTTGGGGGAGCTCCAGTCCTTCGTCAGATTTCGCGTCATGTTGGGTGCGGGGGTGGTGGGCAGCAGGGGTGGTGACTCCTCAGAAGCACTGCCAGGAGGTAGTCCATTGCTTGGCGACGTGCCCTTGTGGTTGCGGTTGGCGTCGTACTCAAAGGTGCGTTTAGGTTTGGGCAGGGGGTTGACTGGCATGCCCTCCGGTGTCTGTTGACAGGGGGGCTCTGGGCTCTCGGTCTCTGACCGGGTTGAGCTCACACTGAACCTCTGTCTGGAGAGTTTATCAGAGGCCGGCAGGGCGTCTGGTTCTGTGACCACAGAACATATACTGCTGCGTTTACTGGTGCCCCTACTGTCCAAGTCCTCGACCCCACCTATCATAACACACTTCTGTTTCGTTTTGTCTGGTGCATAGCAGTTACTAAGATACCGGGGTGGCTGGCTGGGGCTCTCCTTCAGCACCTTCTCGATCTTTTGTATCCGATTGAGTACAGCAGACGTTTCCTTCCGAGTGGACAGGGAGCTCAGGAATAACGCAGAGGAGTCGGTCTTTCCTGGCCTCTTCTGGAAGCGGCCCAGAAACTCACTGTCTGAGGCTGCCTCCTCTTCCTCTGTCTCTGGATAGGAGCACTCGGAGAAAGCTTTACTCATCCTCCGGATGCTCTTGAAGTCAAAGGTCTTCTCACTGCAAGGTGAGGAGAGGAGGCTGGGGCAGCCCTCGCTGCCACCCACACGCTCACCTACAGGTCTCTTCTCCAGACACAGGCTCATCCTAGGCAGAGCCACCCTCCTGCACTCCCATTCTGAGATCTTCTTACGGATGGCCACAGAGGATGCCCCTGACACGGGGCGGCTGAGAGAGAGGGTGCGCTTGTGGCTGTGGTTGGATGAAGGTCCCAAGGAGAGGGTGCTCCAGCTCAGGGGACCACCACTCAGTCCACCCCCCCCAGGAAGGTCCTCCTGTTTCTGGTTCTCTTTCTGCTCCTCTTGGCCCCCCTGGGCCTCCTGACTCACCTGAGCCCCACCAGAGGGCTTGTAGATGGAGAGCTTGTTGTCCAGGCAGCTAATGCTCTTGGACTTGGTAAGTCGGCTCTGGGACAGTAAGTCACAGGAGAGGGAGGCTCCACTGCAGAGGCTAGCGGTCTTGCTGCTCCAGCCGGCCCGGCCCAAGAGTCTGCCGTCTGTTTTGACGTATCTGACGTGCTGCCTGTTGTCCTCGCTGTCGCTGAGCGGGGTGTGGTACCGCCCCTGTGTGGCAGAAAGAATGGGGGGTGGGGACGCAGACTGGCACCTGGAATGAGAGTGGGGGGGGGGCAGAAACATCATTATACCATTCCTTACAACGTTACTTTATTTGCTCCCAAATACCAAAATAATAATTTAGCTCACTTAACAGCTCGAAAGAGTCTGGCGCTGAGAATTCCTCTCAACACTGTTGACTGCACATTGAGAGAAACTAGGAGGGAATACCAGTGGTTACCTCAGGTGTGTTCAGCTTACCAGTGGGAGTTTAATCATAGCAGCTAAAGTTTACAGGGCAACAGAAGGAGAAAAAACTCTCTCTTTAGAGAAGAAAGAAAAGAAAGGAAAACCCTTCATTGCCAGAATGTATTTCTAAGATAATAGGCAACATGAAAACTTTGACCACTCGTGAAATAACCGATGGAAAATACCCAGTAATGTGACATAACTTTGGCAGTACGGGATCCCTGTTCGACGCCAAAGCAAATACATATCTACAGTAAAAATGCATGCGTGGATTTTTCCACATAATTAAAATGATTTGGGTAGAATGTATGTATGTAGACGCCACACACAAAGCCATGGGAATACACCACGCTGAGAGACAGATGAGACGCTCTTAGCTCTTACCTTCATCAGCAGCTTACCACATTACTCCTGGGAGAGTTGTCTGTGTTTCCTGATGCTAACAGCTAACAATCTCACAGAGGACACCGGCCCGGCCCCTGGCTCATTACAGACTGGTCCATTGTTCACCTAAGACCGCCACTAACGCGACGCTGCTTCTGCTCAATGCTGAGAAATGTGGATAAAACACCCTGCTGCTGACCTCATTTGGGCTTTTCACAGAGAGAAACACACTCTTTCTCACCCATCTCTGACTCTTCCGTTTCTACCCCACTCAGAAGACTTTGGGAACTTTCTGGACTTGGCTCCTGACTGAGGCTTGCGAAACCCAAGGCGGTGGTGGGGATCTGATGTCACAGCTAGCAACGGTTAGAATAACAAGTGTGAGCTGAGCTGGGCTGGGCTGGGACAAGGAGGTGATGGCTGTGATCCGAGGTGCAGGTTGGGACAGATCTCTTCACACCTCTGGGCTCTGTCTTTCACACGGGGTGGGGACTACTGGGGAGAGAGCTGTACAGCACCTGATCACCTGCGGGCCAAAGTCAGACTGTCTGACTCACTGTGTCAGTGACCTAACTCCTCCTCAAATCAAATGTTATTGGTCACATACACATGGTTAGCAGACGTTAACGCGAGTGTAGAGAAATGCTTGTGCTTCTAATTCTGACCGTGCAGTAATATCTAACAAGTAATCTAACAATTTCACAACAACTACCTTATACACACACAAGTGTAAAGGAATGAATAAGAATTTGTACATATAAATACATGGATGAGCGATGGCTGTGCGGCATAGGCAATATGCAGTAGATGGTATAGAATACAGTATATACATATGAGACCACACTGCACACTGCCCTAACCCATCTGGACAAGAGGAATACCTATGTGAGAATGCTGTTCATCGACTACAGCTCGGCATTCAACACCATAGTACCCTCCAAGCTCGTCATCAAGCTCGAGACCCTGGGTCTCGAACCCCGCCCTGTGCAACTGGGTACTGGACTTCCTGACGGGCCGCCCCCAGGTGGTGAGGGTAGGCAACAACATCTCCACCCCGCTGATCCTCAACACTGGGGCCCCACAAGGGTGCGTTCTGAGCCCCCTCCTGTAGTCCCTGTTCACCCACGACTGCGTGGCCACGCACGCCTCCAACTCAATCATCAAGTTTGCGGACGACACAACAGTGGTAGGCTTGATTACCAACAACGACGAGACGGCCTACAGGGAGGAGGTGAGGGCCCTCGGAGTGTGGTGTCAGGAAAATAACCTCACACTCAACGTCAACAAAACTAAGGAGATGATTGTGGACTTCAGGAAACAGCAGAGGGAATACCCCCCTATCCACATTGATGGAACAGTAGTGGAGAGGGTAGTAAGTTTTAAGTTCCTCGGCATACACATCACAGACAAACTGAATTGGTCCACTCACACAGACAGCATCGTGAAGAAGGCGCAGCAGCGCCTCTTCAACCTCAGGAGGCTGAAGAAATGCGGCTTGTCACCAAAAGCACCAAAAGCCCACAACCGTAAGGCTCTCCAGAGGGTAGTGAGGTCTGCACAACGCATCACCGGGGGCAAACTACCCAGACCTCACTACCCTCTGGAGAGCCTTACGGTTGTGGGCGGAGCAGTTGCCGTACCAGGCGGTGATACAGCCCGACAGGATGCTCTCTATTGTGCATCTGTAAATGTTTGTGAGTGTTTTTGATAACAAGCCAAATTTCTTCAGCCTCCTGAGTTTGAAGAGGTGCTGTTGCGCCTTCTACACCACTCTGTCTGTGTGGGCGGACCATTTCAGTTTGTCCGTGATGTGTACGCCGAGGACCTTAAAACTTTCCATATTCTCCAATACTGTCCTATCGATGTGGATAGGGGGTGCTCCCTCTGCTGTTTCCTGAAGTCCACGATCATCTCCTTGACGTTGAGTGTGAGGTTATTTTCCTGACACCACACTCCGAGGACCCTCACCTCCTCCCTGTAGGCCGTCTCGTCGTTGTTGGTAATCAAGCCTACCACTGTAGTGTCGTCTGCAAACTTGATGATTCCTGACAAATTGATGATTCCTGACAAACTGCTATGTCCAAGTGGCCTGCCTCCTCAAACAATCCAAATGGTACATTCTAAATTGTAAACAAGCATTACAGGTTCAAATCCAGTAGAGTTGACAGAACACACCTATTCTTAGGCCCCTAAAGTCTGTTTGGAAAGCAGGAAAGGTTTTGTCATTATAGCAACAGCCCAAAGAAGTGAAGGAAGCTGCAAGATAGGTAAAGTTAGGTATTAACTAAAGAACGCCCTTTAAAGCTTGATTAAGCCATAATGTAAATATAATAAATGAAATGGACCAGTTCAATAGCATTACTGAACTGTACACATATGAAGGTAAATGGACCAGTTCAATACCATTACTGAACTGTACACATATTAAAGTTGACATTTCCCATACTCAACATACACAGAGTTCTTCAGCTGTCCCATAGGAGAACCCTTTTCGGTGCAAGATAGAACCTAAACCAAATTTATTGAAATGAAATGCAGAAATGTCTCATTTACATAAGTATTCACACCCCTGAGTCAATACTTTTTTAGAAGCACCTTTAGCAGCGATTACAGCTGCGATTACAGCTTAGAGTCTTTCTGGGTGAGTCTCTAAGAGCTTTCCACACTTGGATTGTGCAACATTTGCACATTATTCTTTTCAAAATGCTTCAAGCTCTGTCAAATTGGTTGTTGATCATTGCTAGACAACCATTTTCAGGTATTGCCATAGATTTCAAGTAAATTTAAGTCAAAACTGTAACTCGGTCACTCAGGAACATTCACTGTCTTGGTAAGTAACTCCAGGGTAGATTTGTCCTTGTGTTTTAGGTTGTTGTCCTGCTGAAAGGTGAATTAATTGTCCAGTGTCTGATGGAAAGCAGACTAAACCAGGTTTTCCTCTAGGATTTCGCTTGTACTTAAGCTCCATTCCATTAAAAAAAATTATCCTGAAGAACTTCCCAGTCCGGAATGATTACACGCATACCCATAACATGATGCAGCCACCACTATGCTTGAAAATATGGAGAGTGGTACTCAGCAATGTGCTGGATTGGATTTGACCCAAACATAATCTGTATTCTGGGCAAAAAGGTAATTGCTTTGCCACATTTTTTTGCAGTATTACTTTAGTGCCTTGTTGCAAACACGATGCATGTTTTGGAATATTTTTATTCTGTACAGGCTTCCTTCTTTTCACTCTGTCAATTAGGTTTGTTTTGTGGAGTAACTACAATGTTGTTGATCAATCCTCAGTTTTCTCCTATCACAGCCATTAAACTCTGTAAATGTTTTAAAGTTGGTGAAATCCCTGAGCGGTTTCCTTCCTCTCCGGTAACTGAGTTAGGAAGGAAGGACGCCTGTATCTTTGTATTGACTGGGTGTATTGATACAACATCCAAAGTCCAATTAATAACTTTTCCATGCGCAAAAAAAGGGCATTCAGTGTCTGCTATTTTTATTTGTACCCATCTACCAATAGATGCCCTTATTTTGCGAAGCATTGGAAAACCTCACTGGTCTTTGTGGTTGAATCTGTTTGAAATTCACTGCTCGACTGAGGGACCTTTCAGATAATTGTATGTGTGGGGTACAGAGATGAGGTAGTCATTAAAAATCATGTTAAACACTATTATTGCAGACAGAGTGAGTCCATGCAACTTATTAAGTGCATTTTTACTCCTGAACTTATTTAAGCTTGCCATAACAAAGGGGTTGAATACTTATTGACTCAAGACATTTCAGCTTTTCATTTTTAAATCATTTGTAAACATTTCTGAAAAGATCATTCCACTTTAACATTATGGGGTATTGTGTGTAGGCCAGTGACAAAAACAATCTCAATTTGATCCATTTGAAATTCAGGCTGCAACGCAACAAAATGTGAAAAAAGTCAAGGGGTGTGAATACTTTCTGAAGGCAGTGTGTGATACTCCACTAAAATGGCTCCTGGTAAGTGAGTTAACCAGTGGAACTTGACAGATTAACCCATACCATCAATCAGAATGTAGGAACAATGCCATAGACAGTACAGTATGTATGAGAACCAGATCACTACAGATTAGCTCTGAGGGTCTACTGTATCTAACTTCTCCAGTTGAAACTGCTTGGTTTGTCATAATGAGGTAGAGAGGAGTGAAACTGGCTCCACATGCCTGGTTTGGACCTGGGGGTTGGACTCAGGATTCACTCTCATTAAACCCAGTCCAGAGGCTGGACTCATAGGTTCAGTTTCCTGGACACGGTTTAAGTCTAGTCCAGGACCATAATGAGCAGTGTCCTGGATGAAGCTATTCATACATCATCGTTTTACAGAATAGTGCTAGCTAGATCACGTTCCAGTTGACTGTGGTAAAAGTCCAAAGTTGTGTCCAATTATCCAGTGTGTCTAAAACGGAAACATATGCGATATGGTTTCAAGGGAAAGCAAATGGATAAAGACCAAACACGGGTGAAAATAGCAAGAGGACAGATGACTTTTAGTAAGCAACATTCTCAAGGTTGAACCCCATTGATCAGTTCTGTAATTAATCTACCTTTAGTTTTGATTTGCCACATTCATTTGTAAGAATATATCTAGAAAGCATTTTGATGGAGCAATGTTCAACATTAGCTTCTGCTGGGGAAACATTATTGCTAATGGCCTTTAAATCAAACTGTACTGTATATATCCACAGTATTGCTCCAAATGCACATTATATACTGAACAAAACATATAAACGCATCATGTAAAGTGTTGGTGCCATGTTTCATGAGCATAAATAAAGGATCCCAGAAATTTTCCATACGCACAAAAAGCTTATTTCGCTCACATTTTGTGCACAAATTTGTTAACATCCCTGTTAGTGAGCATTTCTACTTTGCCAATTTAATCCATCCACCTGACAGGTGTAGCATTTAAAGAAGCTGATTAAACAGCACGATCATTACACAGGTGCACCTTGTGCTGGGGACAATAAAAGGCCACTCTAAAATGTGCAGTTTTGTCACACAACAATGCCACATATGTTTTGAAGGAGCATGCATTTGGCATTCTAACTGCAGGAATGTCCACAAGTGTCACACCCTGACCATAGAGAGCCCTTGTTTCTCTATGGTGTAGTAGGTCAGGGCGTGACTAGGGGGTATTCTAGTTTATAATTTCTACAGTATGTTGGTGTTTTGTATGATTCCCAATTAGAGGCAGCTGGTTGTCTCTAATCGGGGATCATATTTAAGTAGCTATTTTTCCCACCTGTGTGTTGTGGTATATTGTTTTGTGTTTGTGCCTGTACACCACCTAGTCATGTTTAGCTGTTCGTTTATTTGATTTATTTGTTTTTTGCTTTAGTTTCACTTTTCAATAAATATGTGGAACTCAACATCTGCTGCGCCTTGGTCCCGTTCTTACGACAACTGACAACAAGAGCTGTTGCCAGATAATGTAATGTTCATTTCTCTACCATAAGCTGCCTCCAAACTCATTTAGAGAATTTGGTAGTAAGTCCAACCAACCTCACAACTGCAGACCACATGCAACCATGCCAACCCAGGACCTCCACATCCGAATCCACAGAAAAACACAACCCAATTCACAAATACTGACTTATAAACCACTATGAGATGGAATCAAATGTGAGTGACTGTGCATATCAATAAACACTGTAAAGTGTATAAATGTGGCATATGCTTATGACAGTCCCACTGCAATGTATGGTGCAATGATGTCTTGCAACAAAGAGTCCTACCAGACCGTTGTATGGCAGTGCAAATTCAGTGTCCTCCAAGGAAAAGGAAAAATAACTCTTCACATGCAAATCTACTTACGGATGTCCTAGGTTCGGGCGGCTCGCCATCCTTGGTAGAACTGAATCCATACTAAAAAAAACTGACTTGTTTTACAAACAGGATCACACAAATTATATACCATGAGTACCTTTCATATAAACATTAATATAGCTCTTAGCTTTAATCTCTTACAGGAATGCTTTACAGTTTAACTATAGCACTAGGCTCACATGAACTGAACAATAATCTAGTCTGGGCAAATGGAAAGTACTAGTGCTTACACCTTTACACCATTTCTTATAAAGTAATCTAAAACATAACTGTGTACCAACATGGATTATGATAATAGCTAATCACATTTTATAAAAGTATGAAAACTAAAATTGTTTACCATGAAGGATTAGCATGATCACTAAAGTTTGCTATTTAAATTGATCGATAGCTGAGCTAGCCTAAATGTTAACGGGTTGTGCGTATGCTTGGTTCAGTATGAACACGCACAAAATGCTAGCAATAGTTTAGCTAGCCTAATCGCTAGCGGCTCGTTCTCCTTATTAAACCTAACCAAATCCCGGGGTCAATCTTTCCCTCAACCCCTTCACAGTACGTTCGGATAGATAAGTGAGTGTTAATATCTGGTTTTGTCTTTTTAGTTAAGTTTTATACAACTTCTCACAACGATTTGAAACTTCTTCCATAGAATATAACTTTTCTTCCATAAAATGGCGGTAGCTCTTCACGTTTCGTTCTAGCTCCTTTTCAACATGTTGGAGCCCACTGGTGTAGAACGTGAGGTTAGGAGAGGGACTAAGAGAGAGTATTGAGTTGTGATTGGCTCAAAATAAACTGCTCGTCATGCAGCTTCTGACAGATGATTTGTAATAGCTGTAAGCTTTTAAACATATCACAATATAATATAATATGATTGGTTGCTGGAATCTCACTAGTAACAATTGTCACGCCCTGATCTGTTTCACATGTCCTTGTGATTGTCTCTACCCCCCTCCAGGTGTCGCCCATCTTCCCCATTATCCCCTGTGTATATACAGTGGGGCAAAAAAGTATTTAGTCAGTCACCAATTGTGCAAGTTATCCCACTTAAAAAGATTTTCATCATAGGTACACTTCAACTATGACAGACAGAATGAGAAAATAAATCCAGAAAATCACATTGTAGGATTTTTTATTTATTTATTTGCAAATTATAGTGGAAAATAAGTATTTGGTCAGCTACAAACAAGCCGGATTTCTGGCTCTCACAGACCTGTAACTTCTTCTTTAAGAGGCTCCTCTGTCCTCCACTCGTTACCTGTATTAATGGCACCTGTTTGAACTTGTTATCATTATAAAAGACACCTGTCCACAACCTCAAACAGTCACACTCCAAACTCCACTATGGCCAAGACCAAAGAGCTGTCAAAGGACACCAGAAACAAAATTGTAGACCTGCACCAGGCTGTGAAGACTGAATCTGCAATAGGTAAGCAGCTTGGTTTGAAGAAATCAACTGTGGGAGCAATTATTAGGAAATAGAAGACATACAAGACCACTGATAATCTCAAGACCACTGAAGATCTCGCCCCGTGGGTTCAAAATGACCACCGGTGAGCAAAAATCCCAGAACCACACGGGGGGACCTAGTGAATGACCTGCAGAGAGCTGGGACCAAAGTAACAAAGCCTACCATCAGTAACACACTACGCCGCCAGGGACTCAAATCCTGCAGTGCCAGACGTGTCCCCCTGCTTAAGCCAGTACATGTCCAGGCCCATCTGAAGTTTGCTAGAGAGCATTTGGATGATCCAGAAGAAGATTGGGAGAATGTCATGTGGTCAGATGAAACCAAAATATAACTTTTTGGTAAAAACTCAACTCGTTGTGTTTGGAGGACAAAGAATGCTGAGTTGCATCCAAAGAACACCATACCTACTGTGAAGCATGGGGGTGGAAACATCATGCTTTGGGGCTGTTTTTCTGCAAAGGGACCAGGACGACTAATCCGTGTAAAGGAAAGAATGAATGGGGCCATGTATCGTGAGATTTTGAGTGAAAACCTCCTTCCATCAGCAAGGGCATTGAAGATGAAACGTGGCTGGGTCTTTCAGCATGACAATGATCCCAAACACACCGCCCGGGCAACGAAGGAGTGGCTTCGTAAGAAGCATTTCAAGGTCCTGGAGTGGCCTAGCCAGTCTCCAGATCTCAACCCCATAGAAAATCTTTGGAGGGAGTTGAAATTCTGTGTTGCCCAGCAACAGCCCCAAAACATCACTAGATGAGATCTGCATGGAGGAATGGGCCAAAATACCAGCAACAGTGTGTGAAAACCTTGTGAAGACTTACAGAAAACGTTTGACCTCTGTCATTGCCAACAAAGGGTATATAACAAAGTAATGAGATAAACTTTTGTTATTGACCAAATACTTATTTTCCACCACAATTTGCAAATAAATTCATTAAAAATCCTACAATGTGATTTTCTGGACTTTTTTCTCTAATTTTGTCTGTCATAGTTGAAGTGTACCTATGATGAAAATTACAGGCCTCTCTCATCTTTTTAAGTGGGAGAACATGCAAAATTGGTGGCTGACTAAACACTTTTTTGCCCCACTGTATACCTGTGTTCTCTGTTTGCCCGTTGCCAGTTCGTCTTGTTTGTCAAGTCAACCAGTGTTTTTCTCAGCTCCTGCTTTTCCCCAGTCTCTCTTTTTCTCGCCCCCGTGGTTTTGACCCTTGCTTGTCCTGTCTCTGAGCCCGCCTGCCCGACTACACTGCCTGACCTGGCCCTGCCTGCCATCCTGTGCCTTTGCCACTACTCTGGATTATCGACCCCTGTCTGCCTTGACCTGTAATTTGCCTGACCCTGTTGCTGTAATAAACATTGTTACTTCAACACAGTCTACATTTGGGTCTTACCTGAAACGTGATAACAATAAGTATTCAACATTAGTTGACCTGCGGTACACCTGGTTCCCAAATGGGCGGGCCTAATGCCCTCCCAACCCCAACCATGGCCACGCCCCTGCCCATAGATGAAATCCATAGATTAGGACTAAAAAAATATATTTAAATTGACTGATTTCCTTATATGAACTGTAACTCAGTAAAATAGTTGGAATTGTTGCATGTTGTGTTTATATTTTAGTTTAGTCTAAATTCAGTCTGGTTCTTGTTTGACCTATCAGCAGCCATAACATTCTGTGATACTCAAAACTGCTCCAGTGTAAAATCACTGTAGATGTATTTCAAATAGCAACAGAACCTGTGTAATATATCGATTTTTAACATATTTTCATATTTTTTTCATATCCAGCCATCAGACCATTATACCCAAATGTAAGTTGAATCATCCGGTAGATGTACAGCGCACGTTCAAAAATACCCCCTTAGGCACGCCCTGGCCAAGATTACTCCAGGAGTCATAAAAAGCTGCTTTGACTGCAGTATTAAACCCCTTCACACAAAAGGAAAACATCAAGTGCAGAATTCTCCGGTACGGATAGCTACGTTGTGGTTGGGGTCTGTGAGGGTGTTCTGGTGGTCTGGACTGGGCCAGTTAAAACAAGCCTGCACTGGCGCTGGGCAGCTTCAACTGTGGCGGCCACATATGTACTGAGCTGGGTGCCAGTTAGGGCCTGGGTCCTGGACCCACTGTCCTCCAGCCAGGGCACATCATATCAACCAAAGGTCACTTCCTGTTCGGTTGATAAACCGGGCCACAACAGGAGGGCTTCCAGTAACCCAAATAAATAGATAGATTTTCAAAAAGAAAAGAGAGAGAAGCCATTAACATCTGCTCCATTTCACTTTGAGCTTCACCCTCAAGACACACTCCCTCTTCCTCTCATTAATGTGTTTTATTTCATTTCCTTTTACCTTTTTATAGATTTATATCCAGCTTTTCAGTGACTTAATTTATTTTCTCAGCAATAATATTTTCTATTAAAAGAAGTGCCCATCAAAGCCCTGCTGCACCCCTCCCAGATCTTATGAGAAGTTGTCTTTGCAGAATTCTTTCCTGCCAAGTGATTTACCGTCAGAATCATTCTTTTTGGGGGGGATAGAGAGACTTGAGGGAAGGTGGGGGCAAGTATATAACGGTGCTCTCTCTGTGCATAAATGACAGTTTCTTCTCTTAAAATCATCTTAACGTTGTGCAATTTTTAATAAATCAAAAACGATAGAAACATCATGAACTGTGTAGAGTGTTGATGGTAACAGAGTTTGGGAGTGTTATTGTTTCTAGAGAACTTCTTTATCTCGACTGGGGTCGTTAGATGAGCGATGGGGTACAATTATTAGATTCCAACACTTGATGTAACCTTTGTAGATTATCATAAGGAGACCAGGGCTAACTACACTCTTAAAAAAAGGGTTACAAAAGGGTTCTTCGGGTGTCTCCATAGGAGAACCCTTTCTGGTTCCAGGGAGAACACTTTTTGGTTCCAAGTAGAAACCTTTTGGGTTCCATGTAGAACACTCTGTGGAAAGGGTCCTACATAGAACCCAAAAGGATTCTACCTGGAACCAAAAAGGGTTCTCCTATAGGGACAGCAGAATAACAATATTTTTAGGTTATAGATAGCACCTTTTTTTCTAAGAGTGTATCTAACTCAGGAGACATTGTGAGGTAACAGAAAAACAACTAATCTATTTCTCTTAAAAATGTATCTGTCAGTGGTAGTCATGTTAAACTCCTCACAGGCTATGGTGTTTTCACACTGGGTCAATGTACCAGTCAGGGCTGTAGCTAGCTTCCAATTGGCAGTCCTTCTCAAGGTTATTCACATAAGAGATCCAACTAAAACATGTCAGAGCCATAGCCACTGACTGCTGTGTTATACAAGGACATGTAGCACTAGGTAAACTAACATCCTGACAGACTACACACCAAGTAGCAGATGGTGAAGGCTTGCAGTTGCACCCCTGTGAGTCCGATGTAAGCACTCCATGCCAGTTGATGCCAGTTCCTGTAGATCTTAAATCTTCACTCTAAGCCTAGTTTCAGTGGACACAGTGTGTGTATATATAGTGTTGAAGGGAAAGACTGATCACAAAACAGAACAGTCTATCGCCAGCACTTTCATTACGAGCCCTGTTTGTTTCTCTGTTCCAGGAGGAAGATGTCATCTCTCAACATGGTAACTCAAACAAGCCTCTGCTCAGACCACAAAGAGTTTATAGTTGAATGGGGCCCTATTCCAGAATGTAGAGGATGGCTTACAAAAGCAGATACTAAACTCAGCAAAAAAAGAAACGTCCCTTTTTCAGGACCATGTCTTTCAAAGATAATTTCTAAAATTCCAAATAACTTCAAAAATCTTCATTGTAAAGGGTTTAAACACTGTTTCCAATGCTTGTTCAATGAACCATAAACAATTAATGAACATGAACCTGTGGAACAGTCATTCAGACACTAACAGCTTACAGACGGTAGGCAATTAAGGTCACAGTTATGAAAACTTAGGACACTAAAGAGGCCTTTCTACTGACTCTGAAAAACACCAAAGGAAAGATGCCCAGTCATCTGCATGCCCTGCTCATCTGCATGAACATGCTTAGGCATGCTGCAAGGAGGCATGAGGACTGCAAATGTGGCCAGGGCAATACATTGCAATGTCCGTACTGTGAGACGCCTAAGACAGCGCTACAGGGAGACAGGACAGACAGCTGATCGTCCTCGCAGTGGCAGACCACGTGTAACAATACCTGCACAGGATCGGTACATCCGAACATCACACCTGCAGGACAGGTACAGGATGGCAACAACTGCCCGAGTTACACCAGGAATGCACAATCCCTCCATCAGTGCTCAGACTGTCCGCAATAGGCAGAGAGAGGCTGGACTGAGGGCTTGTAGGCCTGTTGTAAGGCAGGTCCTCACCAGACATCACCGACAACAACGTCGCCTATGGGCATAAACCCACCGTCGCTGGAACAAACAGGACTGGCAAAAAGTGCTCTTCACTGACGAGTCACGGTTTTGTCTCACCAGGGGTGATGGTCGGATTCGCGTTTATCGTTGAAGGAATGAGCGTTACACCGAGGCCTGTACTCTGGAGAGAGATCGATTTGGAGGTGGAGGGTCCTTCATGGTTTGGGGCGTGGTGTCACAGCATCATTGGACTGAACTTGTTGTCATTGCAGGCAATCTCAATGCTGTGCGTACAGGGAAGACATCCTCCTCCCTCATGTGGTACCCTTCCTGCAAGCTCATCCTGACATGACCCTCCAGCATGACAATGCCACCAGCCATACTGCTCATTCTGTGCGTGATTTCCTGCAAGACAGGAATGTCAGTGTTCTGCCATGGCCAGCGAAGAGCCCGGATCTCAATCCCATGTAGCATGTCTGGGACTTGTTCGATCGGAGGGTGAGGGCTAGGGCTAGGGCCATTCCCCCAAACAATTTCCGGGAACTTGCAGGTGCCTTGGTGGAAGAGTGGGGTAACATCTCACAGCAAGAACTGGCAAATCTGTTGCAGTCTATGATGAGAAGATGCACTGCCGTACTTAATGCAGCTGGTGGCCACACCAGATACTGACTGTTACTTTTGGGACACATGATTCCATTTCTGTTAGTCACATGTCTGTGGAACTTGTTCAGTTTATGTCTCAGTTGTTGAATCTTGTTATGTTCATACAAATATTTACACATGTTAAGTTTGCTGAAAATAAACGCAGTTGACAGTGAGAGGACGTTTCTTTTTTTGCTGAGTTTACTAGTTCTAGCCCTGTAGCTCTAGCGAAAAGGCAGACAGAATACAATCAGTACTTCCTTGTAAATAATTGCGTAAAGCTAACAACTGTGGGTTGATGAGCCATGTCACCTACTGTATGCAGTGTATCACTCAACACAGACACATAGTGGGATCCCACGGTACAGATTTACAAAAATAGCTTTACTACCTGAAGAAAATGTCCTCTGAGGCAATAAAGGATATGAGCAGCTGCACTGGTTATTACTGACATCATAGTGCATGTTGAGAGCCATCCCCTTTCCATCCACCCTGTCCCTGTCCCTCTCCCTGGCCTAGAGGCTGGTGGGGATGTCACTGACCTGTCGGGGATGTCCCGGGGCACATTAGCCCCTCTTGCTCGGGGTGCAGCCTTGGAACTTTTGTTGGCAGTCATCGTCACCCTCGGACCGCCCACACGCCTGATAGACAGACAGGATACAACACATGAAACTCCCCAGCCGTAACATGGACAATACATCAGCATCCAACAGATTGAAGTCTTTGTGATTGTTTGGGTGAGGGTATACTTGTAGCCGTGTACATGCTTATAAATCACAACAATTCATTACTTACTGTTAATAAACTGCAGTAATAAGAACATTTGTTATGTGAAATAAAGCGTTACCCAAAACACTCACACTTGAATTTGAGACCTTGAGAGTATAAGTGGGTCAATGTGCTCTGTGCATATTTGGCCAAAACCATGACAAATATGGAGCTTAATCTCAGCCATGGGAGTGCCATATCAGATATCAGATGGATGACTTCACTGGATTCCTAACAGTGTGAGTAAACACCAGAGCATAAAGTACAACAACCAAGGAGAGAAAGGGCTGTGCTGTGTGAGGGACTCATTTGTGCTCTAGGCTCTGCTCTGTTAATCCAGCACCTCTCTCTTTTCATACAAATGAATGGAAATACAGTAATCATGAGGTCACAGCTCCAAACGAGAATGGTCCCTGAAGTCTCACAACAGAAGACAAATGTCTTTGGTTGCCACAGAAACGGCAGAAATATTTCTGAATCATTCAAGCCAGTTGGACAGGAGATCTGGGCTTGTTTAAAAGAAACCTTCAATCTCACTCCATTGTTTTCCCATCAATTTAGAGAGCACAAAACTTTAAAAGGTAGAATTAAAGAAATTACAGAGCACGGTCTCTAGATTGTAATTACGGTGCACCCTTAGAATCGCTATTTGAGATTGAAGTGGGCAAGAATAGCCAGTAATTGCAAACAAAGCATAGAGCCAACTAAAGAGGGGAGACACTCCATCCCCTTCTGATTGGAATGTGTGTTTTTATCCGTCTCTGCTTGACTAGAGCAGCCAAGACTAACAGACTTGCCCTCTTCCCATGAACGTGTTCACCTAGAGGGCTAGAAAAAAAAGCCTAGCTGTGTTTTTATTGCAGACATTAGTTTTAGAGGCGTGTAGTTTGTGTGCTGCTGAAGGCTCTGAGGACTCAGGCTAAACGGGGATCTGACTGACATGTTGACCACATCGCCTGCGTTACGTGCGCGGGTGTTGCAAAATACATTTACACACACAGTTGAAGTTGGAAGTTTACATACACCTTAGCCAAATACATTTTAACTCAGTTTTTCACAATTCCTGCAATTTAATCCTAGTAAAAATTCCTTGTCTTGGGTCAGTTAGGATCACCACTTTATTTTAAGAATTTGAAACGTCAGAATAATAGTAGAGAGAATAACTTATTTCAAATCAAATCAAATTTTATTTGTCACATACACATGGTTAGCAGATGTTAATGCGAGTGTAGCGAAATGCTTGTGCTTCTAGTTCCGACAATGCAGTAATAACCAACAAGTAATCTAACTAACAATTCCAAAACTACTGTCTTATACACACAAGTGTAAGGGGATAAAGAATATGTACATAAAGATAGATGAATGAGTGATGGTACAGAGCGGCATAGGCAAGATGCAGTAGATGGTATCGAGTACAGTATATACATATGAGATGAGTATGTAAACAAAGTGGCATAGTTAAAGTGGCTAGTGATACATGTATTACATAAAGATGCAGTAGATGATATAGAGTACAGTATATACGTATACATATGAGATGAATAATGTTGGGTATGTAAACATTATATTAGGTAGCATTGTTTAAAGTGGCTAGTGATATATTTGACATATTTCAGCTTTTATTTCATTCATCACATTCCCAGTGGGTCAGAAGTTTACATGCACTCAATTAGTATTTGGTAGCATTGCCTTTAAATTGTTTAACTTGGGTCAAATGTTTTGGGTAGCCATCCACAAGCTTCCCACAATAAGTTGGGTGAATTTTGGCCCATTCCTCCTGACAGAGCTGGTGTAACTGAGTCAGGTTTGTCTGCCTTCTTGCTCGCATGCGCCTTTTCAGTTCTGCCCACAAATTTTCTATAGGATTGAGGTCAGGGCTTTGTGATGGCCACTCCAATACCTTGACTTTGTTGTCCTTCAGCCATTTTGCCACAACATTGGAAGTATTCTTGGGGTCATTGTCCATTTGGAAGTCCCATTTGCGACCAAGCTTTAACTTCCTGACTGATGTCTTGAGATGTTGCTTCAATATATCCACATACTTTTCCTTCCTCATGATGCCATCTATTTTGTGAAGTGCACCAGTCCCTCCTGCAGCAAAGCAACCCCACAACATGATGCTGACACCCCCGTGCTTCACGTTTGGGATGGTGTTCTTCGGCTTGCAAGCCTCCCCCTTTTTCCTCCAAACATAATGATGGTCATTATGGCCAAACAGTTCTATTTTTGTTTCAACAGACCAGATGACATTTCATGCTTGTGTGCTTCAACGAGCGTCTGCGTAGCCAGGTGCAAAAATAGAACTCCCATCTCCTCTTTGGTTTTTAGGAGCATATACCCGTGTGGGTGATTGAAAGATGAACTGAGGTCCACACTCCATTTCAGTTGGTGGTGTTAATGCACCTTAATGTTGGTTGCGAATCGCCATATAAAGTCTACAGAAAATGAAGACTGAAGGAGGAGGGATTACTAGAAACTAACCATGTTTCCCCTTTCATCTGTGGATTAATTGTCAGAGTAGAGACTCAAAATGGGTCAAAATTCTACAAAGATCCAGAAAAAAAGGACCTAGTGCATTTCAGGTAAAATAAAACCCAATGTTTGTATCCCAGGACAAATTAGCTAGCAACATCAAGCTAGCGAGCTAAATGTCCATGAATGTTTCATGTGTTTCGACCTGTCCCCAAATGAATATAGCTGGTCCAGATTTCATGTTGATATTTCAACCTGATATTTTGATGGCGGGCGGACGCACGGGCATGCTTGGTCTAGTCAGCATGTCAGCCAAGCGGGCCATCACATTTACACTACTCTCATCAACATTATATTCAATCAAAGGGTAATGACTTCCAGTCTTGCATATTTCTCTGCCTGATAATGTAGTTCATATCATTTCCATTATCATAATTTCACCAAAACATCTTTATTATATATTCATGTATTATTGTGTTGAAATGCATGTTCAGATCAAATGTGTTGTTTCTTCAACGCTTCTCTCTATAACGTCACACATTCTGTGGTGTTCATGACATCGCAGACATCCGCACCCAGAGGAAGCCGTGTCTGTAACCCGTGATCATGTGGCTCAGTTTGTAGAGCATGGTGCTTGTAACGCTAGGGTTGGGAGTTTGATTCCCCCAAGGGACCAGTACCAAAAAAGTAAGAAAATGTGTGCACTCCCTACTGTAAGTCTCTCTGGATAAGAGCGTCTGCTAAATTACGTCAATTAACACCCTGTCATTTCACCATAAACAGTACCTGGATGCCCACATGGCCATTGCACAGTTTCCTCCCTTCAAATGCCAATCTAATCTAAAATACAGTCTCAGCACTGAAACAACCCCTCTTCCAAAGTGTTTTGGTTTCTATGAAGGTCAACAGAAAACCCAGAGAGATCAGAGGTGTGGAGCTGAGCTGAGTCCTATAGAGACAGATGAGGAGAGAGACGGCACTGAGCCCTATAGAGACAGATGAGGAGAGAGATGGCACTGAGCCCTATAGAGACAGATGAGGAGAGCGAAGGAATTCCTGCTGTCATCTATTTCCTGTTTTAGTGGACTGAGAGGACAGAGCATACGTCTTCATTTTGATCCAGCTGCACAGGGAATTGCCAGAATATCCTGACAGATCCTAACAACTGCAGTTGTTTTGGTTCATTCGGATCTTCTGCAGGCAGGGAAAGCCAAGCTATTCAGAATGTGAGCCTTGGAGTGCAGTGATGGTGATTAGTCTACACTCAAACACATAGCCATAGGCTCTGTTCTGTATTTATTTCTGTGCACACAACCATAAGTACCCAAAGGTATACTTGGAGTTTCATCTGTACATGCTTTCACTTACTACAGTCATCAATGTCACCAACATTAAAAGGCATGTGAGAAAAACAGAACATGAAAGCACATCCGTGGAGGCTCCTCAGAGGAGAAAGGGGAGGACCATCATCTTTAGTGAATTTCATAAAAATAGTGAAACATTAAAAGAAAGTTATCCTTTTTAGATAAAACTATACTAAACATATTTACATGTCACCAAATAATTGATTAAAACACACTGATTTGCAATGAAGGTCCACAGTTGCCTCAACAGCACTCTGTGGGGTAGCACCATTATGTAGCCGGAGGACAACTAGTTTCCATCCTCCTCTGGGTAAATTGACTGCAATACAAAACCTAGGAGGCTTATGGTTCTCACCCCCTTCCATAGACTTACAAAGTAATTATGACAACTTCCAGAGGACGTCAGTTTTTGAACAAATCATTTCTTTAAAAATGAATGAGAAGAGAGAGAGAGAGAGAGAGATTAAGATTTAGTTGTATTTTTCACTTAGCTAGTGAATGCAGCTAGCTAGTTTAGTCTACTCAAGCACCCAGCTCAAATAGAGAGGGATGCTATGTGAGCTAGCTGGCTATGGCTGTCCAACACTGGAACTCTTCCAAGATAAGCTTTTGGTTTTATTAATTTATTGCCACCTGGGCCCACAGGTGTAACTGCTAAACTGCTTGCTGACGGTACACTGTACTGCATGTTAGTAGTGGGTTTACTAACTCTTTAGTTCTAGTAGCTATGTTGACTATGAGACGTTAACTAATATGGTGACAATGATATAGGCTGTGTGTAGCGGTTAGCGGTTATGATATGAAGGTTTTTTCACATGGTAACAGACAGCTGATTCTGTAGAGAAAAAAATCTTAAAACTGAAGCAAACAGAACAAAACGGGGAAAAACATAACTGAATTTGTCCAATAGAAACTCTTGTTTGCAACTGTTGGACTAATGATTACACCCTAGATCAGTGAGATGCAAGCAAGAGTGTGCAAGGCAGTATTGAATGTGTCACTGTCACCTTGATTACTCACATTTTTTTCTCGACCTGTAAACTTGAATTCATAGACTAGGTTGCAGCAACCTCATGATGGGTATAGAGAAAATTAGAGTAACATGTAGTAGCCTAAACCTATCGATGGTACATTGAGCTGGGTGAATGGAATATGAATGACAGTTATCCAATATGCTGTAATAGAAATAAGGTCATGTTCATAAAAAATAATAATCCTCCTCCCTCATTTTAAACTTCACCGACCACCACTGAAGCACATTAAATATTAGATGAAATTTGGACAGAATATCAGATGTCTGAAAATATTGCAATTTCCTTTAAAAACCTGCTACAGCTTGATGAAATACGTTTTTTCATTGACTTATTGAAAGATGCACAGCTGTAAAAATACTGTTGCCTGTGCGTAAAAACACTTTCAATAGTAACATCTGGAAAGCAAATACAGTATGTTTAGAAAAAAGGAGAACTTATAAAGACAGGCATACTGATAAACCACAGCAAATAAAAACACATTTTAAAAGTCTCTCAGCTAATCTTAATGGTTAAATCAAAACAAATGTTGAGTACCCCAGGATTCTTTATAGGCCTAGGTATCAATTTTGGAAGTACTTCAGATCAGTACAGTTTCCAAATATGAGGCTTACTGCCTACATTGGGTGTACAACACATTAGTAACACCTGCTCTTTCCATGACATAGACTGACCAGGTGAATCCAAGTGAAAGTTATGATCTCTTATTGATGTCACCTGTTAAATCCACTTAAATCAGTGTAGATGAAGGAAGGGGAGGAGATGTATACAATGTATACATGGATTGTAAACTCAGCAAAAAAGGACACAGTCTTTCAAAGATAATACGTAAAAATCCAAATAACTTCACAGATCTTCATTGTACAGGGTTTAAACACTGTTTCCCATGCTTGTTCAATTAAACATAAACAATTAATGAACATGCACCTGTGGAACGGTCGTTTAGACATTAACAGCTTACAGACGGTAGGCAATTAAGGTCACAGTTATGAAATCTTAGGACACTAAAGAGGCCTTTCTACTGACTCTGAAAAACACCAAAATAAAGATGTCCAGTGTCCCTGCTCATCTGCGTGAACGTGCCTTAGGTATGCTGCAAGGAGGCATGAGGACTGCAGATGTGGCCAGGGTAATGTCCATACTGTGAGATGCCTAAGACAGCGCTACAGGGAGACCGGATGGACAGCTGATCGTCCTCGTAGTGGCAGACCATGTCTAACAACACCTGCACAGGATTGGTACATCCAAACATCACATCATCGGGACAGATACAGGATGGCAACAACAACTGCCCGAGTTACACCAGGAATGCACAATCCCTCCAACAGTGCTCAGAATGTCCGCAATAGGCTGAGAGAGGCTGGACTGAGGGCTTGTAGGTCTGTTGTAAGGCAGGTCTTCACCAGACATCACCGACAACAACGTCACCTATGGGCACAAACCCACCGTTGCTGGAACAGACGGGATTGGCAAAAAGTACTCTTCACTGACGAGTCGCGGTTTTGTCTCACCAGGGGTGATGGTCGGATTTGTGTTTATCGTCGAAGGACTGAGCGTTACACCGAGGCCTGTACTCTGGAGAGGGATCGATTTGGAGGTGGAGGGTCCTTCATGGTTTGAGGTGGGGTGTCACAGCATCATCGGACTGAGCTTGTTGTCATTGCAGGCAATCTCAACGCTGTGCGTTACAGGGAAGACATCCTCCTCCCTCATGTGGTACCCTTCCTGCAGGCTCATCCTGACATGACCCATCAACATGACAATGCCACCAGCCATACTGCTCATTCTGTGCGTGATTTCCTGCAAGACAGGAATATCAGTGTTCTGCCATGGCTGGCGAAGAGCCCGGATCTCAATCCCATTGAGCATGTCTGGGACCTGTTCGATCGGAGGGTGAGGGCTAGGGCCATTCCCCCCAAAAATGTCCAGGAACTTGCAGGTGCCTTGGTGGAAGAGTGGGGTAACATCTTACAGCAAGAACTGGCAAATCTGTTGCAGTCTATGATGAGAAGATGCACTGCAGTACTTAATGCAGCTGGTGGCCACACCAGATACTGACTGTTACTTTTGATTTTGACCCCCCCTTTGTTCAGGGACACATTATTCAATTTCTGTTAGTCACATGTCTGTGGAACTTGTTCAGTTTATGTCTCAGTTGTTGAATCTTGTTATGTTCATACAAATATTTACACATGTTAAGTTTGCTGAAAATAAACGCAGTTGACAGTGAGAGGATGTTTTTTTTTTGCTGAGTTTATATGTGTGCCATTCAGAGGCTGAATGGGCAGGACAAAAGATTGAAGTGACCTTGAACGGGGTATGGTAGTAGGTGTCACGTCCTGGCCTTAGTTCCTTTTTTTAATGTCTCTATTTTAGGTTGGTCAGGGCGTGAGTTGGGGTGGGCATTCTATGTTTTGTTCTATGTTTGTATTTCTATGTGTTTGGCCTGGTATGGTTCCCAATCAGAGCTGTCAATCGTTGTCTCTGATTGAGAACCATACTTAGGCAGCCTGTTTTCACCCTTGAGTTGTGGGTAGTTGTTCTCTGTCTCTGTACCAGACAGGACTGTTTGTTTGTTCCGTTTTGTTATTTTTGTTCTAGTGTTCAGTGTAATTAAAAGATCATGAACACGTACCACGCTGCACCTTGGTCCTCTCCTTCTTCCACCTACGACAGCCGTTACAGTAGGTGGTTTGAGTGTGTCAAGAACTGCAACGCTGCTGGGTTTTTAACGCTCAACTGTTTCAGGTGTGTATCAAGAATGGTCCACCACCCAAAGGACATCCAGCCAACTTGACACAACAGTGAGAAGATTTGGAGTCAAAACGAGCCAGCATCCATGTGGAACACTTTCAACACCTTGTAGAGTCCATGCCCCGGTGAATTGAGGTAGTTCTTAGGACATAAAGAGGTGCAAGTCAATATTAGGAAGGTTTTCCTAATGTTTTGTACACTCAGTGTATATGGAACACTTTGTAATGACAAGGAAATGGCAGTGATTGTTAAATAAACAGGCTACTTGTGCAATGCAAGAACAGTAGGCAGGTGTCAGCGTGTAATTATAAAGAAGCCAAGTTGAGGGCAACAAGTGAATTGGTGATTCATAGGAAATTAAATTCACAAAATTTGCATTTTTTAAAATGACCTTTATTTAGCTAGGCAAGTCAGTTAAGAACAAATTCTTATTTACAATAACGGCCTAGGAACAGTGGGCTAACTGCCTTGTTCAGGGGCAGAATGACATATTTGTACCTTGTCAGCTCGGGGATTCGATCTAGCAACCTTTCGGTTAGTGGCCCAACACTAATCACGAGGCTACCTGCCGCCCAAATGCCTACTTAATATTTTGTTACTTCAGTTTTGAGTGTTGTGTCTCAACTTTCACTGTAGCAATGTCTCTGCATCTTTCTCATACTCTATGTGCAATCAGCCAATATTTACCATGTGGCAGGTGCTATCTAGAACCAAAAACATTTTTTCGGCTGTCCCCATAAGAGAACCCTTTTAATTACACTTTATGAAGAACCCTTTCCACAGAGGTTTCTACATGGAATCCAAAAAAGTTCTACCTGGAACCAAAAATAGTTATCCTATGGGGACAGCCAAAGTTCCAAAACACTTTTGTAACTCTTTTTTCTAAAAGTGTAGTGATATAGGTTATATGCACAACCTACTTCACAAGTTCACAACAATGGAGAGATTTGGGTCAGATAAGTCCAAGATGGGGCTTTGGGGAGAAAACAGCAAGGCGTTAACCAGCTGACTTCCTGAGACTGATACCATCTCTTCACATTAAAAAACAAACCATAGGCCTCCCAGTTCGATCCCAGGCTGTGTCACAACTGGCCGTTACCAGGAGCCCCATAGCGCGGTGCACAGTTGGCCCAGTGTCATCAGGGTTAGGGGAGGGTTTGGCCGGGGGGGGCTTTAGTTGGCTCATCGCGCTCTAGCGACTCCTCGTGGTGGGCCAGACACCTGCAGGCTGACTTCATTCGTCAGTTAAACGGTGCTTCTGGATTAAGTGGGCGGGTGTTAAGGAGCGCGGTTTGGCGGGTCATGTTTCAGAGGACGCATGACTCGACCTTCGCCTCTCCCGAGCCTGTTGAGGAGTTGCAGTGATGAGACAAGATTGTAATTGGATATCACGAAATTGGGGAGAAAAATGGGATGAAATACGTAGAGTTTCTCTCCTCGGATGTCAAAGCAGCAGCAAACTGTCAAACCATGTTCAGTAAAAGGTGGTCATGGTTCGTGTCTAGGGCTAGAGTACAGTAATGTCTTAAATGGCACCCTATTCCATATATAGTGCACTACTTGTGAAAAGAGGGTCCTGTGAAAAAATTTTCTATGATCTCTTATTAATTACTTTAGGCCCAACCTTTGGAACTTTGTCTTTCCTTGTTATTATCACAATGTTATGGTCACTACAGAAAATGGAATCTGATATTGCTTTGGAGCAAAGCACTGCAGCGTTAGTAAAGATATGATCAATACAAGTGGATGTCACAGATCCAACACTTTTGGTATGCACTCTAGCTGGTTGAATGATAACCTGGTTCATATTACAGGTATTAGTCACAGTTAGAAGCTTCCTCTTGAGAGGATTGCTAGATGCTAACCAGTCAATGTTCAGGTCACCCAAAAAATAGACCTCTCTGTTAACATCACACACATAATCAAGCATTGCACACATATGAAAATACTGACTGCTGGCACTTGGTATATGACATTTAAGAACACTGCATACTAAACTTATATTTTCAGTCATTTATAAATGTCAAGGGAGAGATGCTCAGATGAGACCAGTGGTGTAGTGGAGGGTAAACACAAGTAAACACACTTTATTTTTGCTTGACAGTTTACCCACCTATGGCAGAAAAATGCATTGAAAGTAGACGTTACTTTTTTCACAGACGTCAGCTTTGTTTGACCCACAAGGGTTAACTACCTATGCAGGAATGCACCGCCCTGTCAGATATTGACATGTAATTTGAGTATTGACTTAACATTCAGCGAACGTTATGAACAAGACACAGCCTGGAATTATGACAAAAGGGAGCTAACAACTGTCCTTTTAACAGGCTGTCTGTCCTCCCACCTCTGCATTCTAGTCGAGCCATGCTGCATTCACATGGTCTAAATCCCAAATAGCACCCTATTCCCTACATAGTGCACTACTTTTGACCAGAGCCTTATGGGTCCCGGTCTAAAGTAGTTCACTATAGGAAATAGGGTGCCATATGGGGAATGACTTACACCCACACTGCCCCCCACCCAGGGGTCCAAAGACAACCAGAAGTGAACTGCAGGTTAACCCTGACCCTGCATGACTGAGGCTCATACATAATACATACAGTATTCTGTTGAACTACAGGACACAAGGTGGAAAAACAGATGGATGGATGGAAAACACTCCACATCAAAGGAGATTAGTTCCTCCTCTTACCTACATTCGGGATGCGCACTGGATAAGCACTGACTGAGCAACTGGTTGAGCAAGTAATGTTGTTCCACAGTAGTTACAAGGAATACAAAGAACTATCCTGTGATGTGATCTCTCTGAATCATGAGTAAAAAAAAATGGCCTATCAACAACAATGTTCAAGGTATATGTTTATTCTCGTCAGGTTCCACAGAGCCAGTTACAGTTAGGATTTTTTTTGCCTTCTGTCTGGGGATCTAAGACATTTACTCTTTCCCGAACTGTCTACATGACTTACAGTACCTGCCATCCAAACCACGAACTCAAAACTGTCCTGTTGTGTCTTAGCCATACCATATTCTACAGCAAAAGGCATATCCATTATGGGGGGAAATCATGAGGCTAGATAATATCAGTTACTACATGTCCAGTTACTATGTCCTTACTATACCATTAGATCACAAACTATGCTTGCTTGTTGAGGAGGCAAGTCTGTGTTTGTTCCTGAGACTGTTTGGGGTGGAACGGAAAAACTCTTTGTTGTCAACATGTCCTTGAGTGGGCAAACTCATGGTTAAAAAGTAAGCCCTTTATCGGGTGACAGAAACACACAAATACTATGCAAAGCTACTCCCGCTAGTTTGTGTGTATGTGCACGCATGTGGGTGTGCGTGTGTGTGACGTGCATGGGCTGTGGAATGTTTCATCTCATAGTGAAGCCATTAGGTCCATGGCCTTGTCAACCTTGACAGGTCAACAGGCCCACAGGCCAGCCCATCACATAGAGGAATGTGCTAATATTTGTGCTGTCCATCAGGCCTGGTATTCAACACATTAGACTATGTTTTAAAAGGTGGATGAACAGGAGAGGGGCGGGAGCTCGGAGCACCTGGCTTCAATGATAAGAGCTTCTTTATCATCCAACAAAGATTCTCAGACACTCAACTATGCATCTTTGTTCATCAACACCTGGCAGTTACATACCGAATATGAGATGTCAATGTGATTTGGTGAACACAGAACTTTCATAGTCTGGGTTGTGATGATAATAGTAAGTTGTTATTTAGTGTTTGTCATCACAATGGATGAACTTAAATGAACCTCCTGAGGAGTAGCCTTGGCTTGATGTAATTTCCATCCAGCACCACCACGTCTCTGGTGGAAATCAAGTAATAACAACAGACACAATAGCTTCCAGAAATAGAAGCATTGTTCTAATTTTGTTCTCCAGTCTGCTACTATACCTCTGTCTCGGCCTCTCTGGCAGACATGTCCTCCCGACCATTTCTGCTCATCAGCATACTCCAAGGTTTTCAAACTACTGTTGAGCTGAGCTCACTTACAGCCATGAGCCAGCCAGGGAAAGCAGAGTAAAACCTCTGAAAACTCTTTCCAGACGTCACAATTCACCAGAGGACATGAGGAGTGTATGGACCCATGTATCCACAGGCATTCTTTTTCGTCTTCAAAAGACCATTTCAATTTTCTTCCGTGTGTTCTCAACGAGGAAAGAGGTTTTGGGACTGCTGTTGGAAATCCGACATCAGACGTGAGTCTGGAGGTTGAATTACTGGGTAAATATGGTAGAGAGGAAGGAGGAGCTACTCCAGACACTCAGTCCCTAACATAACATCATATGATCCTCATAAACCTTTTACATGGAGGAGACGCATTGGAACTGTTCATGTGGTGTATGTGCATACAGCCTGTCGTCATGAACCAAGCATGTGTTTAGGTTGAGGAGAACGACTATGAATAACGTCTCCGTTAACATGAAAGCATTATAAAAGGCCTTCCACCTGGACCTCCGTTCCTAATTAACAGTCCATACAAACCTCCTCTCTGCCTCGCTCTAACACATAGGCCGCAAGAGGCTGGCTTTTGTCTCCTTTTGACTTTCAGTGCCAGATTTTCTAAAGAATGGTCCAGTGGACATCTTTTCGTAGAGTGGGAGGTTGTTTGCTGAGCACTGTCGGGCCCCTTAAATATCCATCCCACAGAGCTCCATTCGCCTCTTTATGGGCAGGGGCACCCCAGGTTGACACTGTTCATGGCAGCTGCACACTCCCTACACAATAACCACAAGTCCCTGCCACCGTAGCTCTCTGACTCAATGTGCCAGATGGAACCAATTCTTTCAGTCTTTTTCATTCCTCTCCATCTTTCAGCTGTTTACAGTTCCCTTTTATCTTCAAGGCAATACTAATGGCAGATATGCCCTTTTTGGAAAGCTGGGGAAAAGTGTTCTGGGCAACCTGGAAATGAGCATGCACAGCTGTCGGAGCTGGCATGTGGAAAACAGGCTTATGTCCATTTGAGCTGCTGCAGGGAGCTGAGATGTAGTATATATGTCACTGGGCTGACTTCTGACACACAGGCTTTAACTTCCACTGAAAAAAGGAAAGGAGGACAAGACATTTTGTGTGCCTCCACTGTTCTCCCTTACTCTGATATGGAAGAGGGTTAATTTATGGATCATGAATCTGAGGGATGAGAGGGGATCTGACTGAACCCTTATGACTGCCTACACTCCGTGGCCAGACTATTAAGTACACCACCCCATTCTCAAAAATAGTTCACTCCTACTAACAGTGAGTCATGTGGCCATGGCTTGCTATATAAAGCAGGCAGACAGGCATCGAGGCATTCGGTTACTGATCAATTGAGCGTTAGAATGGGCAAAACAAATGACCTAAGCAACTTTGTGCATGGTATGATCGTCGGTGCCAGGTGCGTCGGCTCCAGTATCTCAGAAATGCCCAGCCTCCTGGGCATTTCACACACAACAGTGTCTAGGGTTTACCGAGAATTGTGAGACAAACCAAAAACATCCAGTCAGCGGCAATCCTGTGGGCGATAACAACTTGCTGATAAGAGGTCGAATGGGAATGGCAAGAATCGTGCACGCTAACAGGCACGCTACAAACAGGCAAATAACGGCGCAGTACAACAGTGGGGTGCAGAATGGCATCTCGGAATGAACAACTCATTAGTCCTTGTCACGGATGGGCTATTGCAGCAGACGACCACACCGGGTTCCACTCCTATCGGCTAAAAACAAGAAGAAGCGGCTCCAGTGGGCACGCGATCACCAACACTGGACAATTAATGAGTGGAAAAACATTGCCATGTCCGATGAATCCCGATTCCTCTTGTGTCATGCTGATGGCAGAGTCAGGATTAGGTGTAAGCAGCATGAGTCCATTGCCCCATCCTGCCTGGTGTCAACAGTACAGGCTGTTGGCGGTGATGTAAGGGTATGGGGAATGTTTTCCTGGCACACGTTAGGTCCCTTGATACCAATTGAGCAACGTTTCCATGCCCTGAAGAATTCGGGCTGTTCTGGGGGCAAAGGGGGTCCGACCCAGTACTAGATACCTAATAAACTTGCCACTGAGTGTATATCCTACGTATATCCTACGTAAAGATAGGATAGATGGATAGCAGAAATGTTTAAGACAAGCTATCAAAGGAGAAGCAGAGAAAATACATCTGCATATCATTCATTTTAAGGCACTGTTGCATGATCAAAACATGAAGATATAATGTATGGTAAAGCAAATGGTATGTAATCCAGGGTGAAATAGTGACTACACGTCAAGGTGCACTTACTTCAGGTCACAGGCAGTTTACCTTACCAATAGCTTTTACATGGCAAGTGAGCCTGAAATAATGCAATGCCCAAACCATTTTGAATATGCCTTGGACAGGTTTAAGAATGTCTATGAAAGGTTGTGCAAACACTCCGTATTTGTAATGCCAAACTCCAAAGAGAGAATGGGATTGGTGATATTTGAAAATGATAGCATTCCCCATCTGCTTAAACAGAGGGAGTAGATTGCACTACACCCAAAAGTAAATCAAAGGTCTCCGTCATTCAAAACAAAAACAAGAAGTAACAGGAAGTGACAGCCTACTGTACAGGATCTTAGTTACAAAGGCTGGGTGGTGAGCAGAAAGGATAACACAGAATACCTGTGAATCAGTGTCAATACTAGGCTTTTTTATAGTACTACTGATATTAATTACTGCACTGTTGGGAAAGAGCTTGCAAGAAAAGGCTTTTCACTGTACTTGTGCACGTGACAATAAAAACGTTAAACTTGAGTCACTCCATAATGTGTATTGTGCGACAATTTATGCCAAGTTACGAGCTAAGCTTAGCTACATGATTACCTAGGATCCATACACTGGTTGAACTACCACGCTTCCATTCCAAAACCATAGATGGCCCTATGTCTTGACATCTTTATTCCTGCTATGGGCCTAAAAGGCAAATGGCTGAGATGAAATGGAGTAGAAAAGGGAGGACCCGGAGGAAGATGCGGCACATTGAAGGCCCTGCATAAAATTGATGCACCATTAACCTTTAACAAGGCAAAGAAAAAAGAACTGACATACCTTCTGACACTTGTGAGGCAGACTTGTGACTGGATTATCCATTGCTGCATGTATAGCCTAAACCCAGTCAAATTATGGTTTAACTGTGACATCCAATACAGTCATTCTCTGTGGGCTACATTCCACTCAGATCCTGTCACAGTCTATCACATGGTTTCCCCATGAATCTTAAACCATTGAGGGAACAACACAGATCTACAACTCATCATCAAGGTTGGCAAGCTGACATTGAATTCCAACAGCTTCAACAGGATAGTGATCATAATATGGTTTATAGACTAATAGTATGCCAAGTATACCATTTAGATGCCAGTTAATAAAATTGTGAAAAGGCACCCTAAAGCTGTGTGGCTCCACTAGACATTGGGTTTCTATTATGGGTGATGTGTGGACACTGGGCATAGCAGCATACATATAGTCTACCAGTCTTACCCAATAACTGGGTGTGTGTATGATATCATACACATTGTCTGATAATGCCAGCCTAAAAAGCATCTGGTGACCTCCCACCCTCACCCCTGTTATGCAAGCCCTGGCCAGAGAACAGAGGGGCCTCCCAATCTAGCTGCTGACAATCCAGTCCAGTGAGAAGGAAAGGTCATTGTTAGATATGCACAATAGACAGTCTGTTCGGGAAAAGTTCAAGGAAAAGAGCTTGCAGCTGCAGCGTCTGCCTAGTCGCAGTGATAGTGATAGCAGGAGGTACCCCTGAAGAAAAACGTCATCTAACAGAGAGATGCCCCTCAGAGAGAAAACATATAATCCACATTAGAGGACATACTAAACTATGATTATGGCTATTCTCACTCAACAGCGTTTGTAAATCTGAGTCAGATACAATCTCAGAACGTTTGTAGCTAAATTATCCGTAGATCTCAAGAACCAAAGGAGGCCCAAGTGAGTTGACAGTCTTTTGAATTGAATAAATTATCTCGTGCTCCACAATGTAAACTTGAGTTGGCAAAATGTATTTAGCCTCAACTCACTCAGTCCAATGTAATGTAATTGTTTTGACATTCACATTATCAACTTGAAAGAGCTCAGAACAAGAATAGCGTTACATCCCCCAAACTGTTATGTTACCAAATACCGTAAAAATACAAATAAATCCATTCGGCGAAATATTTGTTGTAGGCTATACTTTATGTTTGCTAATTGATACAATCGCATATAACTGCTCTTCCCGAACTCTGTCTGTACGGCATTCGGATACTTTTGTATGCAACTAGCTATATTCCCGTTAACCCTTTATAAACTATCCCAAATAATGTAAACATTTCAAATGGCGACCGGCATTACCTCAGAGTAGCGCCTCATTTCCACAGCCATTTCCCCCCCCAAAATTGCCAGCAAATATCAATCCCGTTAGATAAATTGTAGCAAAAAAATAAAACGTTTCGTTTTGACAGATAGCTGCAGCTTTCCCACTGAACTACGAGTCATGTCTTTCCAACCAAATCCCTCCCTCCTTGAGACCTCTGGAGAGGCGAGGGCTGGACTAGTTTCCATGGAGATGGGTTGATTGCCCCCCACTTCAATGGATCTGGCCCCTTTCCATTCTCTCTATCCCACACACAAGCTTGCAGCAGTTCTTTGTCTGTTAAAACAGTATATTTCATAAGAATGACCAAGAGAGTCAGATAGGCTCTGGAATTATCCTCAGGACATCATTATCATGTTGTCTACATTCCATTCGGATCTTTTTGACACTCTCTTCCTAGCCTTCTAACAGCATATAAAGAGAGTGACAGTTGGGAGTGCACAAGACAACGCTAGAGTGGTCTCAAATACACACATGCCAGAGGGGTAAGACAGTCTTGGAGTTGGAAACTAAAGTCAACAAGTGACTATTACAACATATCAAGTGGACAGCATGATGAGCCAGTACAGTATATTCCCACGTTTGGAGAGAGAGATTTATTCATCAACAACAGCTACAAGAGAACCCTATGTTTAGTTCTGGAAAGAATAACTGCTCGACTCAGTGTGGATATTCTCTCAAGATTTCTGTGTAATTGTTTGCTTTTGGTGTATCCAACTATTTATAACACAAACTAGCAAAATCACAATGTAACAAGAACATAATCAATAGGCCTACACACACTTTTCAACTGCAGAATGATACTCAGAGATGCAGAATGAATCCGCTATTCGTCCAGGAGATAGATAAGATGTCAAAACACATCTCAGGAGATAAAGTCAAGGTTGAACCTTTAAAGACCTGTGTCAATTAGTGAAATTGTGTAATTATGAACAGCCTCAAGGGCTTGGTGATGAGGCTATCTCCAGAGGGAAGGGTTTGTCAAGGACATAATTTCAGGTCAAACTGAATGACGAGCACACAGCTAATCATTTGGAAGACAGTTGCCATGATTAGTTCCAACAGTCATACATATCTTCACAATTAGGAGTATAGACTGTTATCAATTAACATAATACTTAACGAAAACTAGTTAACAAAATACTTCTTTTACAAAACTGTTAACAAGATCCATTAAATGTTTGTTTTTTGACATTATATGTAATTATACTTGGACATTATACTGGTTGGAGACATATCCCAAAGTAATAATGCAGATATTCAAAAGAGTAAACTCATGTAAACCCTTATGAGGACAGTTACCAGACTCCATGTGCATATTAGCAGATGTGATTCCTTGTTGTTGGACTGCAGTGTGGATCCTGTCGCTCTCTTGTTAGTTTTATATAAGAGGGCTCTAGATAGGCTTAAACCTCATGCTCTGCTCTCCCAACATTAAACAACACTGCAGTCTAAGTCCAGACTAAACAATACCCAAGGGGGAGGATGCCTGCTAGGAAGATCACCATACCCAAAGTTGTGTCTGTTTTTCGCTTTCTTAAAATGTAGGTTCCCTCCAAGCAAAACAGCCTTTTTGAACAATCATTGTTATAATTGTTCAGAGATTTTCGTTCTTTGTCATCAAAGAAAAATATGGTCGGTAAACAATATGTGCCCTACCTTTACGCTACTGATTTCTGGAACATTTTCGAAGCACTCAGGAAAAACATGAAAAAACACAAACAAGCCACATGAATTCAAAGTATTGGAAACATGCATGAGTTAACACACGAGTTACTCTGGTTAAGGATACAGCTATTGGGCCACAGCAGAATTTTAAAAGAAATGAGCAGTTCCAACCAAAACAACTGGCACAAAGTCTACAATCAAGAATCAATGTCCCCTTTCACAGGGAAGGATGCAGAAGACTGAAAGGGGTCATTATAAAGCCTGTCTTTCATATCTACTATAATGTAATGCCTAGTCATCACAAACAAATGTCAGTTTAGAGCTTACCCATTAATCAATTCCTTCATCAATTCCTCTGAGCATCAGCAGTAGAAACATAGATGGGGGAGAGATCAGATCTAAAGCCATGCCACTGGACCCAGACATCAGCTCAATATCTAGTTCTGATTTCCATTTGGTTGAGTTGTCAACTAATGTGAATTCAGTGTGAAATCAACAAAAAATGTCACCATGTCATTGGATTTAGATTAAACGTTGGGTGAAAAATAGATTAAATTCCCTTACACGGATAACTTTTTTCAAATCCAAATTTTGTTAAAATGATGTGGAAACAACGTTGATTCCAAATGTGGAGTCGATCTACCTGTCATGAATAGAATCCACACCACAGTTCTACCAAGTCTCCACCTATGTATCATATATTTTACTCAAACTGTGCACTATTTCATACAGCCCCCCCGTCATCCTTTCATTCTACTGACTGAGGAACGGAGGAAGTCGTAAGATGCAGACATCCGACTCATGTCCCATAATGTCTCCAGAAAGTCCACAGCTTTGTCAGTATGTCGTTTTTCTCTTAGCTCTAACTATACTGAACAAAAATATAAACGCAACATGCAACAATTTCAACTGAGTTATAGTTCATATAAGGGAATCAGTCAATTGAAATACATTCATAAGGCCTTAATCTATGGATTTCACATGACTGTGAATACAGATATGCATCTGGTCACAGATACCTTAAAAAAAATGGGACTCAGGATCTCGTCAAGGTATCTCTGTGCATTCAAATTGCCTTCGATAAAATGCAATTGTGTTCATTGTCCGTAGCTTATGCCGGCCCATACCATAACCCCACCGCCACCAATAGCTCACCCACACGACGCCATACACGTGGTCTGTGGTTGTGAGGCCAGTTGGACGCAATGCCAAATTCTCTTAAACAACGTTGAAGGTGGCTTATGATAAAGAAATTAACATTCAATTCTTTGGCAACAGCTCTTGTGGACATTCCTGCAGTCAGCATGCCAATTTCAGCATTGTGTTTGGTGACAAAACTGCACATTTTTGAGTGGCATTGTATTGGCCCCAGCACAAGGTGCACTTGTGTAATGATTATGCTGTTTAATCAGCTTCTTGATATGCCACACCTGACAGGTGGATGGATTATCTTGGCAAAAGGAGAAAGTCTCACTAACAGGAATTTAACAAATTTGTGAGAGAAATAAGCTTTTTGTGTGTATGGAACATTTCTGGGATCTTTTATTTCAGCTCATGAAACATGGGACCAACACGCTACATGTTGTGTTTATATTTTTGTTCAGTGTAGTTGTCTCTCGGACATGTCAAAGCCTCATAAAGTATAAAGAGTACTGAGTGGACTCTGACAGCTTTGTGCTTCAAATTAGCAGAGGTACTAGTGCTGTTTCATACTGGGAAAGGCTGGCTCCAGTAGCATGGATGCACAACGAAGAACAACCTCCTGGAATCCACTGTGGTGTCAAAAAGTCTTGTCCTCAGGGTTTCTTCTGTACAATGTAAGCAATACATTACGCTACTTCTCTGTGAGTGTCACATTAGAAAATTAAATACAGTACAGACCTAAATAAGCACTACTTAAACATTCATAGAGAAATCACCTCCGCAACCATGACAGAGACTGTTATTGTTTGTATAGGGCTACTTGCACAAGAGAATACCACCTTTTTCAATGCTCGGTCTCAGTAACTTGTCCACAGTTTTGATGGCATAAATCTGTTTTAAAATCATCTCCCTGAGGTCTACAACTCTCCACCTTTTACCTTCCGCTAAAGCCATTCAGGCAAAGGGAAAAAAAACATATGACCAGGCCAGTGTTTTTTGGACCTGTTACAGGTCCAATGTACCTTGCGTAGGATCCATCGGTCATGTTCAGTGAACCCACAAAAGCCTCAGAAATGTGACAGTAAACCTCTCCAGTACACTGTTGAGCTTTCACCACAAAATGTTCCTGTGAGAGCCTCTCTTCCGTCATCTGGAGATTTTAAATAGCCGAGGGCCAGTGGGTCAAGGGAGCTATGGAAATGAGGATGGGCCAGTCGCATATGAAAGCCTCCAAGCAGCCAAACAGCATAAGGTCTGATTGAATCGCAATTCTAAACTGCTTCTGTTTTAACATAAAGATGTTTTTTTTAGGAACAACATATTCAATTTCAAGACAGGTCATGAGGCACCCTTTAAACTCCAGCAGTCGAGTCCTCTCATGTTGATGATGTCTATCCAATACTACTGCCCTAAGGCCTACATAGACGACAAGACTCACCCTATAAATACTTCCTCTCCCCCTACAGTACCAATTCGCATCCAAATAAGCTTCAGGGCCTGTAGACTTTTCAGTGGTTCATCTAGTATCATAATGTAATCGTATTAGTTCAATGTGTTAATGGTAGTATAGCTGTCAGCCTCACATACTGAAAGTAGAGGAATGTCCTGTACATTGTCTTCATTCTTGCTCCAGATGCTTTCTTAAAGGCCCAGTGCAGTCAAAATGTTGTTGAATCTGTGTTTTGTATCATACTGTATAACAGGTGATGAAACGAATACTGCAAAAGTGTGAAAACATTTGATTAGTGTCAGTGTTATTTGGTTGAACACACAATCTACACAGGACCTTTTAATCAGCCTGTTTGCATTTGCATGGGCGAAAGTTTCGGCTTGCCTGGCGGTAAATGGCTAAATTGACAAATAACAAAGAGTTCCAAACCTCTCTGCCAATAACTGCTAGTTTTCAGTTTTCCCCTCCCAACTCAGACCACTCCCAGACAGTCAAAGCAAAATTCTAGCTTGATAATTTTTTTGCAAAAACAGATTTTTGCCCATTTTAATGAAAATCTATTACAGTAAGGGACTTAATTGTTACTCAGAAATGATTTGATATTGATATAAAACGGCTCCATTGGGCCTTTAAGAATGACAGGATAAACACATGCATGGAAGTAGTTATTCTCCCTTGTGCCCCTCCCTAACCACAGTATTACAGCATCAAGAGATGTCTAATAATTCATATTCTAAACATCGGAAATCATCGTACTGTTATAGACAGGAATAAATCATACCAAACAGCCCATCGTCAATTTCAAGCACAGAGAGTAACTGCTCAGCAAGGACCTACCTATACACTCTATTATCTTGCATTTCAGTGGCATTGAAAGGTATTTCCAGACAGCAGACATGTTAGTCTGACCATGGCCAGGCAGACCTTGGGAAGGTTCTGACTGAAGCTTCTCCTGCAGGGATGCAGCCTCTATGAGCCTTGAAACGATTCCTACAGTCTGACACAGGCACTGAAGAGAGGATTGAGGAGACAGACCCTCTCCGTCTGTCATTAACCAAAGAGGGACAGATAAGAGCCTGGACCTTAAAACACAGGATGGGTCCTATTAAAGGGAAGTACCTTGGAGTATTATTTTACTTGGACATACATTTACTTTCTTCCAGAAGCCTGCATTCCCCCACGCATGAAGCAACATTTTTAAGTAATACTTCAATAAAAGCATACGGCAAAGAAAAAACCTAAATTCACCCAAATTGACTGATATTCAAATGGTAAGAATGGTATAAAAGATTCATATATTATTATTTCAATTACGATGCCAGATTGGGTACTTAGGGTAGTTCCTATAAAAGGCCTAAGGCGCCCCCTAGTTTCTGTTCACAGTACAGCACTTGCTTTTGAGGTATTGAATAAAACAATTTTGTGGAAACTATTGTTGTTCGTAGGCTATTCTATCAACCCAGCAATTCACTATCGTAAAAAATCTCAACCTTTTTGTGGCAATTATTTATGATTTTCTGCATTATTGTCCACGCAAGTTTCATTAAACAGAAAATGCAAGAATCAGTTTCATAAAACAGTTAATGCAATATATTAAGTTAAAACTACAATAAATGGGTTTACTTTATGAAGAATTTAAAAGGAAAATGTTCCTTACCTTATCCTTTATGAACTTATTGTAGTATTTTTCAACAATCCATTCTTTGACAACGCAAATGTAGCTCTCTTGCAGAGTATCCTTAAATCTGAATTTTCTGCGCGGAGCATTGCCTACTTTTTTTCTGGATAACGGACTGCAAAAGCATACAAAAAAAATAAAAGGGGAGAACAGGAAACGATGACGGCAGCTTTGCAAAAGTCCTTGAAAAATGAATAAATTATCACTATTGTCTTGTATATCAACATATTGTCATTTGAGATTAATTTTTTTTGCAAACTTATCCTGTAATTTTACTTCGTGTTCTATTGTTGAATGGTGAATTTGCGAAATAGACCGATTACTTTCGTTCAGATTAAGTTTCCTCTCGGATTTTTAATGCATTAATACAATTTAAATTGGTTATTGAAATGTCTCATCCGTTGTTGCATTGCTGTTTATCGCCCTATGCATAGCAAAGCCCTGTACTAAAATTATCATATTGATTTAACTCCGATGGTATAGTATACCTGCCATTTTGTGCGCATGTTTGGAGCGCCTATCAATGTTGGCATTAGTGCAATATGTTTTTGTGCGCTTATCAATGCGATCATCAATTTAGGTTTATGTATTTTACACTTTGTTGAAGTACGACTCCTGGAGGATGGTTCAGGAATGTGACATTGTCTGCAATACACAAAATCATTATAAATATTACAGAAATGTATTTCAAATGTGAAGTTATCACAGATCAGATTTAACACTTTCGTTAGGTCACCTAACAGTAGCATTTTCTACCCACTTTACCATCACCCTGCTATCCCAAATGATCATTATTGTTTTACATTAGTGTAAAAGACAGACAGTGGTATCAATACTGTCTAACAGATATTTAAGTTATTTAAAGTTTGAATAAAGGAGGATCTCATTAATGTGAGTCATGTCAAATTAATCTAAATGGAGAGTAGAAGCTGAAAACAAAACAAGCAAGGTGCAGATGGTGTACATCTACTCTAGACAGTGACAGCTGAGGGCTCTGACTACAGTAACACACATATATATTCAAAGGAGAGGACTAATGTTTACATGAAATGTTCCATCAGAAGATGGGTTAAAAGTCTAAATGTCTCCCAAATGCTACATTATACTTAGACTTACAGGAACATGATACAGGAATGTTAACACCACAGTCAGCACACAATGAAATACATACATCTGTACATCAACTGTTGTTTAGGGTAAAAGGTTGTAAATAAGTTTATACATTATACATCATTCTTAAAAAACATGCTTTTTGACAATTTTACACATTTTTACTGTTTCTAACTCATTCCCATCTTCTATAGTTTAGGTAGCAGTTGTTACACATATTGTAGACGTTTTCATTAGCTTGAGTGATTCATTTTGGCATGATATTTTTTGTTTTATTTACTCTACCCTCAAATGTATCACCTAATTTCATTGGTGGCATGGCAAGCATTTACTGTTATCAGAAGCTGCCAACATTACTGTAAAAGAGTGCATACGGTCACACATCGTTTCTACTTTATCAGAAGCCAAAGATTATCATCAGCTTGTGCAAAATGGCACGCATTATCCATTTTTGGGGGGGCTACAAACTAACATTTAACTTTCTATTAGTATTATTAAATCAGAAAGTATACAAAGTCATACAGACACTGGCATTATCTTAAGTAAAAGGTCTCAAATGCAACACCCCACTTCAACCTACTGATGTAGAGACCCTTTACGATCACCTCCTGAATACATAGAGCTATATGATCACATTTCATGAAATACAGGTCCAGTTGAGGAACAAAACACCAATAAGGATGAAGCTCCGAAGTCTGGGAAAGAATCAGACAAAAAAAAAAAAAAAAAAAAAAGGACCACCCAGTCACAGTAATATATTTTGCTTCACCCAGGGTTTCTGTTTCCTGGGGATGGGTTTAGCTGAGCACCACATGGCGGTCAAACACAGACTTCCTCTGTTCCTGGACCTGCCTCCTCCAGCGCTGCTGAGCGTGTTCCACTTTGTTCAGCATGTTGGGACGAGAAGTCGAACGAGACAATACGTTGTGGGCGTTGGCGAAAGGCTGCTGGTCCTGAACCCAAGAGACAGACGTTACAGTGAAATTGTGACAAGCTAGAGTTGACCTTTTTCAGAAACATTTCCAAACACAATTCTCTATGAGATATTCATCAAATCAATTTATAGCATGAGACAAATCTGAAAACATCACCACATACATTGCCCCAACAAGTCACACAATACGAGATCTACAATCAAACAACAAAAATGTCATGGCTACAACAACTGCTTTGACTTAAAGGCCACCACTATAGTTGGGATGGGCAACATGCACACATACCCCAACATCATCATCATTCTGAAGCTGTGAGTGTCCAAAGAGCCTCCTCTTCAGCATGGGCTCTAGCAGGGTCAGGTACACCATGTAGAGGAACAGCAGGCCCAGGATGGACAGGTAGATTATGATAGTCACCTGGAACACAGTGGACACAAATCAAATCAAAATGTTATTTGTCACGTGTGCCAAATACAACAGGTAGACCTTACCATGAAATGCTTACTTACAATCCCTTATCCAATATGCAGTTTAAGAAACAGTTAATAAAATATTTACTAAATAAAATCAATCAAAAAGTAACATGTACATAACAATCACAAGGCTTTATACAGGGGGTACCGGTAACGACTCAATGTGCGGGGGGTACAGGTTAGTCGAGGTCATTTGTAAAGTGGCTATGCATAGACAATAAACAGTGAGTAGCAGCAGTGTAAAAACAAATGGTTGGGTCAATGTAAATAGTCCAGGTGGCCATTTGATTAGTTGTTCAGCAGTCAAACTCATTAACTCATTAGGCCATGGCTGCCTGCAAACGCTCCCTAAAACACTTCTGCGAGCAGGCCTTTCTAATCTGGAAGGATATTGACCTCATCCCGTCAGTCGAGGATGCCTGGTCGTTCTTTAAAAGTAATTTCCTCACCATCTTAAATAAGCATGCCCATTTCAAAAAATGTAGAACTAAGAACAGATATAGCCCTTGGTTCACTCCAGACCTGACTGCCCTCAACCAGCACAAAAACATCCTGTGGCGGACTGCAATAGCATCGAATAGTCCCCGCAATATGCAACTGTTCAGGGAAGTCAGGAACCCATACACACAGTCAGTCAAGAAAGCAAAGGCTAGCTTTTTCAAACAGAAATTTGCATCCTGTAGCTATAACTCCAAAAAGTTTTGGGACACTGTAAAGTCCATGGAGAACAAGAGCACCTCCTCCCAGCTGCCAACTGCACTGAGGCTAGGTGACACGGTCACCATCGATAAATCCATGAAAAATCACACATTTCAATAAGCATTTCTCTACGGCTGGCCATGCTTTCCTCCTGGCTACCCCAACCCCAGCCAACAGCTCCGCAGCTACTTGCCCAAGCCTCCCCAGCTTCTCCTTCAACCAAATCCAGATCGCAGATGTTCTGAAAGAACTGAAAAACCTGGACCCGTACAAATCAGCTGGGCTAGACAATCTGGACCCTCTCTTTCTACAATTATCCACCACCATTTTTGCAACCCCTATTACCAGTCTGTCCAACCTCATCCGAGATCCCTAAAGATTGGAAAGCTGCCGTGGTCATCTCCCTCTTCAAAGGGAGTGACACTCTAGACCCAAACTGTTACAGACCTATATCCATCCTGCCCTGCCTTTCTAAAGTCTTTGAAAGCCAAGTTAATAAACAGATCACTGACCATTTCGAATCCCACCGTACCTTCTCCGCTGTGCAATCCGGTTTCCGAGCTGGTCACGGGTGCACCTCAGCCACGCTCAAGGTACTAGATGATATCATAACCTCCATCGATAAAAGACAGTACTGTGCAGCAGTCTTCATCGTTCTGGCCAATGCTTTCGACTGTCAATCACCATATTCTCATTGGCAGACTCAACAGCCTTGGTTTCTCAAATGGCTGCCTGGCCTGGTTCACCAACTACTTCGCAGATCAAGTTCAGTGTGTAAAATCGGAGGGCCTGTTGTCCGGACCTCTGACAGTCTATGGGGGTAACACAGGGTTCAATTCTCGGGCCGACTCTTTTCTCTGTATATATCAACGATGTCGCTCTAGCATGCGGGTGATTCCCTGATCCACCTCTACTCAGACGACACCATTCTGTATACATCTGGCCCTTTGGACACTGTGTTAACTAACCTCCAAACGAGCTCCAATGCCATACAACACTCCTTCCGTGGCCTCCAACTGCTCTTAAATGCTAGCAAAACCAGATGCATGCTTTTCAACCGTTCGCTGCCCGCACCCGCCCGCCCGACTAGCATCACTACTCTGGACAAATACCTAGGTTTCTGGCTAGACTGTAAACTCTCCTTCCAGGCTCATATCAAACATCTCCAATCCAAAATCAAATCTAGAATCGGCCGCCAAACTTACCCTAATAAAGCTGACTATCCTACCGATCCTCGACGATGTCATCTACAAAATAGCTTCCAATACTCTACTCAGCAAATTAGATGCAGTCTATCACAGTGCCATCCGTTGTGTTACCAAAATGCCTTATACCACCCACCACTGCGACATGTATGCTCTATTCGGCTGGCCCTCGCTACATATTCGTCGCCAGACCCACTGGCTCCAGGTCATCTACAAGTCTATGCTAGGTAAAGCTCCGCCTTATCTCAGCTCACTGGCCACGATAACACCCACCCACCCATAGCACGCGCTCCAGCAGGTATATTTCACTGGTCATCCCCAAAGCCAACACCTCATTTGGCCGCCTTTCCTTCCAGTTCTCTGCTGCAAGTGACTGGAACGAATTGCAAAAATTGCTTACATTTCCCTCACTAACTTTAAACATCAGCTATCTGAGCAGCTAACCGATCGCTGCAGCTGTACATAGTCCATCTGTAAATAGCCCACCCAATCTACCTAACTCATCCCCATATTGTTTTTATTTACTTTGCTGCTCTTTTGCACACCAGTATCACTACTTACACACCATCATCTGCTCAGCTATCACTCCAGTGTTAATCTGCTAAATTGTCATTACTTTGCTACTATGGCCTATTTATTGCCATACCTCCTCACGCCATTTGCACACACCGTATATAGACTTTCTTTTTTTTCCTATTGTGTTGACTGTACGCTTGTTTATTCCATGCAACTCTGTGTCGTTGTTTCTGTCGCACTGCTTTGCTTTATCTTGGCCAGGTCGCAGTTGTAAATGAGAACTTGTTCTCAACTAGCTTACCTGGTTAAATAAAGGTGGGGAAAAAATGGACTGCATTTGATTGGATAGTAGCAAAGCACATGCGCCGATGCTATCCCACTTGGGCAACACCGTTGTGTGATATCCCATCGCCGAAATCGTAAAGTCCCCTGTGTTTCAGGAACACCGAATAACATATTTTAACCTACTTTGCCTGTTGTCCTTCTGCTGTTGGGAATTTAAGCAAAAATGTTCACATGAAAGTATGAAAGAATCATCTCCTCTCTGCTTTCCCACATGGCAGGATAGCAACAGCACATGCGCGGCTAGCTGGTTGGTCGATTTCCCAGACTTACCTTGATAGTTCCAGAACTCCTCTCCTCATATTTGCATTCACAACGCAGACAGTACGCCTCCACATCCTTTCCATCAACTGGCATTGGCTCCACAACATGAAGGCAGTTACTGAAAACAAATATACAATTAAATCGGAATCCCTCTTCGAAAGCACAGTGAGGTTGAAGTCTGTAACAGTTCTCCAAATATGATTTGAGATCATTCATATGACCGTGTAAAATTACAGTTAGCCTAATCCATCAGACAACCCATACACTCACCACACCCAGACAGTGGTCACGTTCCACTGTATGCATCAACCAAATGGTTGCATGCCACATCATGGACGGTCATCGATTGACATATTGTTATAACATATGGTATGGTTAGCTGATAGGTAAAACACCTATCCAGGTGTTGTACAATCTGGCAACATCTAAGCAGTGGAATGCAACCAGTATGTAATCATCTGTAAATGACATCATGACAACACAACATACCAATCCTTTAGAGATACATTTTGTTTGTAGATCTGTCCTTCAATGTCTCTGTACGGTGGGCAGGTACATTTACACCGGATATCCTCTGAATTCTATGGGAAAAGTTGGGAAAACGGTCAGGATGTGATATCAGAGAACATTTTATGCCATAAAATTGTGATATAACTAGCTGCCTGTCTTCTAAAATAATCTTACACAGCCAGTGGAATAATCACATTTTCTGTAACTTTACAGAGCAGGTTACCAGCTTGCTAATTACCTAACTTTGTCCGTCCTTGTGACGACAATCAATGGCTTTACTAGCCTAATCCATATTTGGCTAGCTAGCTAACTACAGTAACTAGACAGCTGACTCAACAACAAGCGTTAAACTATGTCAATATAAATAGTTTTGATTTTTTTAAAGCAGAGAACAGTCATGTGAACAACAGAGCCTACTTTAGCATCCGTCGTCTGTGTTGACATCAATAACAAACCAACAAGAGCGAGCAGCTTGAAGGCAACGCTTGACATCATATTTATATGTTGAAGTTTCAGAGTACAAGCTACTAAGAAACTATAGAAACGATATCCTGAAATCAGATACACGTTTTTTTTTAACTGACAACGATCATTCAGCTAGCATCAAACATTTCTTTCGACTGATCAGCTGACAACTGCCTGACATCTCTTCCTGTGCGCGTAAATAGCATTCCCCGGGTAAACAGCTGTCGGAACAAAAATATATATCAATGATGGCCTTTCTGTGAGGGGCCTTGCTATCCGGCATCTGTGGGGCGTGCAACCCCCCCATAGATTATCTCATAGTGTATAAAATCTCCTAAACCTGTGTTGACAGCCAGACCTTATTTTTTGGCGTTTATCAAACAACCATACGACGAACCATGGCGGAGTTAGTGCCGACAAAAAGACGCCATTACTATTTCTCTTTATAAAGTTGAAATGTAAAAGGTTAAGGCACAGATAGAACAATGAGACAGATATTTCACCGGATGTATACATGTGATGAGATTTTCTCATCGATTAAACATGTTATCTCAATACAGTTTTATGTTCCCAAACTTAAAATATGTTATGCTGACTTTAGCCATTGCCATTGTTGTAAGAACCCGTATCGTTTAGGACTGCAAAGGTGAATTGAGTTATTGCGCACTTGCGTTCCCTAACGGAAATATGCAGAGGTCAATATGATCTCCCTAACTCGTGCTTGGCTATGGACAACTCCTTGCTTGTTCTCCCCGCTATTACTTATTTGTTCCAATTGGAAACGACAGGCTGTGGTCTTGGTTAAATTATACAAATCTTTGGTTAGGGTAGCCTCATCGCGAACCAGGCTTCCGGTGACAACAACGTGATTTTGGAGGTATGGCAACGCGAGACTAGGTTAAAGTGTAGGAGTAGGGACGTCCCAAGGACGCCGAATAGTACTAACCCTTCTGTTTTCTTAGTTTCTCTGATTTCCCAATGTCTTTGATACAGCGCTGAAAATATAATCATTGTGAATTTTTAGGAATTACAATAGGTGACAGCGTGGCAGGCAATATTTTTGTTTAATTCAAGAGCAAAAACAATTATAACTAACTGAACACATAACTCATATTATAGAGCCTATATAAAAAACGAAATAATTAGTGTATTATTTTGATTTGGACAATGTTGTTGCTTATATTGAAAATAGCATATCAGAAAGCAAAATAAATAAAGCAAAAGCACAATATTATGTTTATTTGATTTATTTACAACATGTTATATGTACAAAATTAAATATAGACATACATGTATCATAAGTGAATAGAGCAATTCTATTTCACAGACCTCTCATTCCATATCTGGAATGTATAATCTAACTTGCTCCCCCTCATATTGCTCTAGATTTCTAGTCACACCACTCAATAATCTCACTTCTATGAGTAGTGAAATGTAGTCTTTGGTATCTGAATGATCATAGTGAAGATCTAGTCTTGATCTATGGGCATTTGTTGTTCTCTCAAAGCCCGGTGGCATGGAATATTCACTGTCTGGTCATTTATTAAGTAAAACCATGTTTTCAGGACAGTGGAAAACGCTAACATTAATTTGAGGCAGCGATAATACAGGTTGTGAGGGGATGTATCGATACTGCACACGTGTCAGGAATGCAGTTAACTACAATACGTTAACATTTTCATCTAATACTTTTTACACAATATACAATACATTCATAAGGATCATTTATTTTGTGGTATCACTACATTCTTTGTAGTGCTTTAAAGTTCCCACCATAAGGTCACATTTGTGCTATATTCTTTTCTCATATTCAGGCATATTTCTGTCAACAATTCTGATCTAAATGTGAAACATGACTTTAATAATGTATGTTATAGGTATACACTATGTGGTTGACATTTAGCATAAACCTCAGTTAACTTTTTATACATAATCAAGAGTCTTTTCTCATCCGCTTCCTACGCTATTGGTGAAAGTTCCGTTTACCATAATTATTTTCAAGATGTTGTTGTTACACCATTATGCAAATCAAAGCTTTCATGAATTTAAATGCTAACAATCAAATCAGCTTACTACTTCAAGCTTTATTCCTGAGACTGAAAGTTTAAAATCAAAAGGAAAAGACAACGTCTGTCTAAACGTTGCAATGCTCACATACAGGAGTGTATGGAAGTATCAGAGATAGATGTGGTATACAAAACACGTAGCTCTAGAATGTAGACCAGATGTGATAGCGGGAGCTGACACTTGTCTGCACCATGACAGTCCACTACCCACCTATTCCCAGAAGGTCCAATTGAAGTCCATTTGAGGAAAGTGTCTGAGGCCATCTCTCTTAGTCAACTCTAGCCTCCGTCAGTCTCTGTACAGACAGGAGAAGTAAAGGACTCTTTTCTCGGGAGTATCCGGGATATCCACGAAGCAACTTGATGATAGTGCCTTCTTAAGGGCGAAGGAATCTCAAGACCTTAGAACGTAGAAATCGGATGAAGGATTTGGGGAACATTTCTCTTGACTCCTGTGCTGTGTAGTTGAAGAAGTTCTGTGGGTGGGCCAATACATCAAACAGTGCCTTCATAAGCTTCTTGTCCTGAGAAGAGAATGTAAACCAAAAATTAGTACAGACTAGAATTCAATCTGAGACAGAGCCAGCAATCATCTGACATTTTTAGTTGGTGCTCAAGTGAAGTTTGCATCCTGAATTTCTTATTGTGTCCACAAGAGGGTAGTATATGGCAGACAAAAGCTTTTTTCACAGGAAATACATGAAATCTTTACCTTGAGAATTTCTTGGTGATTTTCAGAGGCATATAATCTTCCATCTCTGACTATGTCTTCAATGAGTTCCTGGTAGTCCTCTGAAACATATATCATATATGAACATACCCAAGAGTATATTTCTATATTATTTGTGCAATTGGAAGTAGGTGATATATATCCAGACTTAAAATTCCCCAAAAATTACATTTCACAGACACTTGATGTATTGTATTTAAGCATGTGTAAATTAAATGTCAATATTTCCACCATTAAGGATGTCTCTTACCATCATAGGTCACATAAGGGACTTGGAAGCCCTTCCCACTGTTCCCTTCATTCGATTTAAACTGTATCCACAGCCTCTTGGAGCGGGAGGTGAAGGCAATAGGTCGTTCATAGGTCTGGCAGGTCTCATATGTCGTCACAGAGTTGGAGAGAGCTGTGAATTGAGGATATGGTCACATTATGACAAATCAAACACTAGCACCATTCATTACTCTAAAAGTGGCAAGATCTAATGGTCTATTAGAAGCCCATAGTAACCCCCATGATCTCTGAGAGGTTCTATCCTATTATGCAGAAACTCCTACCAACACTACCACCATCTTATAATTCTTTACGACATTCATCACCAACATCTGGTCACCTGCAGTGAAATCTCATTAATACTGTAGCACCATGATAACACCTATTCACCTAACAAGCTCTAACCTCCAACACGACACACAGAAAAGACAGACGCATGCATGCACGCACACACAGAAAAACAAACACTCACAGCTCTTTCTCATGACCAGGTAGTCTCCACACTCATCCTCGATGGGGAGGAAGATCTCTGGGACCACGATGAGGATTCTGCGCTTGGGCGGTGGGTTGATGGTCCAGGTGCACTCGATGTTGGCTGGGTAGTTCCCTGGGTAGTTGGGAGACTCGATGTAGCCAGTGAAATCTCCCATCTCTCCACCACAGTGTCTGTCTGTGAGGTGACAGGATAGTGTCAAATAGTTTATGCTGCCTTGGTGCTGCGACGCTAATTATCTACAGTAGCATCCCAAAGCAGGACAGGAACAATATTTATTTGAGCACAGTAGAGAAACCTGCATGTAGTTTTAGTTTACTCTGTGTGTAGCCATTAAATACATTTAAAGTGTGAAGCCATTAACATACAAATACATACACATTCACGCACAAACGTACGCACACACAGACAACTCTTGTGTGAACATACATACTTTTGCACTGCATGATGTTGGTGGAGCCATCAAAGTCGGTGGTGGTATTTCCTGGGCAGGAGATGCAGTAATTCTGACCAAACTCCATCTGATACGTCGCCATGGGACAACGGATACAGCGGTGTGTGCTGGTGTTGTAGTAATGTCCCGGTGAACACTGGACTACAGGAGCAGAATGGAGTGTACCACAATTTAGCACCTCTCAAACACCAACATACAATAACATAAACCATGTAGTATATTTCCATAAAACAGAAACTCCAGGGGAGTTGCCTTAAAGATCCAGAGTCTTCCAAATGACACCCCATTCCCTATATAGTGCACTACTTTAACCAGGGTCCATAGGGCTCTGGTTAAAAGTAATGAATTATGTAGGAAATAGGGTGCAATTTGGGACGCACCCCCGGACTTTACAGGCATAACTAAATGGGATGGATAAGCTGACCCCTCACCTTTGGTCTCACACTCCTGGAAGGACACGGCACCATTGTGTTTGGTGACCAGGTTTCCTCCACAGTGGAAACAGGAAGTGCGCCCCACCTCTGGCTGGTAGGTACCCAGGGGACAGGGCAGACAAGGGATGAAGCCATCATGGGAGAACTGACCAGGGGGACATTGACCTGGGAAAACAACAGAGGATTGGTCAGAGGGACACTTGTTTCACTCAGTCTGCTCAAAGCAACATTCCCATTGTACATGTAGTCATTTAGCAGACAGACACTCTTATCCAGAGCGACTTAAAGACGAGCACTCTTCCACAATAAGACTAAGTTCCGGGAGAGCAGATGTCAGTGGAGTGATGTAACGCAAGGACATTATCTACATTATCTATGGAACAACCTCTCTCATATCTCCTGACTGACTTGAACAAACTGTCTCTCCCCATAGCTCTTTTTTGTTTAGTCTATTGGTGGGGAAAGCAGGAGATGGGATCTGTGGCTTAGCCACAAATAGGCTGTGATAACAGTGTTTGGGGGGGGTGAAAACATGGTGGCCCATTTTTCTCTTTATTCAGGAGTGGGCAGGGGCCGGGTGTGGCAGTTTAATTCAAACAGGGCTTGAATGTTCCGAGGCTTACACGACTTTATACAAAGCAGAACATCTGCCTGTGGGGAGATTTTGATCAGGGTATCACTCCTTCCTGTGTATTTCATATATACTCATAACAGGATGTGATTCTGACTGGGAGACTAGATTAAAGATCACTTTTTTTAAAGATCAAACCATGAGGGAAAACTATGCCAAGGTCTTTGATGGAGCTCAGTGTATTTTGCTGCAGTTATCTTTATGATTATGATAGTTGAGTAAGTAAGTATCCAAGGTGACTCACATCTCCTGTCTGGTGCACAGTTAGGATACATATGATTACTCATATCCTCAACTCTTGAGCCTTACCTCCACACTCAGAGATATTCCACGCCCCAACCGACCTGGGGCTTCCTCTCACCTCTGGCCCTGGGCAGGCCTCACAAGAATTCTTCCCCTCTTCATCTTGGTACATTCCAGCTGGACACAGAACACACTTTCCCTGATCCCTGTCATAGTACGTTCCAACAGTGCAGCTCACTAGCAAAAGGTAGAAGAATGAGGCAGATTGGCTAGATAATAGACACACACACACACACACACACACACACACACACACACACACACACACACACACACACACACACACACACACACACACACACACACACACTGGCATTCAAGCCCACCACTGTTAAAAAGGCATTGCAAATCAACCTGATGCAGCTATGCAAAAATAAAGACATAAGAGCACTGAGCTGCTCTCCAGATGCCTTTGTGTCCCACATCAAACAAGCTCTTACACTTCACATAACACCGGTGTGCATTGGGGAAAGAACTCTACATACCATCCTAAGCACCCTCACCTCTACCAAAGCACACACAGAGCCAGTCAAAATGAGTGTTTGTCTGTTATCTCACAAGAGCGTGCAAAGCCTGATTACAGGGATGCACACCATCAGCTTTCATTTCCCCTTTTCATGTTTTACTTTGTAGAACAACGTCTCTAATTTATGTTTGAATTATTGTGTGTCTGGTGATGTCAAGAACTTCTTAAAGGGGGAAATGACATCTAATCATCTCACTGAACAGAGAGCAGTGAAGTGAAACCATTTTGCGTTTCCCTCAGGACAATCTAAGAAAGAAGAGCTTTTCAGGAGAGAACCATCCATAATGAGTTAATGAGGAACACACAAAGCCTTTAACACACATCCATTATATGTGCCTCAGCAGCTTGATTTTCCTTAAGAGAAAGAAAATGTAATTCTCTCAAGAGCAGTTAATTTTTTCTGCCTTTTGTTTATCCTGAATGACCATGAGGAGCCACCGTCTCGTTGTCTCCACCAGCTTTTATTTGATGGAGAGAGCGAGAGAAGAGAAGAGTGAGAGAGAAAAAAAACCTTGAAGCCTTTCAAATGCAGAGGCAATTCTATAGAGTCCTCGAAATGATGGCCCCAAAGAGGTTTAAAAGACCTTTCACCTCTATTCAAGTATTTGATGACATAGGCAAACACTATGGTATCACAATGGTAAGGAGCTGAACCCAATAAAAGGGGTCAGAGTTCTGAATCCACCCATTCTGCCTGCCCCAATCACTTCTTGCACCTATCAAGCAGAGGCCCAAACAGCTGATGCTAATTAATTCCCATGGTGTCCCTGAAGTCAATTCTCCGCAGCAGTTTAGTGGCTGGGGTCATGCAGAGTGGCCCTGACTGAGGGGGGATATAAGCACTCAAACTCCCAGCTTGAATCAACAGCACTTCCTAATCATCCTCCATGTTAAAACGAACATGCACTATTTTACGTAACAGAGATCAGGGGAATACTTGTACACTACACACTGGCAGAAACTAAAGTCCAACAGATTCTTATACCGGGTTGAGGCATACGGAAATGTAAATGTTGTTGATCAATCATGAATGACTTAGAATGAAAAGAAAAATCTGATATGGGATATTTCACAGGTTGGTTTATTGGAATACTGCCGTGTACTATATAATGTGATTCAAAACTTTCACAATTTGGTTTGAGAGAAAGAGCGCTAGATATTTTAAAAGTCAGGAATAAGAAGGCATTGCTTTTCTCTCAGTACTAGTGAGGCTGAGGCCATGTTGTTTGGAGGATTTCTCTCCCAACTGAAGCAGTGAGAACGAGCCCCAACTGGATTTACAATGGAGTGGGCAAACTGAAAGGGTTAAACTGCACTTAGTGAGCTAAGCCAGGGGTGGAGGGAAAAATGTTGCTCCTTTATAGAGCTGGGGGTTACGGCTCCCTTTCAGCCCCACTTCCAAATTACATGTCTACACCCCTGCCTGTCCACCACTGGTCTGCTTAATGATCATCTGAAACTAACTGCAGTGTGGGAATCCTACACTCTGGTAACTTTACTCTCCTGTTTATTTATTTTTAAGACTTAAGATTTACTTATGAGGTAAGTAGCTCATTTGAAACATAAAAACAACAAGCAACAAAGCTACAAAGCTAAATCAACATCTAAGGGTCATTTGAATCCAGCACAAAATATTAGTCTCCTGTTATTTGGGGGCAGACAAAAAACAGACACCAGTGAGAGTCCTCTTTGCTGGGGATACCTTGGATTAAGAGATGCTTGGTTTGTAAAACAATTAGACATTTCTGCCAAAAATGATTAAGTTTCATGATTTTTGCCTCTTGTGTGAAAATCAATACATTTAAACAGCTATGGGCAGTCTTTATTCTTAAAATGCTCTAAGAACCAGAATGGATCAAACACCATCCTTCCCCCACTCAATCCCCTCCATCCTCACCCACTCAATCCCCTCCATCCTCACCCACTCAATCCCCTCCATCCTCACCCACTCAATCCCCTCCATCCTCACCCACTCAATCCCCTCCATCCTCACCCACTCAACCCCTCCATCCTCACCCACTCAATCCCCTCCATCCTCACCCACTCAACCCCCTCCATCCTCACCCCCTCAACCCCCTCCATCCTCACCCACTCAATCCCCTCCATCCTCACCCACTCAACTCCCTCCATCCTCACCCACTCAATCCCCTCCATCCTCACCCACTCAACCCCCTCCATCCTCACCCACTCAACCCCTCCATCCTCACCCCTCAACCCCTCCATCCTCACCCACTCAATCCCTCCATCCTCACCCACTCAACCCCCTCCATCCTCACCCACTCAACCCCTCCATCCTCACCCCCTCAACCCCTCCATCCTCACCCACTCAATCCCCTCCATCCTCACCCACTCAAGCCCCTCCATCCTCACCCACTCAACCCCCTCCACCCCCTCCATCCTCACCCACTCAACCCCTCCATCCTCACCCCCTCAACCCCTCCATCCTCACCCACTCAATCCCCTCCATCCTCACCCACTCAACCCCCTCCATCCTCACCCACTCAACCCCTCCATCCTCACCCACTCAACCCCCTCCATCCTCACCCCTCAACCCCTCCATCCTCACCCACTCAATCCCCTCCATCCTCACCCACTCAACTCCCTCCATCCTCACCCACTAAATCCCCTCCATCCTCACCCACTCAACCCCTCCATCCTCACCCCCTCAACCCCTCCATCCTCACCCACTCAATCCCCTCCATCCTCACCCACTCAACCCCCTCCATCCTCACCCACTCAACCCCCTCCATCCTCACCCCCTCAACCCCCTCCATCCTCACCCACTCAATCCCCTCCATCCTCACCCACTCAATCCCCTCCATCCTCACCCACTCAACCCCCTCCACCCCCCTCAACCCCTCCATCCTCACCCACTCAACCCCCTCCATCCTCACCCCCTCAACCCCTCCATCCTCACCCACTCAATCCCCTCCATCCTCACCCACTCAACCCCTCCATCCTCACCCACTCAACCCCCTCCATCCTCACCCCCTCAACCCCTCCATCCTCACCCACTCAATCCCCTCCATCCTCATCCACTCAATCCCCTCCATCCTCACCCACTCAACTTCCTCCATCCTCACCCACTCAACCTCAATAAGGACGGGGGGTAAGAGAGGAGAGCTCTGGATCAAGACAGAGGCAGGCTAGAACAACTTTGAGAGGTCGGTCTACAATAGTCTTCAGACCCCTTAAATATGGTGGCTTGGGTCAGATTCAAACAGGGCGTTTAGAGGTAGAAGACGAATCATGGACAGAAAACTGACCGTCTTCTACTGACCACACTGAGACAGACAGGCAGAATGCAGCAGCAGGCAGTAGGCTTACTATGCTTACTGTGAGGCCCTGAACTGGGGGCACGCAGCTCTCTGCTCCCCTCCCCTCCGCCAGAGAAAACACATGCCAGCCTCCTTTCCACTGCTGATGTTGACAAGGTGCCATTAAAGCTAATGGAATTTTCCTCCATTATGGCTGTAAAACTAAATAGGACCAGCGGCAACAACAGCAAAAGCTAGCGGCTGCCATCACACCTTCTGTTGCACTTTATCCCACGGAGATGCTGGAAGATGTCCTCGCTCTGCAAGCCAGCCAACAACAGGCTCTCTTTTCTCCACATACCAGCTCATTACAGCATGTCTGCACCCAAATATGGCAGTCATCTGGCCGACACCTGCTCCAAATCCAATCATTAAACCAACCTGTCTAAATATATCTTGCTGGCATGGCTATGACTATGAGCTGCTCTGTGTGGGAGCCAGGACTAGACTCCAGGGGTGGCTCAGATACAGGCAGAAACAGATACAGGTAGATGCTCAAGATGCGACTAATTTTATACATACATATATACCTATATCTTATGATACTCAGAACACTCAAGATGCTCACTCACCACATTTCCTGTCCACCAGCACTCCTTTCCCACAGTGTTCCGGCAGGTCCACCGGCCGCGCCAGCCTCTTGGCCAGCTCGTAGTTAGAGCCAGCGAAGTGGAGGTGGAACTGCTCCCGGTGGATGGACTTCCTCAGGGTACGGATAGTCTTCCTCAGCCTCTTCTCTGAGCGCCGGCGCACACAGCCCAGGTCACAGCTCTCTGCTGAGAGAAACACCAGATACCAAAACTGTCCTCGCAACGCAATGAGACCACAATAAACACTCAAACAAAACCACACAAACATACCAGTACTAAAATAGACAGACACACATACTTGTGTACATATCCATTCCAACACACAGACACCATGACATTTGATCAATCATTTGTTCCCTCGGAATACAAGGGAAACCTCCAAACCTACACCTTCCCCAAAGATCCCACCACCTCAAAAAGCCACATCAAAACAGGAGATACTTTAACATGTTTGGCTTGTTAAGTGACGAAAAGCAAGAGCAGAGAGAGAAACAGGAAGCAGAGTGTCAGCCAGAGGACTGGGGTCACAGCAGGGCAGGGCAGAGAGACCAACCTGTTACCTCCTCTAGGTTCACATCCAACTCAAACTCAGCCGTGATGGAAGAGCCCTCCTCCTCGTAACCCGCCTTCCTGCCGTGGCGGCTCCGCATCCGGGGGCCAGACGAGCTGCAGCGCAAGCGCACATAGCTGAACTGGACGTTCTCCGTGAAGGGGGACCTGCTGTCTGTGGACACGACCAGTCACACAGGACATGGACACGCACAAACACATGCATGCACGGCGACAAACACACATGCATGCACGGAGACAAACACACACACACACACATGCATGCACGGCGACAAACACACATGTTCCTGAATAACTATATGGTCTACAACTGTAGCAGGATAAAACTTAACTGCAATGTCATAACACTTCAATCTAAAGAGATTATATCCTTTGTGGGTTTTTTTACCTTTATTTATCTAGGCAAGTCAGTTAAGAACAAATTCTTATTTTACAATGACGGCCTACCCTGGCCAAATCCTCCCCTAACCCGGACAACGCTGGGCCAATTGTGCACCGCCATTTTGGACTCCCGATCACGGCTGGTTGTGATACAGCCAGGGATCGAACAAGGGTCTGTAGTGACGCCTCTAGCACTGAGATCCAGAGCCTTAGACCGCTGTGCCACTCGGGAGCCAAGTACTGAAGTTCAAGTACTGATGTTTCTAATCATTCTTTAAAAAGCAGTGACATCTCTGTGTATCCGGTTAAACATGCACTCTTTCCCCCCTGCTCTTTTTGTTGCCTTTGGACAGGGGGATAACGAGAGGAGAGTGGGAAAAGCTCCCTTTTTATTTGAACACCATGCCGGAACCCATTGGTGAAAGAAATGCATCCAACAATCGGAACTGCGTTTGATTGATGGCTAGGTAGGGCCCAACTGAAAGGCATGCTATAGCTAATTACATTTTCCCCTGCCACTGCCAGACAATGTGCAGTGCTGAGACAATAAAAACATTTCAGACCGCACCCTCCACGTATTTCTTTCATATTTAGCTCACTCTCCGTTTACTTTCATCTAAGCAGCCTCGAGGTCAGGTTCCTGTTATCAAGTTTGTTGCATGATCCACGTATTTCTTTCATATTTAGCTCACTCTCCGTTTACTTTCATCTAAGCAGCCTCGAGGTCAGGTTCCTGTTATCAAGTTTGTTGCATGATATGTAGGCAGTGCCAGGTTAATCTGCATTGTTTTAATGAATGAGGAGCTGTTGGACTCGTTAGAAGCCTCTGTACCTGAGTGAGCTGCGTTCAGGCTCTCCTTCAGCCTCTCTTGACTACGTTTCAAGTTGCACATTCCTGTGCCAGACTTAAAAGTGGCTGTGGTCTTAATTCGCAGGACACTTGACATTTCTGGTCCTACGGTACAAAGGAAATAATAGCAAATTGTTAACCTTTGATAAAAATGAAAAATCCCTTGACTTCCATATGTCTGTAAATGAAAATGTGAATACTGAAGACTTGATTTGGTATGACGTTGTTTTGTCTTTATATGTTGTGTTTCTGGTTGTTTAGGTCAGGCTGGAGTGACAGAGGCTGATGCAGACCTGTGATGGTGTGTACTTGCCCAAGCAATACGAGCCACTTCCATTCCTTTGTGCTCCAGCCAAGCAGGGCAGAGGCATTCCACAGGTCACTGTATAAGAATCCTCCGTCCCTGTAAACGCACACAGGGGCATGAGACAGGCCACCAAAGACAAAAGGCAGAGCCACAAAAGGCCTGGTCGCCAAAAGCAAACAGATGGGTGCTGGAACATGAGACAGCGCTACTCTGCAGACTGATAGTAGTAGTAACTCAATTTGTGTCCCAAATTGTACCCTATTTCCTGTATAGGGCACTACCCTTGACCAGAGCCATGTGGGCCCTGGACAAAAGTTGTGTAATTTAAAGGGAATAGGGTGCCATTTGGGATGCAGTCCAATAGTAGTAGTAGTAACTGATAACTCACCACTGGTGATGTGGACCTGGGACTGGCAGGTCAGGTAGCAGCGGTCACCTCCCTCCTGCCTGCTGCAGTTTAAGGTCGGTTTAGAGGGGGGCTTTGTTGCTGGGAAACCCTCTGCCTCTAGATGGAAACCATAACAAACTCACAGGTGAAGAGCAGACTTGGACCGTGGTAGGTAGGTAGACAGACAGACAGACAGACAGACAGACAGACAGACAGACAGACAGACAGACAGACAGACAGACAGACAGACAGACAGACAGACAGACAGACAGACAGACAGACAGACAGACAGACAGACAGACAGACAGACAGACAGACAGACAGACAGACGAGGGTAGAAGTTGTGAGAAATTGTGGGAACAGAGTGAAACCTATCCAAGGAGACAAGAAGACAATGGGAACAGCAGCAATTGCCTTAATTCTGTTTTTGTCCTCGGTTTACAACCAAAGACCAGAGAGAAAGACAGAGCAGTAAAGACAAAGAGAAGAAAATAACTCAAAAGTATCTCCTGTTTTAGTCCCCAAAAGTTTCACAACATACATGTGGTATACAACCACTGATTTTATGTCAAACACTCCCTAAGGGACAACTCAGGGAGTACCCACCCCAAACCTTCAAGAGCCCCCCAGGCCTGAAGGGGCACTGTCTTACCGATACAGTCTTTTTTGTTCCAGTGTAGCTTATAACCAGGGTGGCAGTCACACTCAAACCCACCCATGGTGTTCTCACAACCCTGCTCACAACCTCCATTGTTCACACTGCACTCATTTATGTCTGAGAAGAAAGCAGGGAAAACATCCATATGTTATTCGCAGCATCTCTCACCTCACCTCATTCACAAAGCATCCATTATTTTTTCTGCAAAAACTACTAAAAACTCCACAATGAACTATTCAGAAGGGTGTGAAATGTTGTAGATGGTACCAAAGCCCTTTCCCCATAAACATAATACCCTATACACATTAGTTTATAGAAAACCCAAACATGAACTATTCAGAATGGTGTCAAAGCCCTTTCCCCATACCATAAGTATAATACCCCATAAGCATTAGTTTTATAGTCTTACCTCCACAGTGGGCCAGTCCATACAGGGTGTACCCTTTGTTGCAAACACACTCAAAACCACCAGGGGAGTTCACACACGTGTGACCACATGTCCTTTCGAAATAACACTCGTCTATATCTGTCATTAAAAGCAGAGGGATATTCTTTTTCAATTTAAGGTAGTAGAAATTGGGGTTTTAAATGGTACAGCATGGTATCACTAGGTGATGAATTGTGGCATTGTCTTTTGATAGTTAATGGTAGAGACAGCAGCATCTTAATGACAGGTTGTATCAGAGGGATGAAATCAGTTTGTACTAAACGTTAAGCTTTAAACTAGCACATGTTAAGGATCTTCAGAGGAATCCTTCAAGTCAATACTGGCAAACCGTTCAGCCTCCCACCCTCTCTGTCTTATCTTCCAGCAGCACCTACACAGAACAACAGCTCAGTATACTGTGCTGTCCCAGCCCCTTCCCCAGATGTAGGGTAGACAGGCAGGAGAGAGAAGAGAAGGGGCCTACCCTGAAAGGAGAGTGAAGAGAAGGGGCCTACCCTGACAGGAGCGTGAAGAGAAGAGGCCTACCCTTACAGGAGCGTGAAGAGAAGAGGCCTACCCTGACAGGAGCGTAAAGAGAAGAGGCCTACCCTGGCTGGAGAGTGAAGAGAAAAGGCCTACCCTGACAGGAGAGAGAAGAGAAGAGGCCTATCCTGACAGGAGAGTGAAGGGAAGAGGACTACCCTGGCAGGAGAGTGAAGAGAAGAGGCCTACCCTGACAGGAGAGTGAAGAGAAGAGGCCTACCCTGACAGGAGAGTGAAGAGAAGAGGCCTACCCTGACAGGAGAGTGAAGAGAAGAGGCCTACCCTGACAGGAGAGTGAAGAGAAGAGGACTACCCTGGCAGGAGAGTGAAGAGAAGAGGCCTACCCTGACAGGAGCGTGAAGAGAAGAGACCTACCCTGACAGGAGCGCTCGTCAGTAAGCAGCTTGAAGCCCTTCCAGCAGTTACACTCAAAGCTGCCGATGGTGTTCCTGCAGAAGTGGTCGCAACCGCCGTTGTGCAGCTCACACTCATTATTGTCTGTGAGAGGCAAATAATTAAACTGTTATTATTCAGACAGACATACACTCCCCTCCATATATATTTGGACAGAGAAGCCATTTTTAATGTCTCTATACTTAGGAGATGGTACATAATGTCAGCTTTTATTTGAGAGTATTTCGATACATATCTGTTTTACCGTTTAGAAATGAAAGCTCTTATGTATCTAGTCCCCCCATTTAAATAAGTCATAAGTATATCACTTTTAGTGTGTTAAAGTTGTCAAAAGGTTAGCATTTGGTCTCATATTCCTTGCACGCAATGACTACATCAAGTTTTGCAGTTTGATTTGGTTGTGTTTTAGGTTATGTTTTGGTTGTGTTTTAGGTTATGTTTTGGTTGTGTTTTAGGTTATGTTTTGGTTGTGTTTTAGGTTATGTTTTGGTTGTGTTTTAGGTTATGTTTTGGTTGTGTTTTAGGTTATGTTTTGGTTGTGTTTTAGGTTATGTTTTGGTTGTGTTTTGGGTTATGTTTTGGTTGTGTTTTGGGTTATGTTTTGCCCAATAGGAACCAAATGGTGAATAATATCTTCTGCCATTTTGGAGTCACTTTTAATGTAAGTAAGAATAGAAGACGTTTCTGAACACTTCTACATTCATGTGGATACTACCACGATTATGGATGGTTAGGGGTGAGAAGAGTGAGTGAGAAGAGTGAGAAAGTTACAGAGGCAGAAAGAACGATCTCACTCATCGTTATTCATGATTCTTTCATGATTTTTCTTAATCATGGCATTAACAGGATTAATTTAGTATTCAGAAACGTATTATTTACTCACTTAGAAAGAAAATTACTCCAGTCATCATTCAACCATTCAGTTCCTGTTGGGCAAAACATAACCTAAAACACAACCAAAAGAAACTGCAATCGCATCCAACCAGTTTGTAAAGTCACAAGCTTGATGTAGTCATTGCGTGCAAGGAATATGGGACCAAATACTCAACTTTTGACTATTTTTATACACTGTAAGTGTATTCGTCCAGATTCTTCACATGGAGGACATTTGTTACATAAACCTGACATTCTATATTGTAGCCTCATATGAAACATTTGATCTCAAAACTAAAATGCTGGAGTATAAAGCCAAATGAAAAATGTTAGCTTCACTGTCCATATACCTATGGAGGGGAGATGTGAAGCTTGTTAAATAAAAGTACATTGAACTGAATAATAAGAGATGGAGATGAAGATGGCCTGCCACCAAAATGGCACCTATTCCCTATAAAGTGCATTACTTTTGACCACAGCCCTATGGGCCCAGGTCAATAGTAGTGCACTAAATAGGAAATAGAGTGCCATTTGTAACTCAGACATAGAGATGGAGTTGAGGTTGTTGGTGGACGGCTGGTCTGACCTTTGCACGTCTTCCCGTCAGGCTGCAGAGTGAAGCCCACGGGACAGCTGCAGCGTACCCCCGTGGATGTGTCCTTACACGTGGAGTCACACCCCCCGTTATTTACCGCACAGTTCTCTGAAAGGCCAGCGGGAATAGATTCAATGTCAACATGCTGCTGCTGTGTACTATACTGAATGAAGGGTTATAAAAATGCCTATACATTATGTACTGTCGTTACAGAGCTATTGTCAAAGTCTGCTTTTTAACCCTACCAACAGACATCGAGTAAACAACAGCAGTGGTCCTAGCCACCGAGCTAGCAACCCAGTCACATACATACAGTCAATACAGTGTTTTACTAGGTGTGAACATTGACACAGCACACCATGACTGACAGTGCTATACATTGGGCAACCCAACGCCATCCCCATCCTAAACGGAAGGAAAACATGTGAAATGTACCACACTGTCACAAAAGCATATTTTTCAGGGGAGGAATCGGGCGGTGAGAAAGTGAGGGTCCATAGTCATTTCACAGTTTGCTCTAAAGCCTGTGGAATGCCTTGGTTTACTGGGCCTTGCTCTTCTCCCCTCTGAAAAACACCTCTGGCTGATTCCTGGCAGCATAACCCATGGCAACTAAAGTCATTCAAATAGTCCAACTGACAGAATCCTCTCAGTAGCTGAGTCTGTTTGGTTTTGTTATTTTAGTGCAAGTAACAATGGGTAATAACAGTGGAATTTGTGCAATTATACAATTATTACCCATGAGCAGTCTGCGCTTGACACGTTTGTCCACCTCAGTGAAGGACGTGGCGTTGTGATCAGAGCTCTCAGTAGTTGTCTCGTCCCGCTCTGTAATACAGACAGTGGGTGACGTGAGTAACAGTCAGTAACCTAACCAACAGAATACACGTAGATACATACACAGTGTTTTAGTCTAACTAAAATAAACATAAGTCAACATTTAAGAAAATGGTTTGCACCAAGTTGCCTCCTGTTCTGTTCTGTCTGCTGATGCACAGTAGCTGAATTGCCCAGTGCACACCTTGGTGGTCTGTAAGTGTAGTCTACCTCCCCTGGATGTTTTTCTGTGTTCCTCTCTGGAACCAGAAGCATGGTGACACCTGAGACATGCAGTTTGGCTGTCTATGCGTGTGGCAGATAAGACAGGAGATGGAACTGTGAGATGGAGCTGGAGACAACTCAGTGATAATCCTGGACCCCACACACACAGTAGCGCCGCGGGAGAAACAGATAGTACCCACAGGCCTACTGTACGTCTCCTTCCTATCTGACGGCTGATGCTTATCATATCCACCATGTGCAAATGGAAGAAATACACACTCGCTGTCAGGAGAGATGGCAAGCTCCTCAAAAGGATTGCCATTTCATCCACAGGCTCAAGATGGGATCATTTAAACAGGTGAGTTTCGGTGGGGGAGAGTAACAAAAAGGAGAATGAAGAAGTGTACAGATGGAAATATCTAGGAGGATCCAGTCCATTTCACCATTGTTGACTAGGTAATCTGGTTTGCCATACGTGGAGATGCTTAAAGATAAGTACCAAATCAAATCAAATCAAATGTATTTATAAAGCCCTTCTTACATCAGCTGTCACAAAGTGCTGTACAGAAACCCAGCCTAAAGCCCCAAACAGCAAGCAATGCAGGTGTAGAAGCACGGTGTATGTAAGTAGGCCTGGATGTGGTTGGTCAGCACTTACCTACACAGGACCTGCCGTCAGGGTGCAGGGTGTACCTCACATGACACCTGCAGATGGGCCCCTGCTCCATGTCCTCACAGGTGTGCTGGCAGCCCCCGTTACCATGGTTACAAGTCACTAGGCCAATGACACAAAACTTGGGTCACTTCCAAAGTTCAACTCATGTATTATCTAAACAATACTCTTGGCTGAGCTAGCTATACGATCAATCACAAAACTTCACACATACAGATGCAGCCTCTTTGGTTCTTGGCCAGCTCAAATCCTGGGCGGCACTCGCAGGCCACTCCTCCCTTGGGTGTCTCCTTGCAGATGTGAGCACAGCCATGCTCCTTATTCATACAGCTAAGGCCCTCTGGGAAAGAGAGTTAACACTTTACATTAGGTTGCTGCTATACCTGTGTAATAACACTGTAATTACACTACTCACAACAGTGTATTCACATGTTGTTACATATCGTACATGGTAATGAAATATAGAGGCAAAACAACTGACACGGCACAACACCAATGATGTCTGATGATAGATTATTGAAGCCCCCTGACTAGAAATCTGCCACAACCCTTTGGGGCATGGCCCAACAATAACACTTCCTAGAGAGGTGTACCTGTGGATGTATTTCAAGGCCTACCTTCAAACTCAGTGCCTCTTTGCTTGACATCATGGGAAAATCAAAAGAAATCAGCCAAGACCTCAGAAAAAAATTGTAGACCTCCACAAGTCAGGTTCATCCTTGGGAGCAATTTCTAAACGCCTGAAGGTACCACGTTCATCGATACAAACAATAGTACGCAAGTATAAACACAATGGGACCACACAGCCGTCATACCGCTCAGGAAGGAGACGTGTTCTGTCTCCTAGAGATGAACGTACTATGGTGCGAAAAGTGAAAATCAATCCCAGAACAACAGCAAAGGACCTTGTGAAGATGCTGGAGGAAACAGGTACAAAGGTATCTATATCCACAGTACAACGAGTCCAATGTCGACATAACTTGAAAGGCCGCTCAGCAGGGAAGAAGCCACTGCTCAAAAACCGCAATAAAAAATCCAGACTCCGGTTTGCAACTGCACATGGGGACAAAGATCATACTTTTTGGAGAAATGTCCTCTGGTCTGATGAAACAAAAATAGAACTGTTTGGCCATAATGACCATCATTATGTTTGGAGGAAAAAGGGGGATGCTTGCAAGCCGAAGAACACCATCCCAACCATGAAGCATTGGGGTGGCAGCATCATGTTGTGGGGGTGCTTTGCTGCAGGAGGGACTGGTACACTTCACAAAATAGATGGCAGCATGAGGGAGGAAAAGTATGTGGATATATTGAAGCAACATCTCAAGACATCAGATGTTAAAGCTTGGTCGCAAATGGGTCTTCCAAATGGACAATGAGCCCAAGACTACTTCCAAAGTTCTGGCAAAATGGCTTAAGGACAACAAAGTCAAGGTATTGGAGTGGCCATCACAAAGCCCTGACCTCAATCCTATAGAACATTTGTGGGCAGAACTGAAAAAGTGTGTGTGAGAAAGGAGGCCTACAAACCCGACTCAATTACACCAGCTCTGTCAGGAGGAATGGGTCAAAAATCACCCAACATATTGTGGGGAGCTTGTGGAAGACTACCCAAAATGTTTGACCCAAGTTAAACAATTTAATGACAATGCTACCAAATACTAATTGAGTCTATGTTAACTTCTGACCCACTGGGAAGGTGAAAAGCTGAAATAAATAATTCTCTCTACTATTATTCTGACATCTCACATTCTTAAAATAAATTGGTGATCCTAACTGACCTAAGACAGGGAATTGTTACTAGGATTAAATGTCAGGAATTGTGAAAAACTGAGTTTAAATACATATTCATATACAGTACTTTATACACTGAGTTTACAAAACATTAAGGACAGCTTCCTAATGTTGAGTTGCAACCCCCCCCCATGTGCCTTGAAAAGAACTTTAATTCATCAGGGCATGGACTACAAGGTATCAAACGCATTCCATGTTGACTCCAATGCTTCCCACAGTTGTGTCAAGTTGGTTTAAATATGTTGTCTTGCTCATTCACCCTCTGAATGGCACGCATACGCAATCCAGGTCTCAATTGTCTAAAGGCTTAAAAATCCTTCTTTAACTTGTCTCCTTCTCTTCATCTACACTGACTGAAGTGGATTTAACAAGTGACATCAAAAAGGGATCATAGCTTTCAACTGGATCATAGGATTCACCTGGTATGTCATGGAAAGAGCAGATATCCATAATGTTTTGTACACTCAGTGTGTGTGGGAGTCAGAATCACACGATTATCTTCTATCCTAATACCATCATTGGCCTTTTCCCAGGTCACTGTAGAGAGCAGCTTCTTTATTCTTATGCTGTAACGGCTGAGTGGATGTGCTGGTAGGATTCGTAACTTTTCCAAGGGAAACCCAAAGTAGTGAAGAACCTTTGGATCTCTTCATTGAATTTAGTGAGAATAAAACAACAATACTTGTGAGAGCTTTATTCTAATGTAAGACACAGGCCACAAAGCCCAAGTGTTGCAGTTATTAACTTGTTTTGTTCTCTGGGACACGGGGCTCCTTTTCCCACAGCATGGGCCCTTTGGAGCCCGACTGCTCTAGATAATGACCCAGAGAGGGGACCGATCCCTCATTGTGCTGTCAATCACACTCTTGTATGTGAACATTCGAGAATTAGCTCCATTATTCTCTGTCGTGCCCCTGACACGGCTTAGTAGCCTACCTTAACACAAAAAATATACACACACACATAGACTGAGACACAAACATACAGAAACATGCATGGACTGAGACACAACAGACATGTGTACACACACACACGCACGAATACACACACACACACACACACACACACACACACACACAGACAGACATATACATACACACATTTGAAGGTGGGTAGGAGAGTTGGAAGCCATCACAGGGCAGGTATTCAGGGGTACTCACCCACAGAGCGGTGGATACATATGTGCTGGTTGTCACTGAGGAAGAAGCCCTCTTTGCAGCTGCACTCATAACTCCCCATGGTGTTGACACATGTATACTGGCACCCTCCATTGTTGAAGACACACTCGTCCACATCTGCAGGCAGAGCCAGGACATGACTTCTCAGAACAATGAAATAACTGGATGATTGTCAGACACTCAATAAATCAAATGTTGTTTACCTTGTAGTTTGAAATGTATCTTACCTAGACAATTATGTCCATCGCGCGCTAAATTGAATCCATCATGGCAAGTGCAACGATAATTGCCTGGTATGTTGTTACATTCGTGTACACAGCCACCATTGTACTCGATGTCGCATTCATCAATGTCTAAGAAAGGGGAGTCAAGTCAAGATTGATGAATGTTTGCCATTTGAGCATTTAGCGGGAAAGGGTCCTTTCAAACAATGGACCACATCATTTAAATAAAAGTCATACATTATGCCAAGGTTTATGATATATAATCAAACTGTCATTGAAACTTGTCTTGGTAATCCATGGAACTCTTGGTCCAAAGAATTAAAATATGTCTCATATGATCCCAATACAAACATGAATGATGAAAGGAACAAGGAATTACAGAGGAGATAATAACCTTCACAATGTCTACCGTCGCCTTTAAAGCCTACTTAACACGTGCACTTGGGTATTTTGACAAATAGCGTCAATGTGACAGCAATCACGGTCACCTAATAATCTCCAGTTTACAATTGGCTCATTCATCCCCCTCCTCTCCCCTGTAACTATTCCCCAGGTCGTTGCTGCAAATGAGAACGTGTTCTCAGTCAATTTACCTGGTAAAATAACGGATAAATAAAAAATAAAAATAAAAAAGCACTTCCTTCTGCGCATGGATCCGGAGTTGAAATCCACATTATGGCATAAAATGTTACCAGAACAACATTTCGTTATGAATCTCAAAAATCTGTATTTTAGTCATGTACATTAGGATTGTGGGATTAACGTGCCCCTCATTAAATCCCCAATATTCAATTCAACACTGAATCATTTCCGTTAAATTGGTAAAAGTCTAATACACCAGGTTCTGAGTACTAAAGTTAACAAAACATTGATCCGATTGAACCTGATCAATTATTCCCAAAAGTGTTAAAGTTAAGAAAAAAGTCAGGACACATTCCTTATCATCGGTACATTTGTTATTCATTTTACCTGAAAATAAGTTAGTAGGTAGGAAAAAACGTAAGACTTCATTAAAAAAAGCAAGCAAACAAACAAAAGAAATCCATCAAGTTCCAATTCCTACAATTGAAGCCAATACTGAGGGGGCAAAATATAATAATGTAAACAAAATAAAGTCTGCCAAGTAGTTGGAAACTATACATCCTTAGAAAACAACAACATGGGCGCAAACACTCTTATACAGCGTGCGTAAAAACGGTCTTTGAAACTCATAAAACGTACCTGGGTTCTCTAGAAGAGCTGCGCTTTGGCGAGTATTTAACAAGAGCAAAACCAAACAAAAGTCTCTTGCAATACAAATAGCTCCCATGGTGATATGATCCAAGTTTAGAGGTGTCCTGTAAAGGACGCGTTTGCTCTGAAGTCTTGACCAAGTGTCCGCCTCATTTTCATTCTAGCCTGTCAGTCGGCTTCACGAGTGGCTCTGGAAAGAGAAAGGAGTGTGTGTGTGTGTGTGTGTGAGAGAGAGAGAGAGAGAGAGAGAGAGAGAGAGAGAGAGACAGAGACAGAGACAGAGACAGAGAGAGAGCGCGCGCGAGAGAGAGAGAGAGAGAGTGAGATGGAGAGAGAGATAGTGTCTGTTTCATTTTTTAACTTTTGTGAGTGTAATGTTTACTGTTGATTTCTGATTGTTTATTTCACATTTGTTTATTATCTATTACACTTGGTTTTGCAATGTAAAAATGTTTCCTATGCCAATAGAGAGAGAGAGCGGGGAGAGAGAGAGACTACTGAAAACAGAAGCAATTGAGAATATTAGATTAGGCTGTATAGCTGATTTTATAACCATAAACCTATAGCCTACAGTATTTTATGTCGGCCTAGGAAATGTGGAAAGGCTGGTCGAAAAGAGCGGTTCCCGAAATATTCCTTAAAAGACTGACTTTGTAAAATAAGTTTACCTCCGCAAATCTGCACCGTGCCCTGCTCTATGTTCTTTTTAATCCTCCTGTTGTATAAATCGGACAACTCTGAATGTCCAATCCTCGAAATAATGGTGGCCATAAAACTTGGCTGCTCCAGTCTTCGTCTGTTTTGTGGAAATAGGAGCGCACGCACAGCTGCGTTGAAGCGCGCTCCTCTGTATCCAAGTGAATATAATTTCATTTCATATCTAGGGCTTGGCTTTTGCAGCGTTCAAGTCATGTGGGAAAATTAATGTAAGTTATTTGCGCAGAGCTCACTGCTGGTTGATAATGCGAGACTTCTCATGTGGGAAACTAGGGTATCAATCTTTCTACAACGAGTATGACGCGTTCACGTGCTAGTCGGAACAAGGAACATCCCGAGTTAAAATTAACGTAAGTTATTTCAAATGAACGTAAATTACATGTTTAGAGCTTACTATTGGTTGATTCTGATACTCCCCAAGTGGGAAACTCGGGATCATCCTTATACAACGAGTTAGCAAGTCTTACATTTCCGAGTTCTACCTAGCAAGTAAACGTGGCTTAAGCAAGTTGGATATTTTCCGAGATTCCGACCTGAGATGAACGGGACATTGACTAGGCAATCGACATTGGAATATGGATTTATGCCACATTCATGTCATGTCGGAATATCAGGACCTCCGAGTTCAAATTTAAATAAATTATTTGCGTGGAGCTTCGTGTTAATTAATTGTGGTACCTTCCGCCTAGGTTAGCATGACGTGAATATGGCTTTATATTGAAGAAGCCTTCATGCGAGCTACTTCATGCGCCTTTGAGTGTTCAACATCAGGGGCATAATAGAATATTGAGCGCCTTACTCGCTTAATATTCGATTATCCAAATGAAAAGGAGAGTTTTGGGCAACATACATTCTATGCCTCGTTGGCCTACCTGTGATCATTGATTCTGTGCACTGCTCCCCTGTGTGCGGCGCTAGGCGTACTTTCACAAGGTGGGTTGGCATTTGTCAGATATGTCACTACCTAAAAGTACGGGCGACGAAATTAAAATACTGTAGTTGAGCTATTATACTCAACTAGTGAAAAAGGCGGCCAAGGGCAACTCATAAAATGCATTATTCATTGCTTTAATTTAACCAACCCTCTCTCCAATCTACGATGATTAAACAACGCGTTACGGTTTGAGTACCATCTAGCGGTTGAAATGAGATCACGCAGGCCCAAAAATGATATTTTATGTTTTATTACAAGACAGAACAAATGCAGTTGTGGAGATACAGAATAACAATAGACAAAAACAAAACCGAAAGAAGTGCACAAAATGAAAATGACTTGAAGGTCCTAACGGTTCAATTTACAGCATCAGTTTTACAAATGGATTTGAAATAAATAAATATTAAATGACATTACAGATTGAATTTCATGATGTAAAAGGCATGTTCGTTCTTATAAGGCACACATATGATCAAATGTGCCATGCAAACACCAATAAAATAGTCATTTCCCTATATACAAAAACAGAAGAAGAATTTCCATCTTGATAAAAGGAAGCATCAGCTCTCCTTTTAATGACACTATTTAAGAATCATTGAAAGATTTAAAACACTCAACTAACCTGCTACACAAAAGTAACTGTTTTGAAAACCAAGGTTATACAGTATATTGACACAAACCATTCTACTGATTTAGTTCAGTTATAGCAAATAAATAACTTTGCACAACAGGATACCCTGTCTACTAGCCAGGTGCCAGATCAGTTTGTGCTCTTGCAAACTCCACTGATATCAGTGTCAAGCTATATGTTTGGCATGACAATGAGTAACAAGAAGTTGGCATGACAGAACAGACAGACTGGCACTCAGGCTACCGGTCTGCATGTCTGACGCGTTCACGTGCTAGTCGGAACTAGGAACCTCCCGAGTTAAAATTAACGTAAGTTATTTCAAATGAACGATAATAATTCACGCCACTTACTGCAAAACTGTGCATTATTTAAGAGGTACACACCTGATTAGTTTGACTCGACCACTGACCAGAAATGTATAGAAAACGAACCAGAAACGTATGTTGTCGCTTGAGGCAAAGCCGCATTATAATTATGAAATATCGATGTAAAACAATGAAACGCAGAAAAAAACATTTTGCTACGAAGCGGAGATGGACTTACAAATGTTGCTCTTTTAACATTTTGGTAATTTCTCACATTCAAAATGTCTGCATAGTCTCAGCTTTGATTTGCTTCTGTAAAATATAAAATACACGTTCAATAACAGAATAACAAGATGCCAACAAACACAGAACATTAATAGTGTAAGTATTGCTTTAGCCTTCAACTCACAGGACAAAGATATGGGTGGTATTCAGCAGGCACAAACTGTGTTACTGCCGGAAGTTGTCCAACACCACACTGCTAATTTTCATAATTGGTTGCTAAAGCTTTGCTGCATTGTGCCTTACCAAACACAACCCCCTGAAGTGTTGTGACAAACTTGGGGATTAGGCTAGCCACTTATTGACCAAGTGATGCCATAAAATAATGCCTCAATCTAAATATTTCCACATCTGTACACATAGTGGTTTAAAAAGATGCATTGTAATTTAAAATAGTTCTCATAGCCAAAACACTCACAAGTGTATATACAAGAACATTTCAACATATGGTTATAAAAATGTGCATTTTCAGCTCATGGAAGACTACAAATAAATAATTGCTGGTTTTCATTCCAAGACAAAGAGGAGTTCTGCATGCTTGGTCGAACTCAATCTATCGTGATTCACTTGCATGAAATTGCTGGAAAAGCAATAGATACGCTCATGGTATGGAGTGTTAACACATCTGACAACATACAATACTACTCAGTGCTTGCTAAACCATGCATGTGTGGGAAAGTGTGATAACACATGCATGTATACATTTAAAAGGCCATTCATAATGTATAAATTCACTGAAGACCCCTAAATACTCTTAGCCCATAACCCTTTATATATTAAGATGCTATAAATCGAATTAAATCTGCTTGAGTTTCAGGGGAAAACAAGTATAAGACTTAAAATGTCCATTCCATCAATGCAAATAAGCTGGTTTTAGAAATCTAGCTGGTGGAGTCTTGCAGATCAGCACAAGAATACTTCATTGCCAATTAGACAGCTGTAAAAAATAAAAAAACAAGTCTGGATGCTGGCAAAAATAACATAATATATACAAACGCTGGTAACCGTAACACAGAAAAGACGCTTTAAATGTTGCAAACCAAATTAATCAGACCTGAATAGTGTGCCCTTCAAGGCCAAATAGAATTCTGCCTCATCCTATAAATAGTACAACTAATGCATTTATAAAAACTTTTTTTTGGGTTCTTTTTAGTTTTCTTTAAAAAAAAGAAGACAAGAAAATGAATTATATGTTTAAAAAAATTACAAATACACATATCAAAGCAAAAATAGGAAAATCATTTAGCCATCTAAATGCACAGTGAACTAATAGGGAATGGTTTTTGGGGGGGGGGGGGTAGTCTGCCACTGGAGACAACTTGTAGGGTGTCATGGTCACCCCAAGAGGGTGCTCAAGAGCCATCACCAGTCCTCTTTCAGGGCCTCTGGTAGCGGGAGAGGCGGGGGTGAATGGCGGGAAGGGGAAGGTGCGTGTCCTGCATGGGAATCAACGTCTCCTGCTTCTTGGAGCTGCAGCAGGGCTTGAAGAGACGCGGGTCAATCATCACCTCACCAAAACGCCCTTTGTAGACAATCCCACAGCACACCTTTTGTCTACAGGGAAGAGGATGAAGTATCCATTCAATAGTTTGTCCAAAAAGCAAATCATTGTCCCAGATAAATTACAGTACTAAATGAAATTGAGATTTTCCAGACAGACTTCAATTTCATATACTTCATTGAGATACCTTTTCCAGTAAGAACGGTCCAGGAAGGAAAAGACAGAAGGAGTGGGGCGCCTCTGTTTGGACTCAATGTCTGAGCCGTCATCTGACTCGTAGCTGGGGGACTGGGATGGAGACATGCTGGAGGTCGTGCTGTGGGCATCCGAGTCTGAAAGGACAAACAGGACCATTTGTGGTGGCATTCTCTCATGGTAAATGTTTGAGGCAACATCTGCATGTCTACCTGGATCCTCCAAGTAGGGCCTAGTGACTAAAGTGAAACAAAGACTTACGCAGTATAACTCAGTGGCTTAAAAATGTTGAAGGTGTAGATAATATTCTATAATTTTGTTGATTTAACAAGTGACCTACTTTGTCTTTTGAATTTGTGAAGCCTCTTCAGTTTGCTTTTCTTCTTCCCATCACTGTTCTTCATCTTCTTGGGTTTGGTTAGCTTGAAGCCAGGCCCAGCTCTTGCATCCACAACCTAATGTCATATACCAGTAATACATGTCAATCACTCAACTTCCACACAGCATCAATTACATGAAAAATCACAGTGAATCCTCATTGAACTAAAATAACAAGTTGGTGCATACATGGTTCCAGTTCTTCTTAGAGCCCTTTGGCAGTTTTTTCCATCTTTTTACTAACAGCACACAGGCATTGCAGATGTCTCCCACACGATCCTCTGACAACCTTGATAAATAATCAAGAAAATGAAAACACCTCAAGCAAATCAGTAAACGTCTTTAAATAACAGACAGAACCTTAATTATATATTAAATCATATTCTGAAGCACTGCAAAGTTAACATCGTTGTTCTTCAGACAGCAAAACAATCTAAATCAGTCCTAGACCAGTTACTAATATCTTCCCAATTCAATCTATTGACCATCACTTCTTTAACCTTGTATAGCATACAATCACTGGGACAAAAACTGGTGCAAACTCTGCATTAACATGAATTAGAATATACAACACAGAAATAAACGTGTAGTGTTTAATACTCCATAAAAAATAAGAATTTGATGAAGGCAATGTTATCATGTCATTAAGACTTAAAGCATACCCAAAACATAGCCTGAAGGTTTCTTCATATCTGCTGCTGTCAGTAAAGCGTGAACTGGAGGACTTGGTCTTGCAAATGCAACATCCTTCATGGCTGCGATATATCTTAGACTTGTGAAAACCAAACATGATGATCAATGAGAACCCTACAGAGAAATAACAAATAGATTACCAAAGGATGCCATCCATTGAATGCAGAATAGTAATAGCACTGTAACGTTACTGCTGTAATGCTTTCCCCTGGTGGAAAGGGGCGGGTCACTACATGTGGTCAAAACATTTACTTAGTTCCATTTAGAAGCCTTATTCTACCATTTTAGCTATCCATGATAGCTTGTCTCCACGCGAAGTTCTCATATTTATTGACGATTAACCTATTTTAACTACACAAAATTTGCTATACGAAGTACACAAAAAAAACTTTCCTTTCTGCATTTAGATACGCCTTTTATCAATCCTGCAAGCTTTTATACCGATTCATGACAATCACTTAGCCAACGTCCCCGTTATTATGCACACACACAATTAACGTTATAGGCAACGACTCCCATCTCGCTTTTTTGTTTCCTGACTGGAGGAGACTATTTTAAAACAAAGCTCGCGGGACAGGAACCAGATGATGAAATTGGTTGAATGTTTTTTGAGCACAGACTAACACAACTAAATCTAGCCAATTTCTGCAAGCTAGCTATTCCATTTAGTAGATTACAATACACCAACGGTACATTGCCACTTGCAAGCAAATCCACTAAAATAGAATGGCAGCATCTGGCAACCGCTAGTAATGACGCCATCGTTAGCTAACTTGGCTACTACAAATATTCGACAAATTACAACAGTGGGTCGTTGGTAATAAATTAACTATGCTTTTCGTGCTGCAATTTTGATCGTTTCTGTGTTTAGAACTGATATGTTTTTGTCGGGAAAGTGATTCTCAGTTACTTGGGGAATCCGAAACAAAAAGCGGGGAAGGAAAACTCATTCCAGTGAAGAAACAAAAAGCGGACGAACAGTCATTAAAAAAATGCGGCACAAAAAAGTGAATTGAGCAACACTGGCTTGTCTTATAATTTCAAATTAAATTGTTGTAAGATTTAACACGCACAATAATTTATATCGTTTCCTTCCCTTTAAATTCAAACATTCGCCCGCTGAGAGCGCCAAATAGCAATCTGACTATTGTTGTTAGCTAGCCTGCTAACGTTAGCTAGCTACCACGCCACGCTCCATATCCATGCTCTCCCATTGTTACAATGACCCCCGTGCAGATATAGTTCGCACGCAACAGACTAAAATTAAATGTAAGAGCTGTAAAACATTATCATTCACGTTAATTTCTAAACGTAAAGGGTAAATAACAGTAGACTTACCGAACAAAAACTTTGAATCTTCGCCGTTGTCTTTTTACACACTGCGCATATGCCTTACTACTACTACTGCATACAGCTGGGTATTAGAATGACATTAGCATAAAAAATATGATAATAAAGCGTTCCATCGTAGAAACACCATATTAGGAGTGTAACGTGTCCGTTTGAACAGAAGTAGTTCAGCCAATTGGAGCACACTATGCATGGTATTTAACAATATGGGATTCTGGTTGTAGTAGTGAATATGGAAATGATTTCCGTCTAATCCTATGTATTCAACACCTCACTAGACTCCATGTCCCAGCAAGCATCGTATCAGCAACGTATGAATGGACAAGAAAAAAAGTATTTGAAATGGCGCGAATGAGTTTGTTTACATTTTACTAGCATTTGTTGTTGTTACAAGTGTTGTTATCAGTGTTTGATTTCTCTGCTTGGTAAAGTTCAATAACCATCAATAACCATATAACAATTTATAGTGACACCATTCCAATCAGTTATAATCCTTCAATAAAAATACAATAAACATATCCATATCCATTACTGCATTTCTGTAATTTTATTCTTTATTTAATTTTTTACACTGTACACATTTCCTCACTTAGTAAACACTACATTATACGGCTATGTCAAATGTACAACAGTATTGAAAAACAAAAATATATCTCCCAAGATGCTCATGTCGATTGTACATGGAATAGTACAACCAACACAATCCAGACATTGGCACAGGAAAGACATCCTTTACACCTACTTCTATCAAACTGCTATTGTTATTCATCATCCTATGCTGCACAGTAAGAAAAATGGAGGAGGTCCAATGATTCTCATCTAGATCTTAGGTTGATTTTTTTGTGTGATGTGGATTATATTGCATAGCAGAAACGCCAACAGTTCAAATGAGAATCGTTTGCTCTATTTTGAATCTGGCCTTTTATAGCAACCATATTTACCACACATTATTAATTTAACTGGCAATCAGCTCATACAATTTTCACTACTGAAAAAACATGATGTTGTAAACCTGCCAGGAATGGGCAGAACAGGTGAGGAATAATGAGAAGTTGTTGGAAAGAAGGATGCACTGGTTAGAGGTATTTACACAAAGGCTGTCATTTTATAAATGACTCACTTTCTACCAAGCCATGGTTATGATGAGTACTGTACTGTTGAAGAGTTGTGTGTCAAGTGTGAAGCACTGACATGGCCGTATATAGTGATACTTCTCCAACTGAATACATATTGTGCATCACTAGCATACGCTACATTATCTTATTCAGGAGCCTCTTCTTAGGCCAAGTTATTCCATATAAAATAGTTGCATCCTACGGTACTTCCAGGGGGATTGATCCAAACTTACACACTGTCATATTGATGTAGGTGAATCAGTTTTCCACCCTACACAAACATCTATACCATGTCATATTCATACTTATAAAGCATACTTCTGCATCATTTGCTTCAAGCTCTGCATGATGACAGTTAGAATTAGAACAGAGCAAGCAACTTGACAGACATATCAAAATAATACTGTTCTTCTCCGAAAATATATTAACAGTTTTTGTTCCTTGTTTTCCTTTTTAGAATATAGCCATTATCAGCAGTTCACAATAACAATGAAAATATTTAACTTTCAATAAAGTAGTATACAACAGGTGGGTTATCTTCTTCAACAACGTGAAAGTAATGGATCGTAATAGAAAACATATTCTTAACGTCTAACAGCAACATTATTAAGGATAAAAATAACAACACATTTTGAAAGGCTCATTGCACTTAATATATGGCAAATGTAACAGTAGCTTTAATATAAGCCAGAAATCGTCCAAGTCTCTTTCTGCATAAAAAGGTTTAAATGTTCTTTAGTGGTCCCTAACAGTTTTCCTTAGTCAGGTCCAATTGGTGTGAACGAAAGAGGGCCTAGATACCAATCCCTTTGACAAGTGAAGCTTCCAGGGTAATGTTGAACTCCTGCAAAGTCTGTAGCACTCTGATCAGAGAATTGACCAATGAGCGGTCCTTTATCAGTGCTGTGTCTTCGTACATTTGCACTGTGATTGGACAGTCTGCGAGGAGAGCGATCCAGTGGTGTAACAAATGGTCCCTAGGAAGAGCAGAGAGAAACAGGAAGTTTACCAGACTGACTTCAGGGAACTTTTTTAGTAAATCCTCATCCCTGCTAAAAGACAGGATAGGAAGGGCTCAAGCTTGGTTATGACTGAGGTATTATTTCCGTTGCATTTAGGCATGTCTGGTCTCGCTATCTGCCACTTAAAAATATTTTTGACAAAGAACAAAGAGAAGATATTTCATTAAAGTGGCACATGCATTTGAGCTACCAAGCCCTGTTCTGCCACAAAGGGTTGAGAGAGAAAGAGGAAGTCTGAGGTGTCATAATTAGTAGGATATATACTGTATGTTTTGAACTAGTGTGTGGAAGCTCAAAGTGGGATTATAAACTGGGTGGTTCAAGCTCTGAATGCTGATTGGCTGACAGCAGTGGTATATCAGACCGTATACCATGGGTATGACGGAACATTTCTTTTTACTGCTCTAATTACGTCGGTAACCAGTTTATAATAGCAATAAGGCACCTCGGGAGTTTCTGGTATATGGCCAAGAGGTGTATCCCGAGTGGCAAAGCCGTCTAAGGCACTGCATCTCAGTGCAAGAGGTGTCACTATAGTCCCTGGTTCAAATCCAGGCTGTATCAACTCTGGCTGTGATTGGGAGTCCTATAGGGCAGCGTGCAATTGGCTCAGTGTCTCCCTGAGCCAATGGGGTAGGCCATAATTGTAAATAAGAGTTTGTTCTTAACTGACTTGCATAGTTAAATAAATGTTAAATAAAATATCTGGGCACTCTGCTTTGCGATGTGCATAAAAACACCCCTTAGCTGTAGTATATTGGCCATATGCCTTATTGCTTAACTATACAACCATAAAAAATAGATGTATTTGTATACACAACCTCCACTCATACAATGCCCAACAGGATAGGCAGACACACAGTGTGAGGGAGAATAACTGAAACAGGAGGCGGGGAAGTTCACTGTTATAAGCTAACTTTTAGTTTTTTTAATGAATTTTTAAAAAATCCCCCAAATTCCTGGGCTTAACTTCCTATGGAAAATTTCCCGGAAAGTTTCCGACCCTTCGCAACCCTAGCTGCTATTAGAGAGATAATGAAAACACCTCTCTTTCAGTTGAATTGAAGATGTCTTGTAAAACATCTCAAACAATCTAATTTGCCCTTTTGACCAGGACATTTAGTGCTGTACAATTAATTCCCATTCAAATGTTCCTGATGATAGTTGTTGTTCTGTGTGTGTTTGTGAGGCCACAGAGGAGATATTACCTGGCACCCAGACACACCAGCATCTGGAACTTCCCATCCTTGCCTATGTTCCTAGATGTGCTGTTGATGGCCCGCATGAAGCGGCAGAAGTGGCGTACTCTGGTTTGCCAGTTCTCATCTGGAGTCACCTCCCTCTGCTCAGCACTCTCAAAGTACACTTGTGACTTTTCTATAAGGAGAAATCACAGACAAAAGACATTGATAAGAGAAACCTCATCCATTAGCATGGCATGGAAGACACTGTATACTGTATATTCAGGTGTAATGGTCGTGTTTTGGAGGCTTTACCTAAGAAGTCCCAGATGAAGACATTCTTAAAGAGGCGTGGGGATTTGAAGCCATGCTGGAACACCTGCTCTAAAGCCCAGACTAGACCATACTCCCCACACAACAGAAGGGTCAGACTGCCCCTCTATTGAAAAACAGACAGGGAAAGAAAAAGAGTAACTAATGTTGTCTCTTTTCAAAGTACCCTGGTGCAACACATCAGTTGTGTCCATATGAAAGTGTTCATTTGGAACACATGTGAGTGAAACTATGATCAGTGTTGCCTGCAGTGTACAGACAGTGTAGAGGTTGAGGACCCACTGTCTCCTTCACTGTGATAAATCATAGACAATGTGGTGGGGGGTTGTGTCTCTCACCTCCTTCTCTGGCTTGTGGAAGTGCTTCACTATCCCATTGATGGCCTCTCCCACTCCCTCTTGGATCTGACCAGTGTTCAACTCTGGATGATGGGAAAGAGTAAGAAAAAATCAGTCCATGCCAGCAGACACAAGACCCTCAAAAGTGATCTAAAGGCATGGACACACCGGTAGCGTTTGCCAGCCGAGAGTACTTAGCACCTCTTAACAGTGTGCCGGCCATAACTTGCAAACCGAGGGCAAAACGATTCTACATGTAGAATCGCGCTGATTTTTTTTCAGTCAAACATCCACCAGAGACCAGAGAGAGGGTGGTCCCTAAAACACACCACGGTGAAAAAACTGCAGACAAACGGGAGATCAACATTTGGTGCTGTGTGTGTAGTCCCTTGGTGAAGATTATTGGTTATTATTGATGACGATTTTTGCAGTGTATTTGAATGGTCACTCACTTGGTTTGCTGTTTGGTGAGATGGTGACGAACCTCCTCATCATCCCAGGGGACTGCTGCATGGGGGGCGTACGACACATTCTGTCCTCGTTCTCTGAGTTTGGTGTCACTAGCTCTCCCACCAGGACCCTCTCCAGACTGCCATCGTCCACCCCCTTCCCCAGCCACCGGCCACACGGGAACCTACGCACACACACAACAATATAACAGTTAGCCAAAGCTTCAACAGGGTCTTTCATGTGAATAAATGCTACTGAAATCTCTAGCATAAGGCAGCTGCTACCAAATATATCACTCACTTGTAAGCATGACCTGTGATCTCATTCCGGACCATAACATACTCCACAAGCCACTTGGCGTAAAGACCTGAGTTATCATGGCCCATCTGCACTGTGGTCAGCTTGCCCAGGTTCTGGCACTGCGATAGCGAGTGAACGCAAAGGGCAAAAGTCATGTTAAGGTGAATATATATTGATATTATTATCAAAATACCAGGAATATTCAATCTTGAGGGGAGCACCAACCTCAAAGGTGATCTCCTGAGTGTGCTTGGGGACCTGGAGCACCCCTGTCTCAGCCAGCTCCCCTGACACACACACCCAGGGGTTGGCTGTGAACATGGAGCCTCCTAGTTTCTTACTGGGAATCACCAGCACATGGTATGGGATCACTGTGGGACAGAGAAGAGAGGGAAACCTGAAATCACTCAGTCAAGTACAATATGGTAGCAGGTAGCCTAGTGGTTCGAGCATTGGGCCTGAAACCAAAAGGTTGCTAGATCAAATCCCTGAGCTGACAAGGTAAAAATCTGTTGTTCTGCCCCTGAAAAAGGCAGTTAACCCACTGTTCCTAGGTTGTCATTATAAATAAGAATTTGTTCGTAACTGACTTGCCTAGTTAAATAAAATGGTCACAAGAGCTACCTCTGTCTTCAATATATTTCTCAGTAAGCATCTCAAATTCAGGAAATTGGTTTAGCCAGGAAATAAGTTTTATTACTCTAATTTGCTGGCACTCACTGATGGTTGTGAAGACATTGGTGAAACAGAAGTAGTCCACAGCGTTGAAGGAGAGGAGGTGGTACAGGAACTGCTCTTTCTCATCGTCACAGCGCAGAAAAGCATAACGCTTGTATAGTTTCCTGCAAAAGAAACAAAAAAAATTCACCAAAACAAATCAGTTTAGCATTTCATATGATGTAATGATTATAGATTGAACAATAACAGTCTGAAGCCTAAAACGCTGAATCAGTAGCTGATGAATGTGTTTTCCTTGATAAACAACTGGAGAATGGTAATGGAATGGTCACAATGCAATACCTCCATAATAAATCATGAACGCGACCCACTTCACCACCATCTCATCAATTATTTAAAAAAACATTGTAAATGTTTAATAGGTGATTGTACTATGACGTTTGGATCTGTCAAAAGAGCTCATGTATTATACATGCATAGTTTTCAGACATCAGGTTGATTCATGTGTGTGAGACTGAGTGGGACATTCCAATATAAACTAGTGAGGATTTATGAGGAGACTGACTTAAAGGGAATGGGGTATTATCCCAATTACTGAAGCAGAGGCTCTTACAAAAAGTACACATTTTGTGTTTAGCTTGATTTGCCAGTTGTATACTAGGTCCTTGTTGTTTTGCTCACTTTGTAAGTTCATGGTCAGACAGCAGCTTTTTGAGGTGCCTGGACAGCAGCTTCTTCTCCATGGAGAGCCTCACCCAGGCCCTGGCCTTGCCCACGTCTGTCTTGATCTCACCAATGTTCTGGATGTGTCTACCGAGGATATAGTACACAGCACAGAGGTCAGAGAAGAAAAACACACACAAATGCACATATACACACATATACAAACAGTCATCCTTTCAGAGATGGTCTATAATGTTGTAGCATGTTTTGCATCCTTTGGCCAAGGTGAACACAAAACCACAAACCTAATACATGATAAGATGCAAGAGAAGTCCCTCTGAACAAGGTGATAGACCTCTGCTGCATGTTGTTTTCACCACTGTTCTAGATTCCAGAGCATTCAGGGCTGAGAGGGGGTAGCCAGCCCAGCCAGGAAGAAGCCCTGGCCAGCCCCAGACTCCCTAGTGTTTAAGCCAGCCTCCTGTCATCGCTCCCAGCCACTATCAAGCCCTCCGTGTCCAGACACATTCCCTTCCACTCCACCTCTGCCAGTAAGAACTGCACTGTCTGTGCTATAAGTGGTCCCCATGCACCCCCCCCTCTCTCATCCCTCCTTTCCCTCCCCCTCTTCCCTTACTGTCACGAATTAACCCAATTTCCTCCACTCCACTCTGTTCCCCATGGCAACAGAGCAAAATATCAACATTCACAATGAAGATTGTTATTGTATGAATGGTAAAGTAAGACAAACAATGGTTATCTGCAATCTGCAGACTAACTACAGGAATCCACCTCCTGTAGAAGAGGAATTAGATAAATGTCAAATAATAGAGAGCACAGCAAGGTAAATATGAAATGTTGATATGTAGAATGAAGCTACCTGGTCAACATTTATTGGCCATTAAAAGTACAGATACCCAAATATAATATATTTATCAATTAAAATGTGCTCGTATATCAATGTGACAACGCACAAATGAAAAAGCACCAATGGAAAATTCTGGATCCTTGGAAAGAAGACATGACATGTTTGTCTGTGCAGACGTGTGATCAGAGTTCTACAACAGACTACAGCACAGCTACAGCACAGCCGTCATTGTAAATAAGAATTTGTTCTTAACTGACTTGCCTAGTGAAATAAAAAAAATACAATAAAATAAACAGCTACCTGAGTCAGACCACCCTCTCCCTGGCTTGGTCTGCAGGGGGTCTGCAGGGGAATTAGGCTGGAAGTAACATGCTGTCACACAGATCAGCCGAGCTCTCTTTACCACCTCCTTCACACCACACCAGGAATGACGTCCTGTATGACTCAACACCACTGGCTGTGGTGCACCGTAGACATGACAGTGGTCTGACTGCCTTAACACACAATGCATCCCATAAACTATCGCCTACTTCAGGATTCCTCTCAACCTGGCTGAGCACTACTGTGTCTGAAAGTGTCTGCTAAATGAACTAGTGTGGATAAAAGTGTCTGCTTGATGAACTAGTGTGGTTAAAAGTGTCTGCTATAAATTAAATACTGGGATAAAAGTGTCTGCTAAATGAACTACTGTGGATAAGTGTCTGGTAAATTAACTAGTGTGGATAAAAGTGTCTGCTAAATGAACTAGTGTGGTTAAAAGTGTCTGCTAAATGAACTAGTGTGGTACTGTTTCAGAACAGAGACCCACCTGTTTTGAGCCCCACCTGTAGTCCAACGCTCTAACCACCAGACTACCTGTCTCCCCAAATAACACATATGGATTCATGTAGTAACCAAAGAAGGGTTAAACAAATCAAAATGTATTTTAGATTTTAGATTCTTCAAAGTAGCCACCCTTTGCCTTGATGAAAGCTTTGCACACTCTTGGCATTGTCTCAACCAGTTTCTCCTGGAATGCTTTTTAAACCGTCTTGAAGGAGTTCACACATATGCTGAGCACTTGTTGGCTGCTTTTCCTTCACTCTGCGGTCCAACTCATCTCAAACCATCTCAACTGGGTTGAGGTCAGGTGATTGTGGAGGCCAGGTCATCTGATGCAGCATTCCTTCATGGTCAAATAGACCTTACAAATCAAATCAAATCTTATTGGTCACATACACATGGTTAGCAGATGAGTTTAGAGAAATGCTTGTGCTTCTAATCCCGACCATGCAGTAATATCTAACAAGTAATCTAACAATTTCACAACAACTACCTTTTACACACAAGTGTAAAGGAATGAATAAGAATATGTACATATAAATACATGGATGATACAATATGCAGTAGATGGTGTAGAATACAGTATATACATATGAGATGAGTAATGTAGGGTACGTAAACATTATATAAAGTGACATTGTTTAAAGTGACCAGTGATACATTTATTACATTCAATTTTTTATTATTAAAGTGGCTAGAGATTTGAGTTAGTATGTTGACTGCAGCCACTCATCAATGTTGGTGGTGGCTGTTTAACAGTCTGATGGCCTTGAGATAGAAGCTGTTTTTCAGTCTCTCGGTCCCAGCTTTGATGCACCTGTACTGACCTCGCCTTCTGGATGATAGCAGGGTGAACAGGCAGTGGCTCGGGTGGTTATTGCCCTTGATTATCTTTTTGGCCTTCCTGTGACATCTGGTGGTGTAGGTGTCCTGGAGGGCAGGTAGTTTGCCTCCGGTGATGCGTTGTGCAGACCTCACTACCCTCTGGAGAGCCTTACGGTTGTGGGCGGAGCAGTTGCCGTACCAGGCGGTGATACAGACTGACAGGATGCTCTCTATTGTGCATCTATAAAAGTGTGTGAGTGTTTTTGGTGACAAGCCAAATTTCTTCAGTCTCCTGAGGTTGAAGAGGCACTGTTGCACCTTCTACACCACTCTGTCTGTGTGGGTGGACCATTTCAGTTTGTCCGTGATGTGTACGCCGAGGAACTTAAAACTTTCCATATTCTCCAATACTGTCCTATCGATGTGGATAGGGGGGTGCTCCCTCTGCTGTTTCCTGAAGTCCATGATCATCTCCTTTGTTTTGTTGACGTTGAGTGTGAGGTTATTTTCCTGACACCACACTCCAAGGGCCCTCACCTCCTCCCTGTAGCCCGTCTCGTCGTTGTTGGTAATCAAGCCTACCACTGTACCACTGTCTGCAAACTTGATGATTGAGTTGGAGGCGTGCATGGCCACGCAGTCATGGGTGAACAGGTTGTACAGGAGAGGGCTGAGAACGCACCCTTGTGGGGCCCCAGTGTTGAGGATCAGCAGGGTGGAGATGTTGTTTCCTACCCTCACCACCTGGGGGAGGCCCGTCAGAAAGTTCAAGACTCAGTTGCACAGGGCGGGGTCAAGACCCAGGGTTTCGAGCTTAATGACAAGTTTGGAGGGTACTATGGTGTTGAATGCTAGGGCAGTGTGCAGTGTGCAGTGTGATTGCAATTGTGTCGTTTGTAGACCTATTGGGGCGGTAAGCAAATTGGAGTGGGTCTAGGGTGTCAGGTAGGGTGGAGGTGATATAATCCTTGACTAGTCTCTCAAAGCACTTCATGATGACGGAAGTGAGTGCTATGGGGCGATAGTCGTTTAACTGAGTTACCTTAGTTTTCTTGGGAACAGGAACAATTGTGGCCCTCTTGAAGCATGTGGGAACAGCAGACTGGGATAGGGATTGATAGAATTTGTCCGTAAACACACCAGCCAGCTGGTCTGCGCATGCTCTGCGGACGCGGCTGGGGATGCCATCGGGGCCGGCAGCCTTGCGAGGGTTAACACGTTTAAATGTTTTACTCACATTGGCCGTGGTGAAGGAGAATCCGCAGGTTTTGGTAGCGGGCCGTGTCAGTGGCACTGTATTGTCCTCAAAGCGAGTAAAGAAGTTGTTTAATTTGACTGGGAGCAAGACATCGGTGTCCGCAACGGGGCTGGTTTTCTTTTTGTAATCCGTGAATGACTGTAAACCATGCCACATACGTCTCATGTCTGAGCTGTTGAACTGTGACTCTACTTTGTCTCTATACTGACGCTTAGCTTGTTTGATTTCTTTGCGGAAGGAAAAGCTACACTGTTTGTATTCAGTCATGTTTCCGGTCGCCCTGCCATGATTAAAAGCAGTGGTACGCGCTTTCAGTTTTGCGCGAATGCTGCCATCAATCCACGGTTTCTGGTTGGGGAAGGTTTTAATAGTCACTGTGGGTACAACCTCACCGATGCACTTGCTAATAAACTCGCTCACCAAATCAGCGTATACATCAATGTGGTTGTCTGAGGCTATCCGGAACATATCCCAGTTCACGTGATCGAAGCAATCTTGAAGAGTGGAATCCGATTGGTCGGACCAGCGTTGAACAGACCTGAGCACGGCCATTTTCTGTTTTAGTTTTTGTCTATAGGCTGGGAGCAACAAAATGGGTTCGTGGTCAGATTTGCCGAAAGGAGAGCGAGGGAGGGCTTTGTATGCGTTGCGGAAGTTAGAGTAGCAATGATCCAGAATGCTGCCAGCCCGGATTGCGCATTCGATATGCGGATAAAATTTAGGGAGCCTTGTTTTCAGATTAGCTTTGTTAAAATCCCCAGCTACAATAAATGTATCCTCATGACATATGGCGCCGACAGAGATGGTCGCCTCGCTTCGCATTCTTAGGAAACTATGCAGTATTTTGTTTTTTTATGTATTATTTCTGACATTGTTACCCCATGAAATCTTAAGTCTTATTACATACAGCCAGGAAGAACTATTGGATATAAGAGCAACGTCAACTTACCAACATTACGACCAGGAATACGACTTTCCCGAAGCGGATCCTCTGTTTGGACCACCATCCAGGACAATGGATCGGATCCCAGTAGGCGACCCAAAACAACGGCGCCGCAGAGGGGCAGACGGAGCGGTCTTCTGGTCAGGCTCCGTAGACAGGCACATCGCTCACCGCTCCCAAGTATACTACTCACCAATGTCCAGTCTCTTGACAACAAGGTAGACAAATCATCGCGGAGGTGTGTTTTGGGTCATTGTGCTGTTGAAAAACAAATAATAGTCCCCCTAAGCGCAAACCAGATGGGATGGCGTAAACGCTGCAGATTTATGTGGTAGCCATGCTGGTTAAGTGTGCCTTGAATTCTAAATAAATCACAGACAGTGTCACCAGCAAAGCACCCCCACACCATCACACCTCCTCCATGCTTCCCGGTGGGAACCACACATGCGGAGATCGTCCGCTCACCTACTCTGCATCTCACAAACACAAGGCGATTGGAACCAAAAATCTCAAAAGACAGATTTCCACCAGTCTAATGTCCATTGCTCTTGTTTCTTGGCCTAAGCAAGTCTCCTCTTCTTATTGGTGTCCTTTAGTAGTGGTTTCTTTGCAGCAATTTGACCATGAAGGCTTGATTCACTCCGTCTCCTCTGAACAGTTGATGTTAAGATGTGTCTGTTACTTGACCTCTGTGAAGCATTTTTTTGTGCTGCAATTTCTGAGGCTGTTATCTCTAATGAACTTATCCTCTGCAGCAGAGGTAACTCTAGGTCTTCCTTTCTTGTGGCGGTCCTCATGAGAGCCAGTTTCATCATAGCGCTTGATGGTTTTTGCGACTGCATTTGAAGAATCTTTCAAAGTTCTTGAAATGTTCCAGATTGACTGACCTTCATGTCTTAAAGTAATGATGGACTGTCATTTCTCTTTGCTTATTTGAGCTCTGCTTGCCATAATATGGAATTGGTCTTTTACCAAATAGGGCTATTGTCTGTATAACCCCCTACCTTGTTACAACACAACTGATTGGCTCAAACGCATTAAGGATAGAAATTAAATGCATTCCAGGTGACTACCTCATGAAGCTGGTTGAGAGAATGCCAAGAGTGTAGTAACTGTTTTGGTTACTACATGATTCCATATGTGATATTTGATGTCTTCACTATTATTCTACACTGTCGAAAATGGTAAAAATAAAGAAAAACCCTTGGACTTTTGACTGGTCCTGTATATATACACTGCTCAAAAAAATAAAGGAAACACTAAAATAACACATCCTAGATCTGAATGAATGAAACATTTTTATTAAATACTTTTTTCTTTACATAGTTGAATGTGCTGACAACAAAATCACACAAAAAGTATCAATGGAAATCAAATTTATCAACTCATGGAGGTCTGTATTTGGAGTCACACTCAAAATTAAAGTGGAAAACCACACTACAGGCTGATCCAACTTTGATGTAATGTCCTTAAAACAAGTCAAAATGAGGCTCAGTAGTGTGTGTGGCCTCCACGTGCCTGTATGACCTCCCTACAACGCCTGGGCATGCTCCTGATGAGGTGGCGGATGGTCTCCTGAGGGATCTCCTCCCAGACCTGGACTAAAGCATCCGCCAACTCCTGGACAGTCTGTGGTGCAACGTGGCGTTGGTGGATGGAGCGAGACATGATGTCCCAGATGTGCTCAATTGGATTCAGGTCTGGGGAACGGGCGGGCCAGTCCATAGCATCAATGCCTTCCTCTTGCAGGAACTGCTGACACACTCCAGCCACATAAGGTCTAGCATTGTCTTGCATTAGGAGGAACCCAGGGCCAACCGCACCAGCATATGGTCTCACAAGGGGTCTGAGGATCTCATCTCGGTACCTAATGGCAGTCAGGCTACCTCTGGCGAGCACATGTAGGGCTGTGCAGCCCCTCAAAGAAATGCCACCCCACACCATGACTGACCCACCGCCAAACTGGTCATGCTGGAGGATGTTGCAGGCGGCAGAACGTTCTCCACGGCGTCTCCAGACTCTTTCACGTCTGTCACATGTGCTCAGTGTGAACCTGCTTTCATCTGTGAAGAGCACAGGGCGCCAGTGGCAAATTTGCCAAACTTGGTGTTCTCTGGCAAATGCCAAACGTCCTGCATGGTGTTGGGCTGTAAGCACAACCCCCACCTGTGGACGTCGGGCCCCCATACCACCCTCATGGAGTCTGTTTCTGACCGTTTGAGCAGACACATGCACATTTGTGGCCTGCTGGAGGTCATTTTGCAGGGCTCTGGCAGTGCTCCTCCTGCTCCTCCTTGCACAAAGGCGGAGGTAGCGGTCCTGCTGCTGGGTTGTTGCCCTCCTACGGCCTCCTCCACATCTCCTGATGTACTGGCCTGTCTCCTGGTAGCGCCTCCATGCTCTGGACACTACGCTGACAGACACAGCAAACCTTCTTGCCACAGCTCACATTGATGTGCCATCCTGGATGAGCTGCACTACCTGAGCCACTTGTGTGGGTTGTAGACTCCGTCTCATGCTACCACTAGAGTGAAAGCACCGCCAGCATTCAAAAGTGACCAAAACATCAGCCAGGAAGCATAGGAACTGAGAAGTGGTCTGTAGTCACCACCTGCAGAACCACTCCGTTAATTGGGGGTGTCTTGCTAATTGCCTATAATTTCCACCCGTTGTTTATTCCATTTGCACAACAGCATGTGAAATGTATTGTCAATCAGTGTTGCTTCCTAAGTGGACAGTTTGATTTCATAGAAGTGTGATTGACTTGGAGTTACATTGTGTTGTATAAGTGTTCCCTTTATTTTTTTGAGCAGTGTATATATACTGTATATATATATATATATATATATATAATTGTTTTTGTTGTTGTTGTTTCCTGTTTTGCATGTTATTTTGGCATTAATACGTGTCACATATCAGTTTTCAAACCATGTAAAAAACTAAATCATTGAGTTAATAAAGCTGCATACAAACATGGTCTCTTTTTTGCTTTCTTGAGTAAGGCATCTCCAAAATGCAGGTGTTTCAGTCTAGCTCAGTGCTTTCTGTGTTGGTGGTGGGGCAGCCAGTGAAAAATGCGGAGCATAGGGTTGGTAATGTTCTCTAGTTGTGCCGTGATTGGCTCAGTGTTCTGTCACTCATGGGGACACTGCGTCACTGCAAAATCTACGGGGAGAGCTCGAAAATTAAAGCTACATTAGAAGTGCCCATCCAGGAAGGCTCAAGTTCATTGGCCACAGATAAAATTACTTCTACTGTAGCTTTGAATGGACTGATCATGTCAACATCATACTTTCAAAATCTTAGCTAGGAAGCTAGACAAACAGTCATCATCATGAATCACGTCGACAATCTACTGGCAAATCCTTTTCAATCCTTGTCATATGAAGATAAATTATAGATAAAATGTAGCGGTGCTCATCGGCCATTGGACATAAACATTACACGACAAGTTGGAAATCGCAAATTCAACAATGAATTGTTTGGAAGGAATCAGTGGCTAACTGCAAGCGCTGCAAAGCAATCACTAGCCTGCTATTCAGTGGAGTGTGTGTGTGACATGTCTGGGTTTCAGGGTCTCTTTTCCAAGATTAAAAATATAAACATTCATGCTGTCAATCCAGCATGATTTCCGCTGCGTTCAAAACAACTGGAAACTAGGAACAAGGACATCTCAGACTTCAATATATTCAAGACAACTGGGAAATCTGAAATAAACGAGCTCCGACTGTGAAAATACGTTTTGATTGGTTATCCAACTTGGAATTCCCTAGTCGGGAACTCTGGCTTCTTTTTAGAGCTTCGACCTGAAGATAACTGTCAACCTTGTTTTTGATTCAACCTTGTTTTTCCCCCCCGAGTTCCCAGTTGTCTTGAAAGTACCATAAATCCAGAGAATGACAGACTTTAATGACAAAGTTTGATGACAGAATTTGCCTACAGGGACCGCCGCACCACCTTCCTGTTCAAGTGAACACAGCACATCAAGGTGAGTCCAAAAATGTATTGTATGCTGCTGCATAAATTATGTAATATGTCAGGAAGATATGTATACTGTAGCTGAGAAAGTAAGACTAAGTGTATGTTGTTTAGTAAGCTGTTAGTAGCCCATGTGCCTTACCCTAAAAATGTGGTCCCTTTCCCCGTCATACTTTAGCCTACTGTTCTGACTTGGTGGTGCTCACGTAGCCTATAGCCTGTTTAAGAGAAATATAATCATTGAATATTGTAAGAGCTACTAATTGTCAGCTCATATGCCCCCTTTATTTATCCTACGGCTCTGACTTGGTTTACAGGGAGAATACTGTAAGAACAGCCCATGTTCTAAATTCTGTCGCGGTACATTTCAAAAGTGCTAGTTATATTGACTACATCCGTCCTAGCTCGCTCATTAATGTCTTAATCGAAATTATTGTCTGCTGCCAGACAAGGCTCCGCTGATTGCCAGGTGTAGCGGTGGTAAGGATTCACTCCATGGTGCTGAAAAGAAAGCTCTGCTGTCGGGACAGCTTTATGAAGGCCCTAACAGTTTGTGGCCACCGTTTGTCACCGTTATAGTGCAATTCATGTATTGTTTAGTGATGTGTTGTGTAGTGGCTTTGCTGGCATGCATCTAAAAACATTGTGGGGAATTTGCCACCAAGATTTACATGTAAAAATCAACACTGCTGGTATAGCATTTGGACCAGACATGAGGGGCCAAACATGAAGATCATGAGGAATGTAGGTCAAGTCTAATCAAATAGAACACAAAGACGGAAGGCTAAGCATTGAGTACAATCATGGCCAAAAGTTTTGAGAATGACACAAATATTAATTTCCACAAAGTTTGCTGCTTCAGTGCTTTTAGATATTTTTGTCAGATGTTACTATGGAATACTGAAGTATAATTACAAGCATTTTATAAGTGTCAACGGCTTTTATTGACAACTACATGAAGTTGATGCAAAGAGTCAGTATTTGCAGTGTTGACCCTCAGAATTTGTGGGTTTTTGTTTGTCCACCCGCCTCTTGAGGATTGACTACAAGTTCTCAATGTGATTAAGGTCTGGGGAGTTTCCTGGCCATGGACCCAAAATATCAATGTTTTGTTCCCCGAGCCACTTAGATATCACTTTTGCCTAATGGCAAGGTGTTCCATCATGCTGGAAAAGGCATTGTTTGTCACCAAACTGTTCCTGGATGGGGAGAAGTTGCTCTCGGAGGAGCATGTTGGTACCATTCTTTATTCATGGCCTTGTTCTTAGGCAAAATTGTGAGTGAGCCCACTCCCTTGGCTGAGAAACAACCCCACACATGAATGGTCTCAGGATGCTTTACTGTTGGCATGACACAGGACTGATGGTAGAGCTCACCTTGTCTTCTCTGGACAAGCTTTTTTCCGGATGCCCCAAACAATCAGAAAGGGGATTCATCAGAGAAAATGACTTTACCCCAGTCCTCAGCAGTCCAATCCCTGTACATTTAGCAGAATATTAGTCTGTCCTTTATGTTTTTCCTGGAGAGAAGTGGCATCTTTGCTGCCCTTCTTGACACCAGGCCATCCTCCAAAAGTCTTTGCTTCACTTTGCGTGCAGATGCACTCACACCTGCCTGCTGCCATTCCTGAGCAAGCTCTGTACTGGTGGTGCCCCAATCCCGCAGCTGAATCAACTTTAGGAGACGGTCCTGGCGCTTGCTGGACTTTCTTGGGCGCCCTGAAGCCTTCTTCACAGCAATTGAACCGCTCTCCTTGAAGTTCTTGATGATCCGATAAATGGTTGTTTTAGGTGCAATCTTACTGGCAGCAATATCCTTGCCTGTAAAGCCCTTTTTGTGCAAAGCAATGATGACGGCACGTGTTTCCTTGCAGGTAACCATGGTTGACAGAGGAAGAACAATGATTAAAAAGCACCACCCTCCCTTTGAAGCTCCCAGTCTGTTATTCGAACTCAATCAACATGACAGAGTGATCTCCAGCCTTGTCATCGTCAACACTCACACCTGTGTTAACGAGAGAATCACTGACATGATGTCAGCTGGTCCTTTGTGGCAGGGCTGAAATGCAGTGGAAATGTTTTTGGCGATTCAGTTCATTTGCATGGCAAAGAGGGACTTTGCAATTAATTGCAATTCATCTGATCACTCTTCCTAACATTCTGGAGTATATGCAAATTGCCATCATACAAACTGAGGCAGCAGACTTTGTGAAAATTAATATTTGTGTCATTCTCAAAACTTTTGGCCACAACTGTATATGCTGTACAGTGTGTGTGTGTATATATATATATATATATATATATATTACAATTATTAAAATAATCATAGCTGGTAATCAAGTGTTTATGCCTGCTGCAAAGCTTGAAATGCATGGCTATGAGGTTGATGTCAGTATTTTCCACTACATATGGTCCTGAATCATTGATAAATTCTGTTTAGACTGAAAGTGCTTTTTGTCAGTGGGCCACAAGATGTCAGTGAAAACACTTTGAAATCATTGCATTCTGAGGAATGACCAATCAATCATTATCTCACCTTGATTCAAAATTGTTATTTTAAAACTACGTAGAGGTACGAAGGCATACATTTGAACCACTTCTGCCGCTACAGAAGGGACAATCAACACAGGCAGAATAGTATAATATCATGTGCAACATTCCCCTTACAACCATCCATAATTTCAAGACCATATGACTTGAAATTTATATTCACGAGGATACTTGACAAATAGTTTATATACGGTAGGTAGAGCATCTGAAGACACTGGTACTGTGGTAGACCTGGTGAATGGATGAGGAGACTCACCTCATGTCCCTGATCAGGGATACCTTTAGAGGGGCCAAGGCAGCGCCAGCGTCAGACTTGCGTCTCTCTGTGTTGTGGATGAGTCCTGATGTGGGGAGGAGAGAGAGGGATGTGGCTATGGCTTTACATCACCGTCCATTTATCACATTTCAACGAGTGGCTTACCTGGGGGACCCAAACCGGCTGGTGCTGCATCCGCCTTCTCTTTGCTCTCCTGATAATGGAGCAGGTGGGACCACAAGGCAGATTTACCCTGGCAGATGAAGATGGAGATGCGGGAATGAATGAATACGCATTGAATGCACCTGAATGCATATATGTGTGTTAGTGTGTATATAAACTGTTTTTAAATAATACTTGTGTGTGTGTGTGTGTGTGTGCTGACCTGTTTGACCTGCAGCCCGTGGCTCCAGATCCTCTCCAGCAGGTCACAGAGGGAGGCGATAAGTGTGTTCTCCTCCACGCCTGTAATGCTGACCTCCCCATGACCCAGCTCCACCGCCTCCCTGCCCATCTTCTCAACCAGCATGCGCTTGGTCTGGAGGGACACACACATCACCGTACAGGGAGATTACCATCTCTGGAGGCCAGATGGTTGACACTACAGGTGCCAGATCTCAATATCCAAGTAATAGTCTACTGCAACGGTCATTGACATCAGAATACTTCTGAGTGACATTGAAACTAATGGAGACTCACTGAAGGTGTCGTATCTCAATATCCATGGGATTGTCTACTGCAATAGTCTACTGCAATGGTTATTGCAATCATAATATAGGAAGACTGGTAGTTACCGTACCTTATTCCTGCACTCCTTCAGCAGACCCTCCACAAACTTCCAGTTGGTCTGAGCGATGACGGAGGGGGAGAGGTTGGACAGCTTGGGCTGCCGGATGGTAGTGCCCAGGTTCCTGGCCTCCTGGATGTATTTCTGTAATGAGACAGAGAGGACAGGGTCAGACAGGACAGGGTCAGACAGGACAGGGTCATGGAAGGACAGGGTCAGAGAGGACACACATGGAGTGGCCGAAGAGTAGGCTATACACCAAGGGAGAGTAATCAATCTGGCTCAATGTTCATCATCACATAAACACAGAGGGTCACACCACTCAGCAACCAACCACAGAACGTATACAGTGCATACTGTGGATAGATTTCTGGTAACTACTATAGTGAGGGATTGATCATTCCAGAGGAGGGAGAGGGAGGAAGTCAGTTGTATAATGAGCTGAGCTGCCTGTACTGAGGTCATTTCATGATGGACAATGTGTTTCTCTCTTTTACCTTTCTGACCTTAACATCCATCCTGGGAGGCGTGTCAGCGCCATGGGTTTCTGTCTTTTACCTTTCTGACCTTAACATCCATCCTGGGAGGCGTGTCAGCGCCATGGGTTTCTGTCTTTTACCTTTCTGACCTTAACATCCATCCTGGGAGGCGTGTCAGCGCCATGGGTTTCTGTCTTTTACCTTTCTGACCTTAACATCCATCCTGGGAGGCGTGTCAGCGCCATGGGTTTCTGTCTTTTACCTTTCTGACCTTAACATCCATCCTGGGAGGCGTGTCAGCGCCATGGGTTTCTGTCTTTTACCTTTCTGACCTTAACATCCATCCTGGGAGGCGTGTCAGCGCCATGGGTTTCTGTCTTTTACCTTTCTGACCTTAACATCCATCCTGGGAGGCGTGTCAGCGCCATGGGTTTTCTGGGATGCTGTCAAATCAATCTAAATATTGCTTTCTTAATGTGGAGTTAAGTGCACCCTAAAGTGAAACCCTCAACCTGAGAAGAAACCCTGGAAAGTGATCGGGAGTTTCAGGTAAAGTTGTGATGCTAGGAGGAGGAGGAGGGAGTGAGGACCACGTGGGGGGAGGGGCCATGTGGACGTGGTGTGAGGCTCAGGCCCCACCCACTGCCAACACATACCACATCCACAGTCACAGACTTTAGACAGGGCCTGAAGGACTGCGAGAGCCAGTAGTAGTCTAGAAACAGCAGGAGCTGCAGCTCCGGGAACAGACACTCCACATGCTGGGAGCGTGAGTGTGTGTGAGACGGAGAGAGATGGAGAGATAGAGACACCAAAGAGAGAGTGTGTGAGAGAAATAGAGTAGGTAGATGTAAGGGAGACAGTAGGTGTCAGAGGGATAGAAACAGAAACAGAAAGAGAGGTTAGGTCAAGGGAAAATAATTGAGGTATAGAGAGTAAAAGAGAAAATGGACAAACAAGACTTTAATTCAATCGTTCCAGACATTAGATATTTAGAAGTGAACAACGCAAGCCATGAAGAAGAGTGAGGAAGAAATCGACAAGAAATTAACGATAACACAAAAACAGATAGACAAAATCCATGTGAATATGGTTTGGGAATGTTAATCCTGTTTTTCTAGGGCTGCTTGATGTCCTCTCACCTCTCTCTGGTCGTTGTCCAGGTAAAGGTGTTCAGCGTGTTGTTTCTGTCTGTCCTTCCTCCTCCACTGTGCTGGAGCACTCCTCTTCGCCCATCTAACATACAAACAAAACAACTTCACTTAGAAAGACACGAAAGCCAAATAGCAAAGATAGAGACAAAACAAACATATTTTGTCAGTATTATCAATCAAAGTATGTAAATCAGTCTCTCTTGCGGAGGTGTGATACTCACTTGTTGCTGACGGGTCCAGTGGAGAGCACGTCAGACTGCAGCCGGGGAAAGAAGCCATGTTCGTAGCGACCCTGGCCAATCTTCATATCCAGCAGGTGGGGATGCAGGGCCGTGTGGTCGATCTTAACCACCCGCATCTCTATGGCCTTCTCTGGGGTGACACAGAGAGGGGAGGAGGATGAGGTACTGTCACAGCAGATCCATTAGCACCAACCGTCATGGAGGATTTAACAGTCTTATGTCATTGTTAAGCCACTCTGTGAGTGCCTATGAGTCATAGCACTGAGGAGTCACATAGATTCACCACTCCACATCTCATCTCTGACTCCTCACCGCCACACCGCCATGCTGTGAGTTATCATCACCTGACCTAGGGATGCAAAATTCCTTTAAGCTTATCAAAATGGTCAGGTTTTCCAGAAATCCTGGTTGGAGGATTCATGATTTCCTGCTTATTCCGTTCTGTTTCAGGGAATCTTCCAACCTGGATTTCTGGAAAACTTGGAATTTTTGTAAAGTTATTGGAATTCTGCATCCCTAACCTGACCCAACACTCAACATCATCAGCACCAATGACAGCAGGCTACATAGTTAAGACTATTACAACGGTGTAGATAACAGTGTAATGTATTAGGTTAGTACATAACTGGTATGCATTCAATGAATATTCCAGGTGCTACTGACTGTTCCCAAAGACAGAGTAGAAGAAAGACCCTGTAATCATATTGTTCCCACAATGCATTGCAAGCACAAACAATAACCCGCCACCAAGGTGAAATAAGGATGGATTATTACTAAGGTGAGCCTTGTAGATCTCTAACCCAATGGAGTGAGGTTCAGGGGAGACTAAATCAATTTTCTCATATCGCTTTTGAAGGAGTTTGTCTGAAAACGAGGACTGTTACGTCTGTTAGCAAAGAAAGGTTCAAATAAATCAGTGTGGAAGGATTTGAGACGTGTGTTTTGAAAACATACAAGTATCTTGCACCATCTGAGACAAAGATCCCTTATTAGTACAGGTGTGAAAATGGGTTTCCTCTTTTCTTACCCGCCTCGTCGATATTGGTGCAGGTCTGGTACATGGAGGTGCGCAGGGTGGGCGTGCGCACGTTCAGCATGCGGATTTTGTCCACGCGGGAGTCAAACACCCTCAACGTGTGTTCCTTGTCCTCATCATCATGGCAAAGGATCTTACTATCGATGAAGGAGGCGAACATCTGAGTCTCCAGGAAACGGGACAGGAAGGGCAGGTAGGGCTCAGGCTGGTCAGAAAGGAAGGAGGCCTGGAATCGACAAGAATCACATCACAAAATGAAGTGAGGACTCCCAGGGGCCAATTAATATGAAAAGCTTTAAAGCGCATTGAAGACTTCCACTCAAATTAATGTTTCAGAGTCTGGAGTGGGACTGCATCCCAAATGGCACCCTATTCCCTAAATCAAAACAAATCAAAGTTTATTTGTCAAGTGCGCCGAATACAACAACCTTACAGTGAAATGCTTACTTACAGGCTCTAACCAATAGCGCAAAAAAAAAAGGTGTGTGTGTGTGCATGTGTGTGTGTGTAGGTAAGTAAAGAAATAAAACAACAGTAAAAAGACATTTGAAAATAACAGTAGCAAGGCTATATACAGACACCGGTTAGTCAGGCTTATTGAGGCAGTATGTACATGTAGGTATGGTTAAAGTGACTATGCATATATGATGAACAGAGAGTAGCAGCAGCGTAAAAGAGGGGTTGGGAGGGGGCACACAATGCAAATAGTCCGGGTAACCATTTGGTTACCTGTTCAGGAGTCTTATGGCTTGGGGGTAAAACTGTTGAGAAGCCTTTTTGTCCTAGACTTGGCACTCCGGTACCATTTGCCATTCGGTAGGAGAGAGAACAGTCTATGACTGGGGTGGCTGGGGTCTTTGACAATTTTTAAGGCCTTCTTCTGACACCGCCTGGTGTAGAGGTCCTGGATGGCAGGCAGCTTTGCTCCAGTGATGTACTGGGCCGTACGCACTACCCTCTGAAGTGCCTTGCAGTCGGAGGTCGAGCAATTGCCGTACCAGGCAGTGATGCAACTGGTCAGGATGCTCTCGAAGTTGCAGCTGTAGAACCTTTTGAGGGTCCCATGCCAAATCTTTTTAGTCTCCTGAGGGGGAATAGGCTTTGTCGTGCCCTCTTCACGACTGTCTTTGTGTGTTTGGACCATTCTAGTTTGTTGTTGATGTGGACACCAAGGAACTTGAAGCTCTCAATCTGCTCCACTACAGCCCCGTCGATGAGAATGGGGGCGTGCTCGGTGCTCCTTTTCCTGTAGTCCACAATCATCTCCTTAGTCTTGGTTACGTTGAGGGATAGGTTGTTATTCTGGCACCACCCGGCCAGGTCTCTGACCTCCTCCCTATTGGCAGTCTCGTCATTGTCGGTGATCAGGCCTACCATTGTTGTGTCGTCTGCAAACTTAATGATGGTGTTGGAGTCGTGCCTGGCCATGCAGTTGTGGGCGAACAGGGAGTACAGGAGGGGACTGAGCACGCACCCCTGGGGAGCTCCAGTGTTGAGGATCAGTGTGGCAGATGTGTTGCTACCTACCCTCACCACCTGGGGGCGGCCCGTCAGGAAGTCTAGGATCCAGTTGCGGAGGGAGGTGTTTAGTCGCAGGGTCCTTAGCTTAGTGATGAGCTTTGAGGGTACTATGGTGTTGAACGCTGAGCTGTAGTCAATGAATAACATTCTCACATAGGTGTTCCTTTTGTCCAGGTGGGAAAGGGAAGTGTGGAGTGTAATAGAGATTGCATCATCTGTGGATCTGTTTGGGCAGTATGCAAAATGGAGTGGGTCTAGGGTTTCTGGGATAATGGTGTTGATGTGAGACATTACTAGCCTTTCAAATCACTTCATGGCTACGGACGTGAATGCTACGGGTCTGTAGTCATTTAGGCAGGTTGCCTTTGTGTTCTTGTGCACAGGGACTATGGTGGTCTGCTTGATAGCAGACTATATAGTGCACTACTTTTGACCATAGCCCTAAGGCCTCAAAAGTAGTGGACTATATAGGGAATCTAGTCTCTGATCTCACCTTGTCAAAGTTCTGCATCTGGTCCCTGTTGCTGAACCAGGACTCCTTGTCCTGGCTGGGCTGGATGACAAACACCTCGTAGTCGGCGAACATCTGGGTGAAGCGGTTGGCGAAGACCTCTCGCACCTGGATGTTGAGCTGGTGCATCTTCAGCTCCTCCTCATCACACTGCACCTTCAGGTCCTTGTTGCTGCTGGCATCCTCCCTCACATCCAACTGGAAGAGGGAGAGGGGGAGGAAACACAGCGGGTCAGGAAAACACAGCACAGTAAAATAGAGAAAGTGAAAAAGAAGAAGAAAAAGAGGGGTTTGATGACAGAAGTTAAGAAAGCCATAGAGCAGGGGTCGACAACAGGGGTCACCAATATTCCCACAAATAAAAAATATAGAAATATGTGATCGTGTAATCAAGGTATGAAATTATTGTTATTATCAAATCCAATCAATGTTTGGGCTTAGTTGTGGTCAATTTGCAGTGTTCAAATGATTAGAATTATGTTCCGGCCCCCCGACCATCAGCTGTGATAAAAATCGTCCCGCGGCTGAATCTAGTTGCCTACTCCTGCCATAGAGGGTATGGGTTTCATATCTCCATGTTAGCACAGGCTGCTGGAGCACTGATAGGGGCATGGGGGAAAACGTCTGAGATGTTTTGATTTATTGGCAAAAAAACTGAAAACACACATTCCTCTGTTACAATCAAAGTGTTACACAGTTGCAGATCTCAACATGCAAGAGCAGGACAAAAGGACACAATGAGTGAGTCACCTATACATGTCCGCATAGACTTGAAGATGTGTAATGGCTACGAAGCCCAGATCAGATGGCAGGGATGTGACCCACTGAGCCCTCCTCTAATTCATCGCTCTACACCACTGATCCTAAATCAGGTGGTTACCTTAATGTGAGACATGGCCACAATGACCCTACCTGAAGCCTTACCCACGAATTGAGGAGCTAAAAGCAGACTACCAGGACATGCAATCTCTCCAGAGAAAGCTAATGATGAGCCCCTACTAGTCCATAAGCTGCTTACTCTGGGCTCCTACAGATATGGAGAGTTGGAGAGACCTCCCCTCGGGAGTTAAAAGCTAATTCATTCATTCACTGGTCTGTAATGTGATTCTGCTGAAACATTACCATCTATTACCAACGGCCCTCTGTGTCGTGTTCAAACCAGATGGCAATTAGGTTCTGTATGGGCGCCAATTTTCTGTTGATGACAATGTAACAGACTTCCTCCGTCACCAGGGCTGAGCACAGCACACTCGGAGCTAGCCGGCAGCAGCTTACATGGGCATCTCATAGACTGCCTTTCCTCTACAAACCCCTTAGTCATTTTCAAAAGCCTGTGACAGACAGGCAGTATTAATCTGCATGAATCTACACTGAATATACCAAACATTAGGAACACCTTCCTATTATTGAGTTGACTCTACAAGGTGTCAAAAGTGTTCCACAGGGATGCTGACCCATATTGACTCCAATGCTTCCCACAGTTGTGTCGATTTGGCTGGATGTCCTTTGGGTGGTGGACCATTGTTGATACTTTAACCATCTCCTCCCCTTCATCTACACTGATTGAAGTGGATTTAACAAGTGACATCAATAAGGGATCATGGCTTTTACCTGGATTCACATGGTCAGTCTATGTCATGGAAAGAGCAGGTGCTCTTAATATTTTGTACACTCAGTGTATATGCAGACTATCTAGAATAATATGTTCCAGTCAAATGGATGACTGTGGCCCTGCTCTCACCTTCTCCAGGCTGACCCCAGTCCTCTTGACCAGGGCCTGCAGTCTAGCGATGGTCTCGTTCTCCCTCAGCAGGTAGGAGTTGAGGGGCGAGCTGGCCAGGTTGCCGTTGCGTCTGTCCGTGACCATGTCAGTGGAGCGGAAGCCCCAGTGTTTGGACTGGCCCTGGCTGTGGAGCGGGTTCCCCTCCGGAGACACACCGAAGGCCAACAGCACCTCGGAGATCTCCTGGATGAACTCTAGCTTGTTGGGGAACAGAGGGAGGTCCTCTGGCAGCTCAATGAAGTGGTTGTCGATGTCCACGAAACACAAGTTGGCCTGGAATGACAGGTGGTCTTGTTTAGTTGTCATTGTAAACATGTCGGTGAAACAGAGAACACCAGAGAGAAGCAAACTGAGTGATAGTTATGTTCTTGTTATAGCAGAACCATTCCCACTTTGCTCCACTAGGTGGCTTAACGCAGAGCAGTACCAATTGAGGCATAAGGAGAAAAGATGTGGTTGACATCAAGAGATTAACTGAAGACAGTAATATAATATCAACAGATACTCTGAATGGGACAAACTACTCTTTTGAAAAAGCCCTCCATTGTTGATCTGCTGCCTTTCATCTTAAAAGTATTAGGATTTAAATATAGAAATGGATGAATAAGGCAATATTGAGATTGACTTAGGTCATCAATTCACAAATTCTCAGGCTCTTTATTCATCATAGCTCTTTCCATTGGACCGGCTCCACATGTGTAAAAGCTTGTTGCACACACAGCACCCTTCCTCCAGATGTGTAAAAGCTTGTTGCACACACAGCACCCTTCCTCCAGATGTGTAAAAGCTTGTTGCACACACAGCACCCTTCCTCCAGATGTGTAAAAGCTTGTTGCACACACAGCACCCTTCCTCCAGATGTGTAAAAGCTTGTTGCACACACAGCACCCTTCCTCCAGATGTGTAAAAGCTTGTTGCACACACAGCACCCTTCCTCCAGATGTGTAAAAGCTTGTTGCACACACAGCACCCTTCCTCCAGATGTGTAAAAGCTTGTTGCACACACAGCACCCTTCCTCCAGGCTCTGTGTTGAAGGGCCCTTAGCAGAATTGCTGTGTACAGGAGCAAAGCAACATGTTTTGATCAACCGTAAAAGCATGGGTAAGCTACAGCATGGTTAATGAGGGCTGTTTGTCCTCACAAAGGAAACACTCGACCCTTTGAGAACATCATTAAGACGTAAACACAAACCCATTTTATTTAAGAACAATCATTATGCATGAATCATGTTTAACGACAACCATTTAGCATTTATCAACGGGTTATATAAGTAATTAATCAATCATTTAAGTAAATTGATAATAAATTCACCTCCTTTGTCTAAATCTGGTGGAAAAACGACTGTTAATCAAAACGAAGGACAAAAACAAGCCTGGAGATCTAGGGATCGAGGGATGGTTTGTAATCTGTGTTGTAAGGCCCTGTGATTCTCTCTACAGATTAGCCCATTTCATGCCGTCACGTTGTTGGGTGTATCAGACAGCAGATGGAGATGGGGTTGGCAGGAGTGTCCAGGGGGAAGTCGTTGTTAGTATTCTCAGCACAAACACCATTCACGCATTGCAATCTGATTAGAAATGACTTGTTATTGCTTTGACAGGCTGCATTTAAAGAGGGCTGGGCTGAGGGGATCCAACTAAATGGTTTCAGCTAAAGCTGAATGTTTCCAATTAAAAAAGCCTTTTGGAGAGAAGGAATAGGGAGGATGGGAGAGGAGAGAAATGAGAGAAATGAACAAGGTAAACAACCCTTGAGAAACCATTCCATGCACAAATCTCAAAAATCTATTTCGATTTGTGTGTGGCGTGTGTGTGTATATGAGTAGCTGTGCGTATGTGTGTGCAAACATGCGTGCATAGGTGCATGAGTGTATAGGTTACCTCCTGAGGCAGCTCTAGTTTGGTGCGGTCACCCTCTCCGTTGGAGTGCAGGCCCATCAGGTAGGGCACTGGGGCATCCAGGAAGTGCAGCAGTGAGGCGGGCAGGATGGGCACATAGACATGCTGCCACTGGAAAGGGAACATTAAGGCTGTGATGCTCTCGGCCACAGTCATCAGCCTCTGGTAGTCTGTCACACAAACAACAGAGGAGAGAGTCACAAACTGACTGGTTTTATATAGTCACAAAGGCTAAATGTTTTGACACCTACCGTATGCAATGTTTTGTAATGTACAGGGTTAAACAGTCCACTCCAAGTCAAGTGTTTGGCATCCATGTAAACTTCCATCCAGTCCTGTTTATCTACCTTCCTTCTCTATCAGTCACAACAAGTCTATATTCAGTAGCAGCTCTGTCTTTGCTGTTCTACTGCCAAAATAACTACTAGTTCTTCATTTGGCCTTCTGTTCTCCCCCATTCTCCCCCCAGAAAGGGCCCTCGCCCCTCTCCTCTCTCGCCAGAAAAGGCCCTCTCCCCTCTCCCCAGAACAGGCTCTCTCCCTTCTCCTCTCTCCCCCCAGAACAGGCCCTCTCCACTCTCCCTCCAGAACAGGCCCTCTTCTCTCTACCCCCAGAACAGCTCTCTCCCCTCAAGAACAGGCCCCCTTCTCTCTCTCCCCAGAACAGGCCCTCTCCCCTCTCCTCTCTCCCCCCAGAACAGGCCCTCTCCCGTCTCCTCTCTCCCCCAGAACAGGCCCTCTCCCCTCTGCCCAAAACAGACCCTCTCCCCCCAGAACAGGCACTCTCCCAGGCCGGGTCTCCCCCTCGTTGGGCCACCTCTCCCAGGACCTGGGCCAGGGACTCAGAGACAGGAATACTAATCTAGCCTGTCTGCTAGTGCTCTGACCTTGCCTGGTGAACAACAGGCCTTTTCAGAGCATGATACCACCTTCCAGAGAAAAACCACAAACAGACAGACACACACACACACGCATGCATGCAAATGCAAGGACGTGTGCACAAACAAACACATGAAAGTACACACACACACAAACACACAAATGCATGCACACACACACAAACGACACCACAGTATCATACACACACAGGCCTTGCCAACAGCTAATCTGGTCTAAGAGAAAACACACTCTTTAATAGGGTCATTCATCAGATATTCAACTGGGGGAAATCTAATGAGCTTCAGTGTTGGCGTAGTCCTCCACTTGTCCTCCCCTCTGTTGCGCTGCTTCCCACAAGGCCTTTCCAAGACGAATAAGGTAATCGGAGCCTATTTGAGTGGTTTGCTAACAGAATGAGAGCTCTATATACGGACTACTAACATGCAGGCCAGGTAGGGGAAATGGCAAGCTTCCATTGATCTACTTGAAGAGATGGGAAAAACAGCAGCAGATGCTCGTTTCGAGGAGGATTCATGTACTGTATGTGGGAAAGACACTGGCCAGGCCAGGGTCTAGGTATCTGAGTTATGAATTATGCCTCTAATTTTAGAACAGACTCTCTCCAGTCAGCTAATTTTTAGTATGGGGCATCACTTGCCTCAGCCTATGCAGCTTTAACTAACGACACCCTGTCCCTGCTCAGTGGAAAGCTCACAGGTTCACACTCCAGAAAACACTCCTCAGCACACATCCTGCAATGAGCCTTCTGGAGAAAAAAAGGGATGATGTCATCTCCAACCAATCATCTTTATCCTGCATCACTGACTGCGTCCTCCTCCTTATCCTCCTGCAAGGGTTGCCTAGCAACACCACAGCATTGCTCCTCTCTTTTTTTCGTTTTATAAACAATTGGCCTTTTCCCTGTCTCCGTAATGGATCCTATCAACACGCCAGCTCTCCAATCCTGAAACAATCTTCCTGCTGCACTCCACTGACTCTGATCAAAGTCAATCCCAGTGTGCTTCCATGGAGGAGGAATACACCATTCTGTTAAAAAAAGCTCATTTGCTTTTCAAAACCTCCAACATTGGTCCCTGAACAAAACAATTCCTGATTGGAGCTGATTTATTATGTATAATGCTGTTTCTTTTCACACACAGTGGAAGACCTCTGTAGATCACATTTTTCTATGTGCCAAATGACATGTGTCATATCTAAATATCTCTCATTCCTCCCAAAAAAGTCCTCTTGAATGTGTCCCTATTCACTGTCGATCTCTCGCAGTGTGGGCCTGGGGTTGAACATGAGCAGGGGGAAACAAAGGCCTGATCACAGCACACACACTGCTGCTGCAAAACAGCTTGTTTACCCCAGCAACTCACACCAGCACACACACAAGCTAGGCCTGAGCTGAGAGCCCATGAGGAGAAACTAACATTTACACAAGCTGGGAAGAACACAGCTTTCCTTAAAGGTCCAATACAGCCATTTTTATCTCAATATCAAATAACTTCTGGGTAACAATGAAGTACCTTACTGTAATTGTTTTCAATTAAAATGGTCAACAATATATATACAAAAATAGCTTCTTAGCAAAGGGTAATGTCTCAAGCAAGAATTTAGCTAGGACCATTATCATTTTCACTATGTCACAGTATTATTACAACCTCATAGTGTGGAAATATATATAAAACACTGGACAATTGGGTTTTTGACTGCACCAGGCCTTTAATGGAATCGCAGGATAGTTTATTTAATCTGCCTGGATAACAGTTCCAATGAACATACCGAAGATCCTAACCACAACTGTTATTTCTGATTTCTTCTAAAATGTCAGTATTTCTGTTGAAATAACAAATCCCAATCCTTTCTAAATGCGATGGGGACAATAGACAGAAAACCACAGAAAGCTCAGCAGATCAGAGAGAAAGATCCTAAGTAAGGACTTACGCTTTGAGTAGAGCAGGATCTGGATCTCCAACAGGGCACAGGTAAACAGCTGGAGGACGTTCTCCACCCCCAGCAGCTCAAACACCTGGCTGATAGGGAAGTCAAAGAGAGGCAGCTCTGCCGTGCTGGGCCTCTGGCACACCACTGGCCCATACACCCCCGAGAACTTTAGGGAGCGCCCAGCGGGAGGCAGGGGCACCTCATACAGGATGTTGTAGACGTAGCTCTCCAAGGGGAGGGGTGGGGGCTGGGGGGAGGAGACGGCCTGGTGGAGCTGCTGGAGCACCTTCCTGCAGGCCTGGGGGAAGGCCATGGGCGCGATGAGGCAGATGCACTTGGACACGTAGAGCGTGTCGCGGCTGATGTCGTAGGAGTTGAAGCGCTGCAGCCGGGAGATGGAGGGCGTGGGGAGGAGCATGTGTTGGGGGTGGGGGTTGAGTGGGTGGGGATGGAGGTGGCGCTGGTCCTCAGGGCACCGCGGGGTGGTGGGGGTGTGCAGGATGTCGTATTGTTCGGCATTGTGCATGTGGTACAGGGTCTGCATGGCGCTGCAGATCTGCTTGCTGGTCACCTCCTCGTAGAAAGTGAGGGCAAATCCGTACGTCCGCGAGCCGTCCTCCCGCGTGATGATGAAGGAGTGGAACTGAGGCTCACGTGTGTCCGCCTGCGTGCGGAAGGCCAGACCCTTTGGCATACACAGCTGAGAGATGAGGTAATAGATCAGGTTAGTCGATCAGTAAAATGATACAGGTTCTAATCCATAATGATATACAGATGTAAACCCTGGAAACGGGTATAGCTTCAAATAAAATACACTTTGTGTTCGTTACACATTCTGCAGTTCCCTTACCATGCCAACGGCATCCTGGTCAAAGGGACTCCACTCTACATTCTCTGGGTAGTGCGCTAGAACTTTGGATTTAAAGGTTCTCCGCAGTGGACTCTGCTCAAAATTCTCACCTGAAAGAGAGGGAGAAATAGAGGGACAGAGAAAAAGACAGAAGGAAAAAGAGAGAGCAAAAAATTCAGGACTCCGGGCCCAAAGTGCAACAGAAGCGCAAAAGGATGCAGAGGCCCAATCAGAAGCAGACTTGAGGCACAAGACAACTCTCCTCACAGGAAATAGGAAGTGAGCACAGTGGTCTGGAGAGAAAGGCTGTATTGCATCATGTAAAGCTGTCAACAGCATCCTGTACTGGGTCAGTGAAGGAAAGTAACCGCTGCCAAAGAGGTCAAATAGTCAGATAATAATAATGGTTTTGTTTGTATAAATCTATTCAGAAAAATACAATAATTGTTGCTTGTAAGAAAACAAACTTTGACACATAGGATTACCAGTAAAGTGACAGCTTTTATGGCAATACAGGCAAAGTAACCCACAAAACAATCAATCAATTAAACAAACCAACACAAATTAAATTGATTCAGATCCACAATGAAAGCAGAAGTGATGCACACACCAAGACATGATTGATAAGTCATTCAGAGTGGAAGGGGAGAGAACACATTGGCCAAGCAACACCAGCTCTGGTACATGTAGGTAGAACTGGGTGTGTGAGAGCTAGAGACGCAGTGATTGTCAAACAGATTGGCTTGTTGTTCAGTAGCTAGCTTCAAAAAGAGGAGGTAAAGGTAGAGGAGGAGGAGGAGGGGGATGAGGAGAGAGGAGGAGGACAGAGGGAGGACCGGGAAGGGTGGAAAGAGGGAGGAAGGACATACGGAAAAGTGCTTTCAGAGTTCCCCTCACCTGTACAGAACTGAGTTCTCAGAAACATTACAAATCAACAAAAGGAGAGTGCTGTGAAACAAGGGCGTGTCAGGTTAAAGGAGCAAGCGGAGGTGAGGTCATTCTGAGGAGGGGGGCTGGTGGGGGTTACCTTCATCTGCACTCGCCAATCCTCTGGCCCCATCTCTGAATTTAGTAGCCTCTATATACTGGCATAAAGCTACACAACAGATAAAACAACAGTAATTAATCACATGGCTACCTCTGAGTACCGCATCATTTCTCAATATGTGCACACACAGCAGGAGTTACTCAGGACAGAAGGGTTCTGACAGTGTTCTCCTATAGGTGAGAGAAACACTGAGGGAACAACACATCCTCTTCATGTGTGTATGGAGGCACAGCGTTTCTGTTAGGTTCAGGTTTCTGTCAAGTTTCTGTCTAAACCAGCTGGGTGTGTTTTCAGAGAATGTGTGTTGCTGTAGCAATGCGGTATTCTCCTCTCCTCTCCAAAGCCCATGATTAATCCCTGTTGACAGTGCTATGCTGTGGATTATGATATTACAGTGAACACACTTGAAGAACTGTATCTGTGTGTTATAATACATGAGGGAATATGATCAGGCCTGTGCTGGTTCTGAAGGAAGCAACACAGTGTAACTTACGAAGAATGAGATCATTTAAAAACACCTGAGAGGATTGTGGACGATCCAAAAAAACACACATCAACTGTAGTGTTTCAGAACAAGTGGAATGTGGCAGACACAGGGCTATAAAAAAAGAAACTAGGGTACTGAACAAAGAAAGTAATTGTTAAACAATAAGTTATCCTGAAAGTATTAAAAAATATGTGCTCGGCTGTAAGTCAAAGTTATGAATGACACACATTCTTCCCTATATGGTCATAACAGTACATTGTCCCATGGAGTCTTGTCTTGAAAAAGGCCTGGCAGCCCAGACATCAATAATAAACCGTCTCCATTCTATACTGTTGTCTTTGTCTTTCTCTAGTCAAAGCTATGAACAAACATGTTCTTGATTGCCTGAGGTAGAAGTCGGTAGATCAGCAGCTCTTCGCAAGCACAGCGCTGTTTATGACTTCAAGCCTATCAGCCTAATGGCTGGTGTAACCAATGTGAAATGGCTAGCTAGTTAGCTGGGTGTGCGCTAATAATGTTTCAAACGTCACTCGCTTTTAGATTTGGAGTAGTTATTCCCCTTGCGCTGCAAGGGCCGCGGCTTTTGTGGAGCGATGGGTAACGATGCTTCGAGTGTGGCTGTTGTCGATGTGTTCCTGGTTCGAGCCCAGGTAGGGGCGAGGAGAGGGACGGAAGCTATAATGTTACACTGGCAATACTATAGTGCCTATAAGAACATCCAATAGTCAAAGGTATATGAAATACAAATGGTATAGAGAGAAATAGTCCTATAAATACTATATTAACTACAACCTAAAACCTCTTACCTTGGAATATTGAAGTCTCATGTTAGAAGGAACCACCAACTTTCATATGTTCTCATGTTTTGAGCAAGGAACTTAAACGTTAGCTTTTTTACATGGCACATATTTAACATGGCACACATTTTTACATGGCACATATTACTTTATTCTCCAACACTTTGTTTTTGCATTATTTAAATCAAATTGAATATGTTTCATTATTTATTTGATGCTAAATTGATTTTATTGATGTTTTATATTAAGTTCAAATAAGTGTTAATTCAGTATTGTTGTAATTGACATTATTACAAATAAATATATATATTTTTTTAAATCGGCCGATCAATCGGTATCGGCTTTTTTGGTCATCCAATAATCGGTATCGGTATCGCCGTTGAAAAATCATAATCGGTCGACCTCTATTAGAGATTACACTTCCTCTTCTAATTGTAATGTGGGGAGTTCAAAATAATGAAAAACGATCTACCAAATCTATTCATTTTAAAATGTTGATTACCTTTTGCAACAGTTAACAAGTTGTCCCAGATGAATGATGCAGTGCCCCCCCTTGGGCCAATAGAGATATCGCGTCTCACTAACACTTCAGTTAATTACTATAGCTCCCACCTTTGACCAATCAATGTAATTTTGTAAATGCCAGATCTCTATGGCAAGACGCATCATTCACCCAAGTTTAGTCAAAATCGTCCCAGTGCTGTCTGAGATATTGTGTGACTAACGTACAAATGGACAGACACAGATCCACAGTCCCCTCCCCAATGTCATTGTGGGGGACAATTGTCATTCACCTGATGATAAGGCAAGACGTGATTTAACTTCTTTTTTTTGCAAACATATGATGGGGGTCCTTGGGGCGCTGGTTTGCCTGGGAGGGGGTACCTGGGCAAGAAAATCGTGGCTGTATGTAGAATTAACTGCTTAATCTGCTGTTTACTTTCACGTCCATAGCCTAGAATCCTGGGCTGGAAACTAGGCCAGGAATGTGAACAATTAGACTAGCCAAACAATGGAGTGGTATGTCAACAATACTAGGCACAATCAGACAGGAGACAAACAGAGAGCACAAAGAAGACGGCATTCATCATGGTATCTATGCAGTCATGAAAACCTGGCTACTGTACAACTATAAGTCTATTCATATGTTAATGTTGAATTTGCATATACCCCACCCACTCCCCCATATCCCATTGTGTGCCACCCATGACCGAGAAACGTATATGCCAAATAGAGTCCATAACATTATTTCCTAACAAATCATGGAAAATTTGCTCTTTTAGTATTTGTCCCGTAGGTTTCCTCAGTGAGGAAGCTCCCAAAACTACATTAAAGAAAAAATACTGAAAATATTATGCGGAAGTTAGTATAATGCATGTTATATAATGTGCCACAAAACTCTACGCCTATACATCACTGTATAAGTTAATGTTAAGGCTGGTTTTCCTTGTTATGTAGTTACCTCTGGATACTGTACAAGGCAGGGCACCTAATAGCCAATAAGAAAGTGATCAATTGACACTCTTGTTTAACAAGCATTTGTGGGTGTTAAAAATACACTGTCATGGGCCACTGAATTGATTATTTCTCTGCCATGAGGCCTAGTACACATGCCTACGCACACACAGTACTGGGCTCATCCATGGACTTCCCAAAGTTACAAGTACTAGGCCACTGTCCTCGCTTGCAACACTCACTACCGAGTTGCAAACTGACTCTGCAAGCAACACCATTACAATAATTGTTCGTCAGGAGCTTCATGAAATGGGTTTCCATGGCAGAGCAGCTACACACAAGCCTAAGATCACCATACGCAATACAAACTGTCGGCTGGAGTGGTGTAAAGCTTGCCGCCATTGGACTCTCCGCTCTCTCTCTAGTCCTGCGTGCCAGGGACTGCCTCCAGAACAGACCCCCTCCTGTGCTCAACCTACATACCATTCCTACTGCCATCATGGCCAACTGAGCTGAGGTTGGAATGACTCAGGAGAGCAGAGATGCCTCGTGCCTCTCAGTTATCAGAATGCTTAGCTCGTCATCATCACAGCAGAACATTCATGCGGACATCGCTAACATATCAAAAACCGATCGTAACAAAGACACCATGACCTTCTCACTGAGTGAGCCTAGCCAAAAATGCAGCAAAGCTATGGGCCATTTGGCTCATTCACACAGAGGAGAGACAGCTTATTTTTATGTTATTCACAGCCTTCAGAGCAAGGCCTCCCTCTGAAATACCCATGAGTGTTTTTCTACTCCATTAACTGGGCCTGTTGGGATTCCACACACAAATGCCCAACGCCGCGCCACAGCAGAATTCATTATTTACACACGGTCGTGAGAACAAAAAACCTGCACACTGCTGAGAGTGCATAAACAAGAAACAGAGGAAGAAGACAGACACTACTGCATTCTAAGTACTATATCCATATCCCCCAGTACCATGAGCATTCCCATCTTTCATCAGGAGAGGAGATGATGGAGAGAGAAGGTGCTTGATTTAACTTGCTGCGACCGCCAGATGGATGGGGTTTGAATGTTAGCAGCGATTCCATTGGTACTTAGCGCAAACTCCACCCACCTGGCGTGCCGTTGAACTCAATCAAGTGCCCAACACGACACCATGTTCTTGAGCATGAGGCGCCTTCAGAGCAAACCCACCTCTCAGGACAATGGATTATCCTATGGGGTATTACTACACCACATCAGACACACTGACATAAAGATGAGGGAGGCCAGCATCCTCGTCTTACAGCGCAATCTGTCCACATGGTGGCTGTATAAGAAAACATGACAGAGCAGAGATTAATGGGATAGGGGTAGAGGATCTAGGGGTTTAATCACTTCCTTGAATGAGAAATAAGAAAGGGCATATTTCTAACATATGGAGGAGAGCTTAGTAAATCAGCCCTGTTGATTAACAGCCACCAGTAACTCTTTACACCAAGGGGACAAGACGGGTAATGAGTAACTGCTCCATCTATCCAAGACACTTGTATGGATGGGGATTTAAAATCCTCTATATTATACCAGTCACTGTCCATGTATAACTGAGTGGACTGAGATGGATGGGTTCACTCCATGTTGACTCCAGCAGCATAATGGCAGGTGATTAGTAAGACAGACAGGGAGCAGGCGGCAGAGAAGCTTTCCTGTGAGAATGGGATGCGTAGCTAAATACCTGGAGACACACAGCTGTGGGCAGGAGACCCCTTTGTGAGAGCAGAGAACCATTTGTTTACAAATATCTGAGACAATCGTGGGGAAAACCAGTAGTCCTCTTTTCATACAGCACACCTGACTGATGTCTCAATGTACTGTATCAGTGGAGGAATCTCATACAGAATAATGCAAATTGTTGTTCTGATATCTTTTAAAATGCCTAGGGGGCTTCCTATATCAGGACACCTACTGGACAAACACTAAGAGGTCATCATTTTGACTGTGACCTTTAAGAGAAAGCACAGAGCTTCATGCCCTCTACCCCTTATTCTTCCATTGTCAGTTAATCAGAACAGGATCCTTGCATTTCTTTGAGGACCATTCATTACGGTCTGCTACTTCACTTCAAAAGTACCAGGTAAGTATGTACCTTACTGACACTACTTTATTATAGCACTAAGGGTGGTATGCCTATGCTGCACATAGTAAATAGACTACCATAACCCATGTTCCTATGTTGGCTGTCTATATAAAAGTTATCAAAATGTACTATCGTTCACATTCAAGGATATCATACCCATTTTTCCTTTGAATGTATTTCATGTAATTCACTGTACACTATTCAGAAATGTAATAATAAATGCAGCCATTTCACACCCACAACGCAACACATCTGGAAAAGGGGACAGCTCTCATAAATTTGTGTAAGGGGAGACATGTTTAATACAGTGGACCACAGAGTTCCAGGAGTATGTAGTATGAATGCTGGACACAGGATAAATGAACAAGTATTCTTTCACAGTGTAAATGGGTGATACCTGTATTAGAAGACTTACTGGACAAATAATAAAATAGCTAATTCTCCAAACCTCAATGTGGCATCAGGGTGGCATGCCTACATAACACATAGGCACATGGGTCATGGTTGTCCATGTTACATGGCGGGGGCGTGTCATATGCAAATTAGGTTAAAATGACTCCAACGATACACACAACTAGGGGAGGGAGACTACGCGAGACTAGCGCTCGCTCACACAACGCCATGGTCTGCAATTGTGAGGCCGGTTGGACATACTGCCAAATTCTCTAAAACAATTTTGGAAGGGGGTTATGGTAGAGAAATGAACATTAAATTATCTGGCAACAGCTCTGATGGACGTTCCTGCAGTCAGCATGCCAATTCCCCCCTACCTCAAAACTTGAGATGTCTGTGGCATTGTGTTGTGTGACAAAACTGCACATTATAGAACGGCCTTTTATTGTCCCCAGCACAAGGTGCACCTTTGTAATGATCATGCTGTTTAATCAGCTTCTTGATATTCCATACCTGTCATGTGGATGGATTATCTAGGCAAAGGAGAAACGCTCACTAACAGGAATGTAAACAAATTAGTGCACAAAATTTGAGAGAAATTTCTGGGATCATTTATTTCAGCTCATGAAACATGGGACCAACACTTTACATGTTGTGTTTATATTTTTGTTTAGTGTAAGAACATATTCATGTAGCATTCAGATAAAGTTAGTGGCAACGTGAAAGAATCCTCTGCCCCTAAACACTATCTTGTGTCTTGCTAGGCTTTTTCGTAACATTATCTAGGGGTGAACAGAAAAGACTGTCAATCTCGCCTGGCTTTTCCAGTCTGGCTGCTGGTAGTGCTTTCAGGGTTTGTAGCTTCCACAGAGAGATGTACTGTATGGACACTGTAACCAGGGGTGACATGTACAGAATGACCTTCTAGGACTAGTCGTAAAGGAGACATGGGTAATGTACTCTTTTTCACTGAACCAACTCACACAGCCTATAAAAACCTTGCTTAATGGCAAAGGTAGGAAATTCCAAATGCCAAAGGATGAGTAGGACTGAAAGCATGTTTTCTCTAACTTTATGAAAAGACTGAACTCTTTCCAGTATAGTATATTGTGAAAGTAGAGCCCCAGTGGAAGCCAATCATTGCTTTTCCTTGTTTCCTTGTGGCTCAACATGGCCTGGCCACAGCTTACCTCTGGTTGTGACCAACGTTGAAAATGAATTGTCTCCATTTCCTTTCAACAGAAGCGGCGTGAGCCTTTCTTCATGGCAGCCTGCCTCCTCAGCAGCAGAGCTGAGATCAAATGGACAGACAGGCTGAGAGGTAATGAGGGAGTCAGTCTGCATCATCGCTTTCGTAAAAACGCTATCTGCTCCTCTGCCGTGCAGCCGTCTTAACCCTCTTCATAAGAAAGGCTTCCTGTTTCCACAGAGTGGAGCAGAGGAGATGGAGAGAGCCTCAGGGTGCTGAGAGGACAGAGTTAGCTTATTATACAAGCTTTTCTCCAGTCATGAACTCTGCCTGGGATTTAAAGGCAGGTTTCCTTATGTGAAGCATTTATTTCAGTTCTGTATGACTTGAGCTTTGACATCCAGAGTCAGGAACTGCAGAGAGGTCTCAAGGCATGTGTGGACCATGCATATCCCATAGTGAATGTAGATATATACTGTATAATGAACAAAAATGTAAACCCAACATTCAACAATTTCTAAGACTTTACTTAGTTACAGTTCATATGAGAAAATCAGTCAATTGAAATAAATTCATTAGGCCCCAATCTATTGATTTCACATGACTGGGAATACAGATATGCATCTGTTGGTCACAGATAACTTAAAAATAAAAAAAACAGGCCTCACAATGGGCCTAAGGATCCCGCCACGGTATTTTTGTGCATTCAAATTGCCATCAATAAAAAATACTTGTTGTCCGTAGCTTATGCCTGCCCATACCATAAACCCACCACCACCATGGGACAGTCTGTTCACAACATTGATATCAGCAAACCGCTCGCCCACACAACGCCATACACATGGTCTGTGATTGTGAAGCCGGTTGGATGTACTACCACATTTTCTAAAATGACGTTGGAGGCGGCTTATGGTAGAGAAATTAACATTCAATTCTCTGGCAACAGCTCTGGTGGACATTCCTGCAGTCAGCATGCCAATTGCACGCTCCTTCAAAAATTGAGATATTGTTGCATTGTGTTGTGTGACAGAACTGCACATTTTAGAGTGGCCATTTATTGTCCCCAGCACAAGGTGCACCTGTGTAATGATCATGCTGTTGATATAAACTTCTTTATATGCCACACCTGTCAGGTGGATGGATTATCTTGGCAAATGAGAAATGCTTACTATCAGGGATGTAAATACATTTCTGGGATCTTTTATTTCAGCTCATGAAATATGGGACCAACACATTACATGTTGCGTTAATATTTTTGTTCAGTGTAGAAATCTGCCTTTTCTAATCTCAGAATATCGAGACGTATTATGTGTATTGCTCCATAAAAAAATGGTTTGGCTTCTTCTCAGTATCAACTTCTCGAGTCGAAGTGATTTTGAAATACAAAAAAAGTACAGAAAGGAGAGATCCAGCAGGGCCATCCGAAGTGTTTAAAAATCAACAAGTACCAGAGGGCTAGATTTTTCAAGGGGACACACACTTGATTCCCCTATTCAATTATACTTCCATGTGTATAACACTTCAACAGTCATTATTCAATTCCACAAGGTTACAGATTTGCTTAAACACTATTTAGTTAGACACTGTAAGATGCCCGAGGAAACTTCCTTAGGACTTGAGCTCCTTTAACACACATATGAATTATTAACAGGCAGTGAATATGAGTGCAGACCCACAATGAGCGTGTGAGGGGGGCTTTATACTGACGTCATTCATTAAGGGATTAAAGAGAGGGGGTGTCTGGGAAACTCAAGGGATGTTAGTGTTTGAATAGTGTGGGGGGCGCTCAGAGTGAGTGCGTGTATGTGTGTGTGCGCGCACGTGTGTGTGTGTGTGTGGGTGGGTTGTGTCAGCTGCCTGTCCCCAACAGGACCAAGTTGTGAGCTAGCCAATCACGTCGGCCTGGCAGGAGGGCCCCAAAATCACCCTGCACCCTAACACTGTCGCATAAATGAGAGTTTTGTCATCAAGTTTGCCACATTTTGGCTGCTGCAGCCAGTGATATAACTGCCCCCTGATGGAAAAGTCAGTGTCAGAAAAAATGACAGCATGTGCATGGCATACCGAGGGAGAGCGATATTAGCTGGTTAGTTACATCGATTTTTCTAAAATACATTGTGATCGTGATTGTGACATGGCATACAATTATGTGACCTCTGTCCATGTTGCTTTGGAACAGATCACATTTAATAATTACCAGTCTGTCATATTGGATATGAAGAGTACTTACTGGAGATCACACAGCTTTGGACCATAATGACTTCAGCATATTGAAACGAAAAGAAGAGGACAAAAGGAGTTCTATGAAAAAGAAAAAAAGAAGAGTCATCTTAAGAGGCTTTGTGCACAAAAATCAAAGAGAAAATGGGAGAGGGGGCCGAAGACTATCTTGTCTCTTTGTGGGTAGGACACAAGGAAATGCAGTGCCCTACAGAGGAAAGCTTCAGGCCATGTTTAGGCAGTGGTTTCTGTTCCCCCGTCAGAGCTCATGATCTGGAGGGGCTAATCATGCACTGGTCACAGCACAGAGGCATTCTGAGACAGACAGCTCATCCTCATTCACCTCAGCCTTATCATTTCTACCCTCAGTCCCCATATTCCTAACGTCAGCACGTTGACAGTCAGAGCCCCCTTATGAAAGTGAAATATGCTTTTTTTTTTCCTGACAGCTTTTTCAATTTCTACATTGGAAGACATTTTTTATACCTCCCCCAGAAACACTCAAATCATTCTCCTCTAACATGGATGTCCTCAGGCAAGTCACAATGTCTGCTCATTATGGGGGCTTGAACACTTATAAGAGAACCTAGTCAGTACAGTGATACAGTGTTGGGGTCCAACTGTTACAGAACATTGCTAGGCCTTTATCTCCAGGCGGACTCCTGTTCCGGTTCTTAAGACAAATAACCCTCTAAAGGACACATCTGTTTTAAGTCCTGGTGGTGTAAGCCAATAAGGGGCAGTGTCTTGGAGAAAGATGACGGAGGCTTCCTGTGAGGATATATGGGCTCTGTGAGCCAATACAAACATACTGTACAGTGTAGCCTCTATACAGATTACAGAAAACTGCCTGAGAAGGACAGGATGAGTGACAGCTGTCAGTTAGGCACAGCTGTTCAATTCACCACTAAAACCTCCTCCTATCATTGGTGGTGATCAGAGAAAGGGCTATCTGGAAAGCCCCATCCATCCTGACTGCCTGACTTCACCGTTTGAGTCAGAACACAAGCCATGGAAAGACCAGTGTGACTCAAACCACACTGTAAAACTGACAAATCAGCTTGTGTTCACAGGCGACCTGAATTGTGGGGTTTCTTATGATTTCACAAGGCTTCTGCTCACCTGAAGTGAAACTGCCAGATCAGCGTATGGGCAAGCCCCTCTTTCTCCAACAAACATCCCAGCAGATTGTGAGGGGTGATAAGAGCATGCGTCATGGACCACACTACCTTAATTGTGTTCCTTAAAGTGTCAGCACGCTTCAGTTAGGCTACGTGCCTAGCCGAACTCGACTAGCTGAACTGAACGAGTGTGCTCGCAAACTCCCGTAAAAAACCCTAATTTGAAAAACAAGAAAAAAGCGTCAATAGTTTGTCCATTTTACATTTACATTTAAGTCATTTAGCAGACGCTCTTAGAAGCTGTAGCAAGTATACACTTCGTCAAAATAGTCCGAATTAATCTAAAATAGTAAGTAGTCTCTCATTGAATGACAACAAAGACTTTATTGAAGAATCCCTACTGTTGACCAATCACCGACGAAGGGGCGTAGACTTTGGCTACCGACTTCGGCTTTCCTCAAGAAAAAAATGTGTATGCCCGAACAGCTGAAAAAACCCTTACCGGTGTCAGAAACTAACAAAAACGTCACAAAATGTTATCATGATATATGCACAAACTCTTCCGAGCTGTTTCGGCTGGAAAGTGTGCGGACGCCTTTAGTCGACACACTCACCAGAGCACAGACTGATTGCATAGACTCTAGAGACTGCAGCTCGCTCAGTCCACTAATCACATGACACCCATAATCTCGTCTGATTGGTCAGAGAAAGCAGTCTGTTTGCTGTGTGCACGTGACTCCTCCAGTCTGCCAGGGAGAAGAAGAGCTCTCCCACTCACCGCTGCTACTGTATATGAAGCAGCTCTGCTAGCTCTGCTAGAGCTAACTGGGTCTCAGCAGCCTGAGAACGAGAGAGGCAGCAGGAAGTTCATACCGAGAACACATAGCCTGCACACGGCAGGAACCGTACTGCTTGCAATATCTCCACATTGTATAGTTGTGGTGGAGGGCGTTATCAAGATACCAAAATAGCTGCATGAGAAAGAATTCATGTAACCATCCAAAGGCCTTGTTTTTCTAAGAGGATACATACTCCATGGATCTCTACTGTAGAGAGAGGGAGAGGTGATTTTCCAATGAAACGTATGTGTTTCCATCAGGAATGTGACACAAAAGACTTGTTGCAAGCAGAACCAACAACCTCTGCATCATCACAACAGTTGCTTTGTGAGAAGATGTTAAAGTCCCCAGTAGCCATTGTTATATAAATTACACTGAAAAGTATTCTGGGCTTGGCCCCAAGTCAGAGCAGGTCTGCAAGAGCCATTTCCAGTGAGACCCGGGTGCCGGCTCGCATAGATGGAAACAGAAAAGTCAGTCTTTTTGGTAAAACAGTGACGTAAATCTTCAGTGGAAATGTGCCAATGGTATATTTGTTTGCAGACCATGACAGTGGACTAGTAGGGAGAGGAGAAGGGAAGTAGAGGTCAGGGGAGAGTGACTTAAGGCCCAGAGAGATGGTTGAAAAATCACCATTTGTGGTGAGCAATCGATCCAGAAATAAACTGTAAAGCTTCAGGTTGACAGCAGTGTACGTGTCCACACTCTCTGTCACTAGCCAGTCTCTGCAGTCAGTCGGTGAGCAGTAGGACAGAGGCCAGGCTGTAGGAAGCTTAGACTGAAGCTGGAGATAAACTTTAACTTCACTAAGTTTAAGCACCAGCTGTCAGAGCAGCTCACAGATCACTGCACATAGCCCATCTGTAAATAGTCCAACCAACTACCTCATCCCCATACTGTATTTATTTATCTTGTTCCTTTGCGCCCTAGTATCTCTACTTGCACATTCATCTTCTGCACATCTACCATTCCAGTGTTTAATTGCTATATTGTAATTACTTAGCCACCATGGCCTATTTATTGCCTTCCCTCCCTTATCCTACCTCATTTGCACACACTATATAGACCTTTTTTTTTTACTGTATTATTGACTGTATGTTTGTTTATTGCATATGTGTTGATGTATGTGTCGAACTGCTTTGCTTGATCTTGTCCAGGTCGCAGTTGTAAATTAAAACTGGTTCTCAACTAGCCTACCTGGTTAATAAAAATAAATAGACACCTTAACTTGGGGCTTTTTTCTCAATTTCCACCTGAATGACGCGCCCTGTTGCTCAGGCCCTTTATAACCTTTATTTAACTAGGCAAGTCAGTTAAGAACAAATTCTTATTTTCAATGACGGCCTAGGAACAGTGGGTTCAGGGGCAGAACGACAGATTTGTATCTTGTCAGCTCGGGGGTTTGAACTTGCAACCTTCCGGTTATTAGTCCAACACTCTAACCACTAGGCTACCCTGCCGCCAGGATATGCATATAATTGGTACCATTTGAAAGAAAACTCTTTGAAGTTTGTAGAAATGTTAAAATAATGTAGGAGAATATAACACAAAAGATATGGAAGGACAAAATCCAAAGAAAAACCAACCAGAATATTTTTTTAGAGACACCATCCTCTTAGAACGGCAAGTATAAGGTCATATTGAAAATGAGCTCCCTGGTTGCATTTCCTATGGCTTCCACATGGTGTCAGCAGTCTACGTTCAAGGTTTCAGGCTTGTAACTTCAAAAACGAATAAGAAATATCAGTTTTAGTACAGGGACACAGTCTTGGAAATTCGTGTTTGCGTGCGCCATGAAGACAGGACGCACCTGCTAAAATCGGTTTCCTATTGAACATACTTCTTTCCATAAGAAGTATTATAGTTTGATTATATTTTAGGGTATCTGAGGAGTATATAGAACCGTATTTTGACTTGTTGAAACAAAGATTAGGGCTAGATTTTCGGATTCCTTTCTCTGCATGTTGAACGGGTGGATTACGCAAATCGATGGAGCCAACTAAACAGACCTTTTGTGATATAAAGAATGATTTAATCTAACAAAATGACACTACATGTTATAGCTGGGACCCTTTGGATGACAAATCAGAGGAAGATTTTCAAAAAGTAAGTTAATATTTAATCGCTATTTGTAAATTTATGAAACCTGTGCCAGTGGAAAAATATTTTAATGTGTGGCGCCGTCCTCAAACAATCGCATGGCATGTTTTCGCTGTAATAGCTACTGTAAATCAGACAGTGCAGTTATATTAACAAGAATGTAAGCTTTCAGCTGATATAAGACACTTATATGTACCTAAATGTTTAATATCCATAATTGTTATGATAATTTTTTGAATTGTGCACCATCCAGTTTCACTCTCACTAACTAGTCAATCACGACACTACCTCACCACATCAGAGCTTAAGGAAGGCCAACGCTAACAGCCGTGTGTACAGCTGGAGGAGATTCACAAATATACCCACAGGGATACATTTTCACAGACATTCCCACAATGTCTGTGACGTGGCAACACCCCATAGAGAGTAGTACACTCACAACATTGCTAGCCTATTGTCCTCTTGCTACGACATTGCAGTAACATTGTAATAGCGTTTTTATTTTGTCAGCTAGTAGGATCTAGCTAAAAAGCAAGAGGGCAAATGTGATGTATTGTAATCCTCTATGATTAGACAAGATGCTCCCTAACCATTATAACCTACCCTGTTGATCCTTGACCACAATGAGGAAGGTTACATCAGGGTCTGGCCCAAGGCAGTTTTCACTATTCAGAATCCCCGCCAGGCATGCAGTCACTTCCTATTCCCTGACCCAAACTTACAAGAGGAGGAATCCTGGAAGCATATCATTCAAAACACATTCTACATAAAACACACAGTTTGAGATATCTGGCAGGCCAACAGCTTTAATTCCTTTAGATGTGGCTGACAGACTCAGGAAACAGTCTGTAACAAGCATGTCTAATAACAGCCTATTGTACCATTAGACCAAACAGTGCTATAAGTCTCAGCAGTGCACTCATGGCCCTGGAACTATGCACGGAATGGCAAAGAGGACAAATTCCTCATCCCATATCAACTCAGCCAATAGAACCCTCAGCCCCCAAAAAGGCTTTCCATTGTCTGAGTGAGTCACTGCAGGAGAAAACATGAAGGCCAAGTATGGAACCTACAGGATAACCTCTAGTCCTCTACAGTCTAATCTCTGGTCAGAGGACCACCATTATTTGTCTAATTCACTCTTCCTAGATTGATGAATTACTGAATGACATGCAATCTCCTGCTGAACACCCCAGTGACTTTAACTTTCATCAGCTGGTCTCTCTCTCATTAGAAAGGAAGGTACTCGAGGAGAGGAGACAATCATGATAAGAATCTGAATAGCATAATTCTCTCTAGATAAACAACAGGGAAGTGAACACATCCTTGACTGATTTCTGTAAAAGATTCTACTTCCACTTTTACACTGAGAGGAAGGAAATGTGTCTTTGCGACAAAGATTTTAAAAATTACTAATGCAAATGCTGTTAATAATTTATCTCATCAGATGTGTTAAGTACATTTGCATAAGAGAGATCTTGTGTGTGTTATCTAAAGATGTTTCCATCCTTCCTGCAAAAAACTGTCCCTTGATAAGTAGAACCTTAGGCTTATGTTAAGTGAAATGAGAGATATGCAAGGTGGTGCCACTCACAAACCAGTGAGTTGTGTGTGTTTTTATTACGGCAGTTCACGGTCTTCTCTTTGCCTACATTATACCTCATTATTTTATACTGTAAAACTAGGATAGTTTATGGGGGGAAACTGTACAGTCAAGGCACAGGATGCATGCTCATTGTGTTTGTTGAACTATACAAGGGTTTGTTCTTTCCAGAGAGCCTACAGAGGTGGAGAGGTGGAGAGCAACTAATGACGTCTCACGAGACACAAACAAAATAAAATTGTGCTGATTCATGATTGAGACCACCTGCGAGACTAACAAAAATGTCTCTGCAGTAGAATAAATTATTGTTCTGATTTGTACATATTCATAAACAGGTTATGTTTACAGCAGAAAACGTTAGAGCTTGATTGTAAAGTAACAGTTGAGTTTAGGGAAATGCACATACTTACATATCCTTAGACCCTAGGCTACCCAAAAAAAGAATGTAGCCTGACTTGTCCTTTGAAAACAATGTACTAGATTCTACAAGTTCCTTCCATAAACATAACTGTTGTTGACAAGAAAAACCAAGATCAGCATCTTCAAGTATACTCCCACACCAGTTTCACTTCTTTTCAAACTCGTACACAACTAACCCACCACCCTGAGCTCAGGAAGAGTTCACCCCCCACCCCACTTTATGTATCATACCACCTCATCTCCCCTAGAGACCCATGGCACTCCCAAGAAATAGCAGACCCGGTCTAATAATGACATCATCCTGACATATTCAGTGTTCTGCCCCCCCAGGGAGAACCTTATGGTCCTTGATACCCCCAGTTTCACTCTGTTTTCTGCACTCTGCCATGCATTGATCAATTGATTCCGATCTATCACTGAGGGTAGGCGTGTAAGAAGGCAGAGGGGAATCAATCAAATTGTTCAGATGTCATAAACAACTAAGAAATCAGATGTGCTTCTTTGATATAGCTATTTTTGGCCTAACCTGCTTGTATATATATGTTTGTTGATACATGTGTTATTACAATTGACAGTATGGTAATATCAACGTACTACTGATAGGGGAAACATCCCTGTTATTTACAAATTGTAGAAATAGAAACAGGTCTTATTCTGGTGAGTTCTGAAACAGCCAATCAAGGTCAGTGATCTACGTATGTAAATGTGTGTCTGTCCTGCTTTTGACCACTTAATGAGTGCTGGCTATACTCAGGAGGAGATTAATCCATTAACCGTTTTTCGTTTTCTTTAATTACAGCTGGAACATCGACGGCCTACAGTTCTCGAGCATTTCAAGCAAACAACATTTATTGGAATAATCCCTTCTAAACGATTAGACGTAACGTTATAACATAAAATGGAAAGGTAGAAAATAGGAACTCGTATGAACAACACTGATGTGCCGTCCTACTTACTGATGTACACAGTATTACCAGTTATCAACCCATTATAAACTGTCATGTTTTTGTTTAAACATGGATATAATACTGTACTCTAAAATCTATATAAAAGAAACAAACTAAGACATAAACCATGCAGAATTATTCTTATGGTTCCCCAGCCCGTGCACAACACTTACCTGACAGTTCGTCTGGTTCAAGCCCGCTTTCAGTGTCAAGTCCGCAGATAACAAAATAATCTGCGAATCGACATGAATTCGAGCTGAAGCCGGTGGTCATTTTGAGACTGGTCCGGTGGTACCCTTTTCCTCGGCTTTTTCAGCAGGGTGCATATTAAAGGATCGCGTAGTGATTTCGCGTAGCCATTGTGGATGTACTGCAAAGCCTGAAAATCAGAACAGAATGCCAGCCGAAAGGCATTATGGGTCTTCAAGTACAGCTGTTTTCATCTGTCTCAGATCTTCTCAAACCCTTGCATTACCTCTGCGTAGAGGGAACACACTGAGCATGTGCAAACTCCTTATAGATTACGTTATGCATTTAACCCTTCAGTTCCTGAGTTAAGTATTTATCCTGTAAAAAAACTCTCCTTTATAATAATGCTATAGTAATGTAGCATTACATTAAGCCTTATTGCACCTATAATGAACCTGAGAAATAGTATTCTTACTCCACTGTAGCCAAGACCAGTGTACAAGTGAATGCAAACTTTAATTTCACCAGTTTAGTCTGAACAATTGTATTCATGTGATACATGTAATTCCATAGCTGTAATACACATACAGTAATAGGTATTCTACTAGAGTATTCAAGGCACAGATAAAGGTGTCAGAAATAGGAAAAATATGTAAATAAACGTTCTGATGCACAATTTAGAATATATTTCATTAAAATGTTGTCCTACTTGAAAAAAAGTCAAATAAGTCAAAGCAACTGTGGGGCTGAACTCTGTGGACATGTACAAAGAGCTCCACCTTGTGGTAAAAGGTGACGGTACAAACATGCAGAACTTTGCCATTAGATTCACATTCTCATTTTCCAATCATTTACCGGACAGTGAGAAAAAAAATGTATATTATATTTTATTATTTCAAAAATAAATGTTAATAATGAACCAACATTCATTAGCTTGGACAAAAATATGTACAAGAATGTAAATTATATTCAAACACTTGCCATACATTATCATTTTGCACAACTTAATACTGTAAAGATCACAAGCGTAATGAATGCACACACCAAGAATCATCCAAGCCAGCACAGATATTCTCAATATTCTCTGCATGAAAATTAACAACTGTTGGAAAGTTGTAATAAGAAACATGTGTAACATCCTAATATTGCAGTGGTCTTTAAAAATGGGATAAAACTACTGGGGACTTTTAAACAGTTATTGCAAATATGTGTCAATACAGTTCCAGAAATTACTTCTGATATCAAATTGGGTGAACAAATAATGTGCTAGTAATATAAGGGCTAAGTAACAACATATTCTTATTTATTAAACACCAAAACAGCTTTCATAAGAGCACACTGTATTGACTGAACAGCTACAGGATCTCCCATCAGGCATGATCCCTCTGAAAACTACTGCAGTGCAATCAAGATGAGGTAATGATGCAACCTCTATGAACAACAAAAATGTGAAGCCCAAATTTCAAACAAGGACATTAACACAACTAAATTAAATGAAACAGGTCATGAATGATGGGTTACAGTGGGATTGGGATACAGTAGGGCTGTGTTTACACAGGCAGAACAGTTCTAATCTTTTGACCAATTATTGACAAAAGAGCTGATCGGTCAAAACACCAATTAGTGGTAAAAAAAAATAATAATAATTGGGTTGCCCGTGTCAACACAGCCATTATATAAAAATATGAAGCGCTAAGCCTGCTTTTATACAGGCAGCCTAATTCTGATCTATTTTTTCACTAATTGGTCTTTTGACTAATCAGATCAGCTCTGAGAAAAGATCTGATGTGACTGGTCAAAAGACCAATTAGCGGAAAATATATAATTAAATAATAAATTACATTTTCTCATACTCAGAAATGGTTTCTATAGTGGATTAAAACACTAATCCAAGTAAGACAGTTGATCCAAATTAAAAAATGCTTTCACTTTTTAAAATCAAATCAATTTTCATAAATAATGAGTGATTTCAGATGCAAGAAGAGTAGACAGTGCTTGAGACATGGATTTTGAAGAAACATCAACAGTAAGACTGCCCAAGTGCACATTCACTGCATCAACCTCTAGACACAACCAGAAGGTTTCACAGCAGCAGAGAATTCATATAATGACATCAGGTAAGGCCAAATAAAAATCACATCAAAGCACCCAAACTATAGTACAAATTAGGCATAACACCAACAGATACATACAGGTTGGACTCTAAGAAAATATATATAAACTGCCTTAAGTATTCACACCCCTTGACTTTTTTTTGTGTTGCAGCCTGAATTTAAAATGTATTCCATTTAGATTTTTTGTCACTGCCCTTCATATGTCATACTGCCCTTGTCACTGCCCTTTCATGTCAAAGTGGAATTGTTTTTAGACATTTTTACAAACTAATAGAATTGAAAAGCTGAATAGTCTTGAGTCAATAAGTATTCAACACCTTTGTTATTGAGGCTTACCATAAGTTCAGGAGTAAAAATGTGCTCAACAAGTCACATGGACTCACTCTACGTGCAATAATAGTGTCTAATCTGATTTCTTTATGACAACCTCATCTCCGTCCCAACACTTACAATTATCTGTAAGGTCCCTGAATCGAGGAGTGAATTTCAAAAAGCAGATTCAAAGCCCAGGGAGGTTGTCCAATGCCTTTACGTAGGGCATCGATTTGTAGTTAGATGGGTAAAAAAAATATTTAAAAAATAAAATACTAAACAGATGTTGAATATCCCATCGAGCATGGTGAAGTTACTAATTACACTTTGGAGACAAATTCACCTTTCAGCAGGACAATAACCTAAAACACAATGCCAAATATACACTGGAGTTGCTGACCAAGAAGACATTTAATGTTCCTGAGTGGCCTAGTTACAGTTTTCACTTAAAGCTCGCCGCCATTGTACTCTAAAGCAGTGGAAACGCGTTTTCTGAAGTGATCAATCACACTTCAACATCTGACAGATGGGTTTGGCGGATGCCAGGAGAATGTTACCTGTCCCAATGCAACTAAGTTTGGTGGGGGAGGAATAATGGTTCGGGCTAGGCCCCTTAGTCCGAATGAAGGCTAATCTTAACACTACAGCATACAATGACATTCTAGACGATTCTATGCTTCCAAATTTGTGGCAACAGTGTGGGGAAGGTCCTTTCTTGTTTCAGCATGACAATACCCCTGTGCACAAAGCGAGGTCCATACAGAAATGATTTGTCGAGATCGGTATGGAAGAACTTGACTGGCCTGCACAGAGCCCTGACCTCAACCCCATGAAACACCTTTGGGAAGAATTGAAACACCGACTGCAGCAAAAGGGGGGACCAACATATTAATACCCATGATTTTGGAATGAGATCTTCAACAAGCAGGTGTCCACATACTTTTGGTCATGTAAGCGTATGTTTTTTTGTGTGTGTTTTTTTTTACAAATGTTAGAATTTTTCTTCAACTTAGAGAGTATTGTGTAGATCGTTGACAAAAATATTACAATTAAATCCATTTTAATCCCACAACAACATTTGGAAAAGTCAAGGGGTGTGACTACTTTCTGAAGGCACTGTACATGAAGTAGCAGTGTGAAATCACTAACACCTGGGAAAAGCATGAACAACCAAAAAATCTAAATTGGTAGCTTTGCAAAGGGCACTGCTTGGTCATCCACTACTGCATTTCTCAACTGGCAGAGCATTTGGACTGGTGACGCACAAAAGGGAGCACACAGACAGAGAGGCAGTCTCAGCACCATTAGTAGAACAAATATAAAAAGAATAGTATACAAAACACCAGTTTTCAATACTTGATATGCCATTTCATACAATTAAAGGGGAAATCCAATTAGTAGCGATATTTTAGTGAAAGGCCCAGCAGAAGCATCAAGGGTTTCATATTTATCTTTCTACAGTTGAAGTCGAAAGTTTACATACACCTTAGCCAAATAGTTTTTCACAATTCCTGACATTTAATCAGAGTAAAACTTCCCTGTCTTAAGTCAGTTAGGATCACCACTTTATTTTAAGAATGTGCAATGTCAGAATAATAAGAGAGAATGATTGATTTCAGCTTTTATTTCTTTCATCACATTCCCAGTGGGTCAGAAGTTAACATGCACTCAATTAGAATTTGGTAGCATTGCCTTTAAATTGTTTAACTTGGGTCAAACGTTTCAGGTAGCCTTCCACAAGCTTCCCACAATAAGTTGGGTGAATTTTGGCCCATTCCTCCTGACAGAGCTGGTGTAACTGAGTCAGGTTTGTCTTGCCTTCTTGCTCGCATGCGCCTTTTCAGTTCTGCCCACAAATGTTCTATAGGATTGAGGTCATGGCTTTGTGATGGCCACTCCAATACCTTGACTTTGTTGTCCTTAAGCGATTTTGCCACAACTTTGGAAGTAGTCTTGGGGTCATTGTCCATTTGGAAGACCCATTTGCGACCAAGCTTTAAGTTCCTGACTGATGTTTTGAGATGTTGCTTCAATATATCCACATACTTTTCCCCCCTCATGATGCCATCTATTTTGTGAAATGCACCAGTCCCTCCTGCAGCAAAGCACCTCCACAACATGCTGCCACCCTCGTGCTTCACGGTTGGGATGGTGTTCTTCGGCTTGCAAGCACCCCCCTTTTTCCTCCAAACATAACGATGGTCATTATGGCCAAACAGTTCTATATTTGTTTCATCAGACCAGAAGACCAGATTTCTCCAAAAAGTACGATCTTTGTCCCCATGTGCAGTTGCAAACCATAGTCTGGCTTTTTTATGGCGGTTTTGGAGCAGTGGCTTCTTCCTTGCTGAGCAGCCTTTCAGGTTATGTCGATTATAGGACTTGTTTTACTGTGGATATAGATACTTTTGTACCCGTTTCCTCCAGCATCTCCAGCTGTTGTTCTGGGATTGATTTGCACTTTTCGCACCAAAGTACGTTCATCTCTAGGAGACAGAACGAGTCTCCTTCCAGAGCGGTATGACGGCTGCGTGGTCCCATGGTGTTTATACTTGCGTACTATTGTTTGTACAGATGAACGTGGTACCTTCAGGCATTTGGAAATTGCGCCAAGGATGAACCAGAGTTGTGGAGGTCTACAATTGATTTTCCCATGATGTCACGCAAAGAGGCACTGAGTTTGAAGGTAGGCCTTGAAATATATGCACAGGTACACCTCCAATTGACTCAATGATGTCAATTAGCCTAATCAGAAGCTTCTAAAGCCATGACATTTTCTGGAATTTTCCAAGCTGTTTAAAGGTACCATCAACTTAGTGTATGTAAACTTCTGACCCGGAATTGTGATACAGTGAATTATAAGTGAAATAGTCTTGTCTGTAAACAATTGTTTGAAAAATTACTTGTGTCATACACAAAGTAGATGTCCTAACCGACTTGCCAAAACTATAGTTTGTTAACAAGAAATCTGTGGTGGTTGAAAAACAAGTTAACTGCATGTGTTCACATGCATATTTTTCATGTCAACATTGATGGCACACAGATCATTTTAGGGTGGTGTGTTAACAATATCTTCAAATGATAGAACGTTCTAAATGATTTAATATGCTCAATCTATCCAGTGTATAAAACAGTCATAACAATAGTCCAAAAATGTTGTGAAAATCAAAAACACTGAACTGCGACTCTGATCAGTATTGCTTTGACTTCACCCATATCACAGGTTAAGAGATTAAATCAAATCAAAACACTGTTCAAGAAATACAAAGGAGGGAAGTTTAGCTTGAACTTGTGAGAACCATTGTGAGTAAAAACAATGAAGACAGATGCCTGATGTTTTCTGTATCCTTAACATTTTAAATTTCCAGGCATGCAACATTTAACAAATATGGGAAAACAAACCCGAGGATGAGCAGAGGCCAGTTAGTCCTTTGTAGAGCACAAAGTTGAGGTGGCCACAACCACATGTTTTGGGCACAGGAGTCAGGGTTGGGTCAACGGGCAATGTTTCCACAGCAACCTCAGCAGGTGTGTGGGACAGCAACAGGCAGGACTATGTGAGTGACAGCGGGGTGTACCATTCCTGAGCCAAGGGACGGGCTGGGGGATCAGGCAGGCAGATGAGTTGCTGAGTTGTCTAATGCCTACTCCATCTTCTGCTGCAGTTTCTTCTGGAAGCAGACAGGCAGGATAGAGAGTACGGCCAGGACACCTAGCACAATCAGAGAGTTCCAGGACACTGCCTCCCCAGCTGTCGTCAGTTTATACAGTGTTGTACCAGCGTTGATCGCCACGAAGGACGGTGGGGCCACTCCTGACAGTCAGAGATAAGGGAGGAAGTCAGGATTGTAAAGACAGCCAAGGCATTCCTAGGCGATCACCAAATATTTCTGTAGAAAAGTCAACAAAGGCTTGAGCTCCTTTTTTTAATACTGCGTTGAGCTGTTGACGGTAGGTGCACTTGATTCAAAAGCCCTGCGCACCGGGTAAGCAGCATTCCCATTTTTATTTGTCTGAAGAGAGACTCCACCTACCCGGCAAATCTGTGACTAAATCGAGTGCACCTACTGCGCTGCCCAATCAGATAGCTCAAATCACCGTGGCTATAGAGTTCCATGACCCTGGCCACAGCCAAGTTTAATAGGCTACTAGCCTATGTAAGATTGAATAACTTTTAAAATCATGACCACAGAGACTGTCAACGAATACAGCAACGAGCTGCTGTTTTTATGAGTGAGTTCATGTTTAACTTTATATTCAGCACTGTCACTGTTTTTATTCAACACTATTACTAAAAGCTGCTTCTCCGCACTTCCGCTCGGGCTGCAGCTGCAATGAATGAGTAGCAAAGTATCAATAGCCCTGCGTTTTATTATTATTAGCAGCTTGTCGTGTCGATTTTATATTCAATGAATATTTAACTTTCTCTGGTCATAGGAACAACATAAATGTGTGCATGAGGCAGATGCGGTGCGACTCGAGTTTTGCCATCAGGTGGAAGATGGTGTTCCCTCTCTCTGGTCAGTCTCACCAGAGGAATTCCAATTCGTGAACTCGGGCATCTTTCTAGAGCTCCGACTTTTCGACCTGAAGATCACTGACATCGTGATTTGACCTCGTTGACCATCAATCCAGTCAAATAAAAAAGCAATTTCAATTGATTGATGCACCACAAGTGCTAAATCAACTGATCTGTTTTGTTATTTACATTTACATTTAAGTCATTTAGCAGACGCTCTTATCCAGAGCGACTTACAAAATTAATAAAGTTAAATTAATTAAGTTATCAAAGTTTTGAAATATAATATGGTCTGACATTAACAATATCGGCAAGCCAATCATATAGCCAATATGCTGTGATAATGTATTAGGCCTACTGCCCAAACCTCATTCCTACAAAACTGTTTGTGAGGTTAATGAAAAAAAAAAAAAAAAAAAAAGAATCTGAGCTGTAGATCTCCACTTGCTTTTAGACTGCGAAAGTGATCTGGACTCAGAAAGGGTTGGTGATCACTGTATTAAATAGTATGAGCGATTCAAAAATAGCTCAGCAATAAAGACAATGCAACACTGTTTTCTACCAAAAAGGAAATACTGGAGTTTGATATATTCTAGCCTTACCAAAGAAAGTACCAAGGAAGAAGACCCCCAAAGGCACGTTGATGACAGGTGAGGTGATGTTGATGAACCAGTTGGGGAGAAACGGAGTGATCCTCAGAAATATGATGTAATTGATGAGATGATCTCTGTGCTTGTCTACCTGTAATTGAAAACAGATAGCATAACCTGTCATTCACAGTAAGGCTTGGAGGCTACTAGCCCCCTACTAAGACTCCACTATTCTGTGGGTGCAGATAGACATGTGGCTGTTACTAAACTGTTAAAGTTTGCTTGTACTCTCATATCAACAACTTCCTATACTGTTCAAGTACAGAAACAACCCGTTTTTCCTTCCAAAATGTCTTACCTGCTGGGACCATTTCTGGGCTCTCTCTGTCAGGTATCTGTAGACCACTGGTCGCCCCACTAGATAAGACAGCATGTAGCAGAAGGAAGCCCCTAGGCCAGAGCACTGGAAAACACAGTGACAGTACATTTTGTAAACAGAGTCTGGTTTACAGAGTCAAAGTACATTTTGTAAATGTCACCACTATTATTAGTCATAGTTCTCCTTGTGTCCATAGTATACTCACCAGGCAGACGAGGAAAAGAGCCAGGGGGAAGGGGTAGAGATAACCAGACAGGATGCTGAGGAAGATGGATCCAGGGATCGCAAATGTCTGGAGGCTGAGTCAGCAGCATCAAGGAATACAGCTCAAGGGTTGAACACACAGTAGCATGTGCACACACCACACACGTGGATACGGTCACAAAAATACATGAAACAAAAATATAAATGTTGTCCCACTCCTCTTCAAGAACTGTGTAAAGTTGCTGGATATTGGCAGGAACTGGAACACGCTGTCGTACACTTAAATCCACAGCATCCCAAACCTGCTCAACGGGTGACATATCTGGTGAGTATGCCTGGCATGGAAGAACTGGCACATTCTCAAATTCCAGGAATTGTGTACAGATCCTTGCGACATGGGGCTGTGCATTATCATGCTGAAACATGAACACATTAGGTGTTCCTTTTGTCTAGGTGGGAAGGAATACCTATGTAGAACACTGTTCACTACAGCTCAGCGTTCAACACCATAGTGCCCACAAGGCTCATCACTAAGCTAAGGACTCTGGGACTAAACACCTCCCTCTGCAACTGGATCCTGTACTTCCTGACAGGCCGTCCCCAGGTGGTAAGAGTAGGCAACAACATGTCTGCCACGCTGATCCTTAACACTGGGGCCCCTCAGGGGTATGTACTTAGTCCCCTCCTGTACTCCCTGTTTACCCACGACTACGTGGCCAAACAACTCCAACATCATCATTCAATTTGCTGACAACACAACCGTGGTAGGCCTGATCACCGACAACAATGAGACGTCAGTTGAAGTCAGAGTACTGGAAGCGTGGTGCCAGGACAACAACCTCTCCCTCAATGTGAGCAAGACTAAGGAGCTGATCGTGGACTACAGGAAAAGGCAGGCCAAACAGGCCCCCATTAACATTGATGGGTGTTAGAGGAATTTAGAATTCCTCCATGTTTTGTAGCCAAAACCAAATTCGCACTCTATTTCATTAATGAGTTGTAAATTCATTAATTATGCATGAAATAGATCGAGACCAGTCTTAAAAGTCAGGTAATAGTGTTTAATTCAAGAGAGCACTGACTTGAAATACAAAGAACATTACATTTTAAGGAGAGAACATAAAATGACGTAATCGGTTTCTCACACCCTCTCCGATCCACACAATAGTGCAGTGTCTTCAGATCTGGAGACTGTCTTCTACTCCCCTCATAAAACAAAACATTCCAATCTGTCTAAAAGATATCATTTTCTCCACTAATGGAACATCAAACAAACATTCTTATCTGTCTGAATAGATATGCCATCCTTTCTCCCTTAAACCCGCAAGGTACAGACAATTAATTTGTTTTACCTACATTTTCGGTCCTAGTTTAACCAAGATCCCATACATTTCATACCGTAACATAATAGTATTAAAATAGATGGTTAATTTAAATGTATACATAATTAATCATTTCAACCATAATTTCCTCCAACAATGGGGCTGTAGTGGAGCAGGTCGAGAGTTTCAAGTTCCTTCGTGTCCACATCACCAACGAACTATCATGGTCCAAGCACACCAAGACAGTCGTGAAGAGGGCACGACAAAACCTTTTTCCCCTCAGGAGACTGAATTTCTTTTGGCATGGGTCCCCAGATCCTCAAAAGTTTCTACAGGTGTACCATCGAGAGCATCCTGACCAGTTGCATCACTGCCAGGTATGGCAACTGCTCGGCATCTTACCATAAGGAGCTACAGAGTATAGTGCGTATGGCCCAGTACATCACTGGAGCCAAAATTCCTGCCATCCAGGACCTATATAATAGGCGGTGTCAGAGGAAAGCCCATGAAAAATTGTCAAAAACTCCAGCCACCCAAGCTATATACTGATCTCTCTGCTACTGCACAGCAAGCGGTACCGGAGTGCCAAGTCTAGGACCAACAGGCTCCTCAATAGCTTCTACCCCCAAGCCATAAGACTGCTGAACAATTCATAAAATCGCCACCGTACTATTTACATTCCCCCCCCCCCCCCCTTCGTACACGGCCACTACTCGTTGTTTATTATCTATGCATAGTCACTTCACCCCCACCTACAGTGTGGCAAAAAAGTATTTAGTCAGACACCAATTGTGCAAGTTCTCCCACTTAAAAAGATGAGGCCTGTAATTTATCATAGGTACACTTCAACCATGACAGACAAAATGAGAAAAAGAAATCCAGAAAATCACATTGTAGGATTTTTAATGAATTTATTTGCAAATTATGGTTTAAAATAAGTATTTGGTCAATAACAAAAGTTGATCTCAATACTTTGTTATATACCCTTTGTTGGCAATGACAGAGGTCAAACTTTTTCTGCAAGTCTTCACAAGGTTTTCACACACTGTTGCTGGTATTTTGGCCCATTCCTCCATGCAGATCTCCTCTAGAGCAGTGATGTTTTGGGGCTGTTGCTGGGCAACACGGACTTTCAATTCCCTCCAAAGATTTTCTATGGGGTTGAGATCTGGAGACTGGCTAGGCCACTCCAGGACCTTGAAATGCTTCTTACGAAGCCACTCCTTCGTTGCCCGGGCGGTGTGTTTGGGATCATTGTCACGCTGAAAGACCCAGCCAAGTTTCATCTTCAATGCCCTTGTTGGTGGAAGGAGATTTTCACTCAATCTCACGATACATGGCCCCATTCATTCTTTCCTTTACACGGATCAGTCGTCCTGGTCCCTTTGCAGAAAAACAGCCCCAAAGCATGATGTTTCCACCCCCATGCTTCACAGTAGGTATGGTGTTCTTTGGATGCAACTCAGCATTCTTTGTCCTCCAAACACAACGAGTTGAGTTTTTACCAAAAAGTTATATTTTGGTTTCCTCCGACCATATGACATTCTCCCGATCTTCTTCTGGATCATCCAAATGCTCTCTAGTAAACTTCAGATGGGCCTGGACATGTACTGGCTTAAGCAGGGGGACACGTCTGGCACTGCAGGATTAGAGTCCCTGGCGGCATAGTGTGTTACTGATGGTAGGCTTTGTTACTTTGGTCCCAGCTCTATGCAGGTCATTCACTAGGTCCCCCCCGTGTGGTTCTGGGATTTTTGCTCACCGTTCTTGTGATCATTTTGACCCCACGGGGTGATATCTTGCGTGGAGCCCCAGATCGAGGGAGATTATCAGTGGTCTTGTCTGTGTTCCATTTCATAATAATTGCTCCCACAGTTGATTTCTTCAAACCAAGCTGCTTACCTATTGCAGATTCAGTCTTCCCGGCCTGGTGCAGGTCTACAATCTCGTTTCTGGTGTCCTTTGACAGCTCGTTGGTCTTGGCCATAGTGGAGTGGAGTGTGACTGTTTGAGGTTGTGGACAGGTGTCTTTTATACTGATAACAAGTTCAAACAGGTGCCAGGACAGAGGAGCCTCTTAAAGAAGAAGTTACAGGTCTGTGAGAGCCAGAAATCCTGCTTGTTTGTAGGTGACCAAATACTTATACTTATTTTCCACCATAATTTGCAAATAAATTAAAAATCCTACAATGTGATTTTCTGGATATTTTTCTCATTTTGTCTGTCATAGTTGAAGTGTACCTATGATGAAAATTACAGGTCTCTCATCTTTTTAAGTGGGAGAACTGACTAAATACTTTTTTGCCCCACTGTACATGTACAAATTACCTCAACTAACCTGTACCCCCGCACACTGACTCAGTACCGATATCCCCTGTATATAGCCTCGTTATTTTGTTACTTTTTATTTTAGTCTATTTGGTAAATATTTGTTTTACTTTTCTTGAACTGCACTGTTGGTTAAGGGCTTTTAAGTCAAATTCACAGTAAGGTCTACACTTGTTGTATTCGGCGCATGTGATAAATAAAGTTGGATTTGATTTAGATGGCGGCAGATGAATGGGTCTCAGATACCGTGACGAGATCCTCTCTCTGTGAATTCAAATTGGCATCGATAAAATGCAATTGTGTTCGTTGTCCGTAGTTTATGTCTGCCCATAGCTTAACTCCACCACCAGGGGGCACTCTGTTCCAAACGTTGACATCAGCAAACCGCTCACACACACATGCTGTCTGCCATCTGCCCAGTACAGTTGAAACAGGGATTCAGCCGTGAAGAGCACACTTTTCTTTTTTTCCCTTCTATTTTTACCCTTTTTCTCCCCAATTTCGTGGTATCCAATTGTTAGTAGCTACTATCTTGTCTCATCGCTACAACTCCCATACGGGCTCGGGAGAGACGAAGGTTGAAAGTCATGCGTCCTCCGATACACAACCCAACCAAGCCGCACTGCTTCTTAACACAGCGCCATCCAACCCGGAAGCCAGCCGCACCAATGTGTTAGAGGAAACACAGTGCACCTGACAACCTTGGTTAGCGTGCACTGCGCCCGGCCCGCCACAGGAGTCGCTGATGCGCGATGAGACAAGGATATCCCTACCGGCCAAGCTCTCCCTAACCCGGACGAGGCTAGGCCAATTGTGCGTCGCCCCACGGACCTCCCAGTCGCGGCCGGTTGTGACAGAGCCTGGGCGCGAACCCAGGGTCTCTGGTGGCACAGCTGGCACTGCAGTACAGCGCCCTTAACCACTGCGCCGCCCGGAAGGCCTGAAGAGCACACTTTTCAAATGTGCCAGTGGCAATCGAATGTGAGCATTTGTCCACTGAAGTTGGTTAAAACACCGAACTGCAGTCAGGTCAAGACCCTGGTGAGAACGACAAGCACGCAGATGAGCTTCCCTGGGATTGTTTGACAGTTTGGGCAGAAATGGTTCTGTTGTGCAAACCCACAGTTTCATCAGCTATCTGGGTGGCTGGTGAAGGTGAAGAAGCCAGAGTTGGAGGTCCTGGGCTGGTGTGGTTACATTGCGGTCTGCGGTTGTGAGGTCGGTTGGACGTACTGCCAAATTCTCTAAAACGACATTGGAGGCAGCTTATGGTAGAGAATTTAACATTCAATTCTCTGGCAATAGCTCTGGTGGACATTGCTGCAGTCAGCATACGAATTGCATGCTCCCTCAACTTGATACATCTGTGGCATTGTGTTGTGTGACAAAACTACCCATTTTAGAGTGACCTTTTATTGTGCCCAGCACAAGGTGCACCTGTGTCATGATCATGCTGTTTAATCAGCTTCTTGATATACTACACCTGTCAGGTGGATGGATTATCTTAGCAAAGAAGGAATGCTCATTAACAGAGATAAACAAATGTGTACACAATGAGAGAAATAAGCTTTTTGTGCATATGGAACATTTCTGGGATCTTTTATTTCAGCTCATGAAACATGGGACCAACACTTTAAAATGTTGCATTTCTTCTTATGTTTAGTATAGTTAAGATATACTCCACTGTAGTAGTATACAGTGCCAGTTTATTATAGATCTGGCTGCAGGACTAATTTGTAGTCATCTGCCTGCTTTCACCAACGTCAAACGCAGATAGAAGTATCAGCTATAAAAGAGGTGGGGGCAAAGCATTCCTCTGATAGGATATCCTAACATTTATTTACCAGTAAAACTACAAGGCAACGCATCACAGACAGTGGCTGGGGCCTGGTCAGCTAGTGTAGTCCTAGTGCTGTTCGCACATACTGGCCAGAGCAGACACTATGCATTAATATGTGCCAAGACAGTGGAGGGGAAAGAAAACTAGCAGAGGAGGCAGGGTAGAAAACATCAGGCATGATACTGCATTTGTGTTCATACTGTGCAGTGTTAATTCATATTCTTCATAATAAAATGTGCTCTGAAGATATATTATGTTTACATATGAGGTGGGACCATAACATGCATCAGACCATGTTTTTATCCTCTTTTATAGTGGATAATTCTATCTGCCCGTAATGTCGGTCTGAAGTGCAATTGACAAAGCTGGAACAGAGTTATTGCATATAGCAGTGGGTGGAAAGGAAGTCCTTACTCTACTGTACTGATAAAGTTTAACTTGTGTGCACTGCATGTCCGCATTAATCTGTCTTATGTCATAAAATTAGGAAAAATGTACTGCACTCTGTGGTTGTTGTGAACACACAATAATTGCCTGAATTAATACTCAAGGATCAAATCCCACTGTACCCCCACCTCCTACTTCTCCATTCATTATCCAGAGGCAAGCCCATGCCTTTACTATGGCCTTGGCTTGGCTGGCTGCTTTGTTCAATAGGAAATAATGAATGAGGGAGACTGAGCGGGCGAGAGCAAGGTAGGGGAGAAAGGGGATGATGCAGTCAACAGGCACATCATAGAGTAACAAAAGCCTGTCTTGACGCTCTCCTCTGCTGACCCACTGGAATAGATAGGGGGCCTCGCAGACTTGATTCATGTTGAAACAACTAATAAGTACACATCTCAATCTTCCAAAGGTTCACAACTTTGCAATACACTTACTAACCAAAAGGATACAAAATATAGGTGGTAAAGTAGGCTACTAACACTTGAGTGTAGTAGGTGTCCTTATATTTGGAAAGTACAGTGCCCAAGGCTTTAGCATCATCCATATCTTTGGGGATTTTAATAGTAGCCATCTCATCACTGAAATGAAAAAACGTGGATATCAATTCACCATCATACAATGTTGTGGATAAATAAAAGTTTGTGTGAATCTGTGGGCAAGGGCTTTGACACTTACAGAAACAGAGAATGTAAAACGTGACCGTCTATATTGGGGTGTATCATACTAAGCTGTTCACAATTTAAATCAAATGATTCTCATCATTAGCTGTGATAATCATTGATAACAGGCTACTATATAGATGTAATAGGCAGATTTCCGAACAGCCTTTACATGGTGATTCTTTCTTCTCTATTCGACATCCCAGGTGTCTCCTAAACTCTGATGGCTAGTTGCAGGGGTGTTTGAATTTAGAAAATGCTCCATTATAAAATAAAATCCATTTTTGCTCCATGAAATAATCCAACTATGTATACGCCACACATGTACACACATACGGGGCGAAAAAGTATTTAGTCAGCCACTAATTGTGCAAGTTCTCCCACTTAAAAAGATGAGGCCTGTAATTTTCATCATAGGTACACTTCAACTATGACAGACAAAATGAGAAAAATATCCAGAAAATCACATTGTAGGATTTTGAATGAATTTATTTGCAAATTGTGGTGGAAAATAAGTATTTGGTCACCTACAAACAAGCAAGATTTCTGGCTCTCACAGACCTGTAACTTCTTCTTTAAGAGGCTCTTCTGTCCTCCACTCGTTACCTGTATTAATTGCACCTGTTTGAACATGTTATCAGTATAAAAGACACCTGTCCACAACCTCAAACAGTCACACTCCAAACTCCACTATGGCCAAGACCAACGAGCTGTCAAAGGACACCAGAAACAAGATTGTAGACCTGCACCAGGCCGGGAAGACTGAATCTGCAAGCAGCTTGGTTTGAAGAAATCAACTGTGGGAGCAATTATTAGGAAATGGAAGACATACAAGACCACTGATAATCTCCCTCGATCTGGGGCTCCACGCTAGATCTCACCCCGTGGGGTCAAAATAACGGTGAGCAAAAATCCCAGAACCACACGGGGGGGGGGGGAATCTAGTGAATGACCTACAGAGAGCTGGGACCAAAGTAACAAAGCCTACCATCAGTAACACACTACGCCGCCAGGGACTCAAATCCTGCAGTGCCAGACGTGTCCCCCTGCTTAAGCCAGTACATGTCCAGGCCCGTCTGAAGTTTGCTAGAGAGCATTTGGATGATCCAGAAGAAGAGCGGGAGAATGTCAAATGGTCAGATGAAACCGAAATATAACTTTTTGGTAAAAACTCAACTCGTTGTGTTTGGAGGACAAAGAATGCTGAGTTGCATCCAAAGAACACCATACCTACTGTGAAGCATGGGGGTGGAAACATCATGCTTTGGGGCTGTTTTTCTGCAAAGGGACCAGGACGACTGATCCGTGTAAAGGAAAGAATGAATGGGGCCATGTATCGTGAGATTGAGTTAAAACCTCCTTCCATCAGCAAGGGCATTGAAGATGAAACGTGACTGGGTCTTTCAGCATGACAATGATCCCAAACACACCGCCCGGGCAACAAAGGAGTGGCTTCGTAAGAAGCATGTCAAGGTCCTGGAGTGGCCTAGCCAGTCTCCAGATCTCAACCTCATTGAAAATCTTTGGAGGGAGTTGAAAGTCTGTGTTGCCCAGCAACAGCCCTAAAACATCACTGCCCTAGAGGAGATCTGCATGGGGGAATGGGCCAAAATACCAGCAACAGTGTGTGAAAACCTTGTCAAACGTTTTCTGTAAGTCTTCACCTCTGGCATTGCCAACAAAGGGTATATAACAAAGTATTGAGAACAACTTTTGTAGGTGACCAAATACTTATTTTCCACCATAATTTGCAAATAAATTCATTAAAAATCCTACAATGTGATTTTCTGGATTTTTTCTCATTTTGTCCGTCATAGTTGAAGTGTACCTATGATGAAAATTACAGGCCTCTCATCTTTTTAAGTGGGAGAACTTGCACAATTGGCTGACTAAATACTTTGCCACTGTACATACATATATACACACTGTGGGCGAAGGGGGTCGAGTGATAAATGGCAGATATGTCAGAGCAGAACTAATAAACGGCTCTGCCCCATCACTAAAATGGCCACCCCGATCATAACTACAGATCACAAAATGGCCGACTGACAACTACAATTCCCAGAAGCAAGGGGAACCCTCAGAAGGTGGTGCCGACCGACATATAAAGGATCAAGACGAACCAGGGAGAGAGAGAGAGAAAGGGCTGGAATGATCTGTGAACCATATAGAAAGAGACAATATATCGGCTGGACTGATTGGACTTACCTGTTGGCGTTTGGACCTGGACCTACAGAGAACCCGATTTGTGTATCAAAGCCTGCTATCCTTGACCTTGCCTGCGGCCTGGCTGGACAAGGACGGAGAAACAAACACACAGGTACTGTCCTGTTCGAGAGAACTCTCATTATGGGGTGATTTTAGTGACAGTTTCCCACTTAGTGACAAATGCTCCTAATCTTGAAGAGATTTGCCACACGTGGTGGAGAATGCGGGCAGGTCTTCTGGCACCATACCTGGCAGGGGACGCTCAAAAAGCGAATTTCGACCTGGAGTTGAAAAATACACAGGATTACGATGAACTAAAGGGAGATATTCTGACTAGACTGGGAGTGACCGATACCGTGAGGGCACACCGCTTTCACCAGTGGTCCTACAGACCTGGACAATCCTTCCGAACACAGATGTTCGACTTGACTCACCTGGCACGGAAATGGTTGCGACCGGAGACCCGTTCATCCGCCGAGATCGTAGAGACCATTGTACTCGACTAGTTTCAGCTAGGTCTACCCCAAGGAGTTCGACGATGGGATGGCCAGAACAAGGTACTTTCTGCCGACCATCTCGTGGGCCTGGTTGAACGGTATTGTATGGCAGGAACAGCTGAGCAGGCACAGGAGGAAAAATCCCCAGGCCTGGGATAACCAGCAGACAGGGTAAGACTGTCCCAACATTTGGAGGGGGGAAGAGAGCAGCGTAGGGCTGTGAGGAAAGAATCATAAAGTGGTCGAGACACTACGGAAAAAGACGGAAACCGGGACCGGGCGGTTGAGGGGGTCTCCCCGAAACCCTATTATCTGTTACAATTGTAATCGACCGGGACATATTGCAGCCAACTGCCCTATTAAAGAAGAGCCAATTCAATGTAAACTCTGTGAAAAAGAAGAAGCTGATATATGGTATGCATGTCCTGTGGTAACCACTGTACTTGACAGCTCCAGAGACAAACATATGTGCAGGGTGAAGGGAAAGAGGTTGAAGCACTGCTGGATTCCGGCAGTATGCTAACCCTGATCGTTGCAAACCTAGTGCAGACTCAAACTGGATACAAGTCAGGATACCAGTGTTACGTGCATTCATGGGAATACTAGTCTGTACCCCACAGCCTTAGCGAGCATACAAACCGAGGACAGTCTGCTGGATTATGAGGTCGGCGTGGTCCCAAAGACGCCATATGATGTAATACTGGGTAGAAAATTCCCTAACTTTGCCAAGTTAGGCCAAAAGAACGGCATATTTGATAAGCCAACAACCATGACCAAGCGGGAAGTAGCATTCAACCAAAGCCAAGAAAAGGGGTCCCCCAGGGGCCAACCTCACAGGTGCTAGTAGGGGAGGATGAGGAAGAAGTGGCAGAACTAGTTGATAAATGAGCAGCCCAGTACTAGTGGGGCTGGGGTCGATCTGAATCCAGAGGACGACTATCTAGAACCAGCAGACCTGGCAGGGTCCCTGACTATTTCGAGACTGCCCAAAACCAGGAACCAAACCTGCAGCAAGCCAGAACAGATGAGCAGGTCGTTGATGGTACTCCCATAAATGATGGGATGATGCCTAATAGTTTTCCCCACTTCATCATGAAAAGGGGTTTGGTGTATAGTCTCAAAAATAGGGGTTGATGTGGTGGAACAGTTGTTGGTCCCCACTCGGTACCGGAGGACAGTACTTGATCTAGCTCATGGGCACATTCTGGGTGGACACCTTGGTATCAATAAAACCCAAGACCGGATTGTAACGAGGTTTTACTGGCCAGGAATTCAGGCTGTAGTGGCTTGGCATTGTGGAGAGCGCCCGGGGTGAAGGTTAAGAGCTCCCCAACTAGCTGTTAGAAGCCAGTTAGTGCCACTCCCCATAATCAAAACACCATTTGAGAGGATAATGATGGATATTGGGCCCACTACCCAAATCCACCAGGTCATTCTAGATTATGCCACTCGCTACCCAGAAGCCATTCCCCTTCGGACGATGGCTTCCAAAAATATCACCAAGGAATTAGTGCTCCTGTTCACCAGAGTAGGGGTTCCAAAGGAGATCCTTACTGACCAGGGGACCCCCTTTATGTCCCGCCTTACGGCAGACCTTTGTAAATTGTGGCAGGTGAAACAGTTGAGGACATCGGTAAACCAACCTCAGATGGACGGGCTGGTTGAGAGAGTCAACCATACCCTGAAGTCAATGCTCAGGAAGGTAATCGAAAAGGATGGGAAAAACTGGGATTGCATGTTGCCATATCTGATGTTTGCCATTAGAGAGGTTCCTCAAGCCTCGCTGGGGTTTTCCCCCTTTGAGCTGGAATATGGGAGGCACCCCCGGGGAATCTTAGACATCACCCGGCGAACCTGGGAGCACCAATCCACCCCGTATACTAGTGTCATAGAGCACGTCACGGCAATGCAAGACAAGACAGCCATGCCCATCGTCAGAGAGCACGAGACAAGCACAAGAGCACCAGCGGCACACTTATAACTGGCAGGCTACCATGAGGGAATTTCAACCGGGAGATAAGGTGTTAGTGCTGATCCCCAGGGTAGAGTGCAATCTACTAGCCACATGGAAAGGACCATATGAAGTACTGGAGAGAATAGAAGTTAATTATCGGATCCGACAGCCAGGTCGACGGCCCCAGGAACAGATCTATCACATAAACCTGTTAAAAGCATGGAGAGAGAGAGAAACACTAATGGTCACGTACCCCACACACACAGGAGACAGCCAAAGTAAATATTTCACCTACTCGGTCCCCAGCAACAGAAACGTGTTTTCAGAGGTACCCGGCCGAACTGAGGCTACGGCTCATGATATCGGTTCCCTACCAGGGAGAAAAGTGAGCATGAGGCCATGTAGGGTACCTGAGGCTCAACAGGCCGCGATTAGAGCAGACGGAGAAAATGTTGGCAGCTGGAGTGATCGAAGAGTCGCATAGTGAGTGGTCTAGCCCAATTATTATGGTCTCCAAGTCCGATGGGTTTTTGCAGTTTTGTAACGACTTTCGGAAGGTAAATCATCTCCAAGTTTGATGCCTACCCCATGCCCCGAGTAGATTAACTACTGGAGAGAATTGGTAAAGCTTGGTACATTACGACCCTGGACCTAACCAAAGTGTACTGGCAAATTCCTCTGACCGCCAAAGAAAAGACAGCCTTTGCAACCCCTGATGGTTTGTTTCAATACACTGTCATGCCATTCGGCTTACACAGGGCCCCAGCCACCTTTCAACGGCTAATGGACAAATAAGAACCAGGTTCGAGCCTTCCTAGGGCTGACCGGTTACTACCGGAAGTTCATCCCAAGTTATGGCACAGTGGCCGCCCTACTCACAGACATGACTAGAGTCAGAGGGCCAAACATGGTCAAATGGAATGAAAGGGCCACCAAAGCATTTAGGACATTACAGGAGGCTCTCCGCTGTAATCCAGTGCTGGTGGTACCAGACTTTGAGAGAAAGTTTGTGGTTCAGACGGATGGCTCAGAGGTCGGCTTGGGAGCAGTGCTATCCCAAGAGGTAGAAGGGGTGGAACACACCATTCTGTTTTTAAATCAGGAAGCTGGAACCACGGGAGACCAACTACTCAGTCATTGAGAAAGAGGAGCTGGCAGTAAAGTGGGCTCTAGAACGCCTGAAATACTACCTGCTGGGGAGCCACTTCACCCTCAGTGACCATGCCCCACTCACCTGGAAGCATAGAGCTAAAGAGAAGAACGCTCGTGTGATGCGGTGGTTTGAGTCTCCAACCGTTTCATTTTGACTTAAAACACAGAGCAGGGTAGGAAATGTGGATGGGTTATCCCGCATGGCCTTTCTCACACACACTTTTTCAGTTCTGTCGACAAATGTTCAATGGAATTGAGGTCAGGGATTTGTGATGGCCACTCCAACACCTTGACTGTGTTGTTCTTAAGCCATTTTTCCACAACATTGGAAGTATGCTTGGGGTCATTGTCCATTTCAAAGACCCATTTGCGACCAAGCTTTAACTTCCTGACTGAAATCTTCATGTTGCTTCAATTAATCCACAATTTTCATCCTCATGATGCCATCTATTTTGTGAAGTGCACCAGTCCCTCCTGCAGCAAAGCACCACCACAACATGCTGCTGCCACCCCCGTGCTTCACGGTTGGGATGGTGTTCTTTGGCTTGCAAGCCTCCCCCTTTTTCCTCCAAACATAACGATGGTCATTATGACCAAACAGTTCTATTTTTGTTTCATCAGACCAGGGGACATTTCTCCAAAAAGTACGATCTTTGTCCCCATGTGCAGTTGCAAACCGTAGTCTGGCTTTTTTTAATGGCGGTTTTGGAGCAGTGGCTTCTTCCTTGCTGAGCGGCCTTTCAGGTTATGTCGATTTATAGGACTCGTTTTACTGTGGATATATATAGATACTTTTGTACCCATTTCCTCCAGGATCTCCAGCTGTTGTTCTGGGATTGATTTGCACTTTTCACACCAAAGTACATTCATCTCTAGGAGACAGAATGTCTCTCCTTCCTGAGCGGTATGACAGCTGCATGGTTCCATGGTGTTTATACTTGCGTACTATTGTTTGTACAGATGAACGTGGTACCGTCAGGCATTTGGAAATTGGTCCCAAGGATGAACCTGACTTGGAGGTCGATAATTTTTTTCTGAGGTCTTAGCTGATTTCTTTGGATTTCCCATGATGTCAAGCAAAGAGGCACTGAGTTTGAAGGTAGGCCTTGAAATACATCCACAGGTACACCTCCAATTGACTCAAATGATGTCAATTAGCCTATCAGAAGCTTCTAAAGCCATGACATCATTTTCTGGAATTTTCCAAGCTGTTTAAAAGCAGTCAATTTTGTATGTAACCTTCTGACCCACTGGAATTGTGATAGTGAAATAATCTGTCTGTAAACAATTGTTTGAAAAATGACTTGTGTCATGCACAAAGTAGATGTCCTAACCGACTTGCCAAAACTATAGTTTGTTAAAAATTCATTTGTGGAGTGGTTGAAAAACGAGTTCATGTCTCCAACCTAAGTGCATTTAAACTTCTGACTTCTGTGTGTGTGTGTATATATATATCAAATCAATCATGTAAAGGTTGGTTGAAAATATGCCTATACTGGTGCCTGTTATCAACCTCATCACAGCTAATGATGAGAACCGTTTGAATGAAATGATTTAACTTGGCTGGTGAATGCCATTTGGTAGGCTGTTGTACAAAAGTAACTCTTTGTACATGGGTCAGCTTGCTGGAAAGATAAATGCAAAGAACAATTACTTGTCGAGCTCTGGGAAATTCCTGTACACTAGGTACATGACAGAAGCAGCGCAGGTGAAGACAGACAGCAGGATGAGGAGAGACATGCGAGCTGAGCCCCCTCCAGTGTATCGAGTCTCTGTGGAGAGATGAGTAGCTAAGTTATATAGCATACACAGTCAGCTAATTTAAAATATCATGATGAGCCTATATTCTTCTGTAACAACAGCAGTAAGCCTCATGTAATGTCTTGCTTCACTTGTTCTAGTTCCTGGTTGATTTCCCCAGAGTACATGAAGCATGCTATGTAGTCAAACCATTCAAGATATATAATCCTTGAAACTGACTACATGTATTCCAACTTTGAGGAGGAACATATCAGCCGGTTTTCACATGACTCCACATGACTCTAACCACTAGGTAGCCTAGTGGTTAGAGCGTTGGACTAGTACCCGGAAAGTTGCAAGTTCAAACCCCCGAGCTGACAAGGCAGTTAACCAACTGTTCCCAGGCAGTCATTGAAAATAAAAATGTGTTCTTAAGTAACTGACTTGCCTAGTTAAATAAAGGTTAAAAAAAATTACATCAGTTTATTTTAAAAGTTTAAACAAAATGTATAAATAAAGTGTGTAACATCCTGTTATGATAATTGTTGCTCCATCTATATAATAACATTACATGGTTAGCCTAATATGTTCCTGACGTCATCCAAGTGGTTCTGTCATTGACATTGATTAACATTAGCAACTTAACGTCAAACTGGGTATGGTCCCTGACAGCGGCTTGATAGATAGCAACCTACGAAGTTACTAACCTGATCATGTTAATTTCAACCAACGATACTGGTAACTAACCCATTTTGTCTGTGCTTCAACTCCGTCATACCACCAGACTTGAAAGCAAGCAACTTCTGAATGTTGATAATCAGCTGTTAGTAACGTTAGTTAGCCAACGCTGACTGACAACAGCATATCCGCATTTCACAATCATCTGGCTGGTTATTAAGCCGGCTAGCAACATTATTTAACAAGACGTTTACCATATCAAAGAAACAGTAATGCATCTTAACGTTAGCAAATTAATTAGAAAAACACAAGTAAATTAGCTAGCTATACTAGCCAGTTAGCCGGGATAGCAACGTCGTTAGCTATACATACCTTTGAGGGTTTGTGCCTCGTTAAATTTTGTCTTCGGTTCCTCGTGTAATGTTACTAACGAAACACTATCGGCCTCTCGTCTTTCTCTTCGTTTCTTGGCCATGTCCGCTTATTAAATTAAGATATCGATCTAGCTACACCGGGCTTCTTTCTGTCAAAGAGACGAGAGACCGCTTTGCCAACCGGCGACTAGCAAATTGACACATTCCCACAACCTTTCACCTTTTCTGAGTTTGTTTTTCTACTTTTTCCCCACAGTGCCCCTATTGGGCACCTTGCATTTCCAAGACAATGCTACAGCAGCACAGTGTTTACTGTTTATATAGTATATTATTGGCGTTTTTACAGTAGCAGTAATATTAGTAGCTTTCATTTATGTGACTAAGTTTTGAGTACAACATCTAGATAGATGTTGGTTGTTCTCTGATGTTATGATGTCATCCAAATCATAATGAAAGATGGTGCTGAATTTTTTTATAAATGTTTTTTAATTTATTTTTTAATTAACAACAAATCAATACATAAAGCACATGAGGGAACACAAGCATACATAGATTACAAACAATAGACAATCGAGCTAGGGGCGGGGCGGGGCGGGGCTAGGGGGTACAATATCACATTACAATTACACAAGGACCTTAAGGGACATGCATATATTTACAATTCTAACAGCTTTTTTTGTTAGTAGAGCATTTAACCGTCTTAAAATACAGTTCAATTTATTTTTGTAGGGTACGAAAATTTGGTTTTCTATTTGTAAATTTACATTTGTGTATATGAAATTTGACCAAAAGAATAATGCAATTAATTACATAAAAATGTTTCCGCTTATTTCTATTGTATGTAAAGAATCCAAACAGTACATCTCTCCACAATAGTGTAAAATCTTCATAAATGTGTTCAATTATAAACCTACTGATGTCTTGCCACAGTTTTCTTAGATGCACACAATGCCAAAAAAGATGCAAAACTGTTTCTGGGTGGTCAATACAAAAGGAGCAATTTGAGTTGATGTTTTCCTTAAAATTCTTCATATAGTGGTTGGCAGGATAATATTTATGAATAATAAAGTAGGTATGTGTGTGGCAACATCCAAACTTTTTTCCAACAGATATTATCAATAAATCCATTCCAATAAGGCATGACATAAGGTATAGATACAACATCCGGCTGAAACAAGGATCGTATCGCTCTGTTGTTGAATGGATCAAAAGAGAAACAAATCTATCCTACTGATGAGTCAACAGGGTCAATAGAAGGTAGGCTCTGAGGGTCAGGTCTTGACACGTTCCTGAATAACATAGCAACACCTGAGGGAATGGCATCTAAAACAATTGCAAAATCTTTAGGTGTTACAGGGACCTTGTAAAGTGATAAGAATTCTTTATAACTGAGTAAAAGACCCTCTGCATTTACCAGTTGGCTCACCAATAGGATATTATTTCGGAACCAATATTCTAAAAACAGAGAGGTATTTTTATACAATATATCCCGATTATTCCATATATAATATCTGTGTGGAGAAAAATTGTGTTTATAAATTAAGGAACATGATAAGAAAACCTGCCGATGAAGAGCAGAAAGTTTCACTGGAACTTTGTCAATATTATAATTGCAAAACAACATGAAGTTAAGGCCACCAAAAGTAGAGAAGACATGATGAGGAATAAAATTACAGATAGAAGTGGGTCTTCTTAGGAATTGTTTTATCCAATTGATCTTAAAAGTATTATTTAAAGTAGTAAAGTCCAGAAAATTCAGTCTACTATTCTCATAAGTGTTCATTACAACAGTTTTCCTAATGTAATGGGTACGGTTTCTCTAAAGAAAGTTGAAAAGCATCTGGTCTATCTACTTGCTTATTTTACTGTCAAGATATAAAGATAGAGCACCATATGTTAGTCTAGAGATACCTTCAGCCTTGGTTATTAGGACTCTACCTTTTAAAGATAAGTCCCTCTGTAGCCATTGATTTAGTTTCTTCTGAGGTTTTTTAATAAGAGGGTTAAAATGTAGTAAGCCTCTAGACTTCTGATCCTTTGTAATGGTTATGCCTAAATATGTAAGTTCTTCTTTTACTGGAATACCATAATATGAAGGTGTCACACAATCTTTGACAGCTATGAGTTCACATTTATTAATGTTAAGATATAGACCAGGCGCTTTGGAAAAGGATTGTATCTCATTGATCTATATGGGAATTTGGTTAGCGTCTTTCAGAAAAAGTGTAGTATCGTCAGCCAGCTGGCTTATAATAATTTCTTTACCAGCTATGGAAATACCTTGTACATGACTATTATTTAAGAATTTGCAAGAAGTTGGGTGATTAATAAAAACAGGTACGGAGAGATAGGACAACCTTGCCTAATTCCTCTCTTTAACTCAAATCTAGGTGAGGTGCCATATTTCAATTTGATAGAGCTGTTACCATTTGCATAGAGAGTCCTAATAGCCTTACAGAAAAAATCCCCAAAGCCAAGTCTCTCAAGGGAGTGGAAGAGAAACTGATGCTCTACTATGTCAAATGCTTTATAAAAATCTAAAAATAATATGAAGCTATCCTCAGTTATTAGGTCTGAGTAGTCAAGTACGTCTAATACTAGTCTGACATTGTTAGAAATATGTATTTTCCTCATGAAGCCAGACTGTGTTTCATCAATGATTGCATCCAGGACTTCTTTAATTATTTTTGCAAGTAGTAAGGCTAATATCTTATAGTCATTATTAAGAAGACAAATTGGACTCCAGTTATCGATGAGCAGCACTTCTTTCTTAGGCTTAGGTATCAGTGTTATTAACCCCTGACTCATTGTAGGAGGGAGAACATTGTTTTAATACTCTCTAAAAAGACTTCAAATAGGACTTGTTCAGAAAATAATTTGTAAAATTCTGATGAAATTCCATCAACACATGGTGATTTATTGTTCTTTAGATGTTTGATAGACTCTATAATCTATTCAACTTTGATGGGTTCATCACACTGTTTAGATTATATATCACTGATAGAGTGAACATTATTCAGTGAGTAAAAAAATATATCTGTGGATTCCTGACAGTACGTTGAGCTATACAATTTTCTGTAAAAATTGCTACAGTATTTAGCGATTAATTTTTGGTCATCTGTAATAACACCATCAATGTTTAACTTATGGATAGTGTTATTTTTAGAGTGAAATTGATCAAGTCAAAAGAAATAGGATGAATTCTGTTCTCCCTCCTCAATCCATTTTTTCCTAGATCTAATAAAGGCTCCTTCTGCTTTTAATTTATATATATTATCCAGTTTATTTTGTAACTCAATTAGTTCCATCTTCTCCTCCCCTCTGAGAAAGGGAATTAATGATCACCTTTTCCTCCTCAGCTCTTCTGGTCTTAGCAAGATTACTACCATATTTTCTAAGATATTTGGACACCTCAATGGTGCTGAAAAATTCAAATCTACTAGCCAACTGCAATGACATGCTTTCCATTTTCATATTTTGTTCTCATTACCACCATTGTCTTTATTTACTGACCGTAAGACCGTGTGAGAGAGAGTTTTGAAACTTCTGTATGTGTAATTCTTGCTTTGGCAATGTTAACACATGTTTCCCATGCCAATGAAGCCCCTTGAATTGAATTGATATCACACATGTAAAACTACAACTCCTAGAGTGCAATAGTTCGAAGCGGATGTTCGTGTTGGAGAAATTTGGCGCTGATCTATCCGGGTACTTCATTCACTTCTTCCTTTCGCGCCGGTAACTGAAGAGCCGTGCGTCCATGTGCGCATTGACTGGGAATTCATAGACCACAGAAATACTGAATCCGAGCCATACCAGATTTAGCTATGGATCCGAACGTATTGATCGAGGCCCTTCGGGGTACCATGGACCCAAACTTGCGTGAGGCCGCGGAGAGACAGCTGAACGAGGTAAAAACTTGTGATGGTGCTAATCGGGCCTCTTCTGTTGTGTCACACATCAAAGATGGAATGGAGTCCTCCAAGCTTATGGTTGTGGGAGACCAGAGTCAGTCCAGAACTTTGACAGATCAAATATTCTCTGTTCGACATATGTTTCGGTGAATACATATGACTTTTGCCGTTACGGGTGTAATATCAAAGTTTCGAATTATATTTGAACACCAAGATCGGCAACTCCAAGCGAATCTACCCCGTGTACCCGCAGTTGGTTCTTTAAAAACGTGCGGAAGTTAGCATTAGCTTCCTTGATAATTAGCTGCTAGCTACGCAGTAAAAAGCCTTTTTGCACAATGCTTGCTTTTGGCCTAGCTGATGTATCATGTTTGAATCGTTGGAAAGACACATTTTTGCCAGTATTTATACAAGTTTGGTCTAAACTAACTAAATCATGCGATATAGTATACGAATGTAAGTAGCGTTTGCTAAAAGTTCGAAAATCTGTATTAGCAAGTTGGCTAAGTGAATCACGTGTCAGGTGTATTTTTTAAATTTTACTGCTGACATGCACAGCAATAATGCTAACTAGCCCGCCCGTTGATTTTAGATATCTAAATAAACTGGTTAGTCAGCCAAAATGTTACCAATCGGACGAATTGACAGGTGTAACGTTAGTTATTCAAGCTTTTATCATCAAACTACTTTCCTATCATGTATAAATGTACTTATAATATGCGAGTAGTTAATGTTACATTATTATTTAGCTTGCTGGCTTTGACTTCCATGAACGTAGCTAACTAGCAAGCTAACTAATATTTGCTAACTAGCTAGGTAGGTTTGATTTATCCAACGTTAGTTAACTTGCAAGACACAACGTAAACAATAGCAATCATTATTAATAATAGCAACGCATTTATTAACGTGGCAAACGTTTTGTTTGTACCTAATTTGTGAATGGGAAAGTGAATGTTCGCTGGCTAGCGCTAGGTTAGCAACCTTTTGCGGCTAGTGTTACATCAATTACATTGAGTCATTCGATGAGCTGTCCGCGTGCGCAAATTCTTTAGCTAATGTTAGCCTTACAAATTAAATAGCCAGCTATGTGCAACATGGCCTATTATCATTGTCTAGATGTCGACTATATGTCAAATGTAGACGTGCCATTGATAACTAACATATACGGACGGCGTGAATTATTTTATAGTCACATAGTTAGCCATGTTTCGCTCGCTAGCTAGCAGGAGGAAGTCTTGGGCAAGTGTCAAATATACTCTGGTCTGTTATCGGCTATGATATCCTTAGAACGATAGATGTACGGTGTTGTCATGTAACTGGGGTTTAGGTGAACTTTAAAGTCAAGTTGTTGTTTCTGTGATATGTCCATATTGTGTGTCATCAGCTCAAACGTATTATTAGCTAACTTTAGTTTGATAAGAGTAGGCCTAACAAGGCTCAAAAATAAAATGTACAGTCGTGGCCAAAAGTTTTGAGAATGACACAAATATTAATTTCCACAAAATTGGCTGCTTCAGTGTCTAGATATTTTTTGTCAGATGTTACTATGGAATACTGAAGTATAATTACAAGCATTTCATAAGTGTCAAAGGCTTTTATTGACAATTACATGAAGTTCATGCAAAGTGTCAATATTTACAGTGTTGATCCTTCTTTTTCAAGACTTCTGCAATCTGCCCTGGCATGCTGTCAATTAACTTCTGGGCCACGTCCTGACTGATGGCAGCCCATTCTTGCATAAATTTGTGGGGTTTTGTTTGATCACCCGCCTCTTGAGGATTGACCACAAGTTCTCAATGGGATTATGGTCTGGGGAGTTTCCTGGCCATGGACCCAAAATATTGATGTTTTGTTCCCCGAGCCACTTAGTTATTACTTTTGCCTTATGGCAAGGTGCTCCATCATGCTGGAAAATGCATTGTTCGTCAACAAACTGTTCCTGGGTGGTTGGGAGAAGTTGCTCTCGGAGGATGTGTTGGTACCATTCTTTATTCGTGGCTGTGTTCTGAAGCAGAATTGTGAGTGAGCCTATTCCCTTGGCTGAGAAGCAACCCCACATATGAATGGTCTCAGGATGCTTTACTGTTTTGGCATGACACAGGACTGATGGTAGCGCTCACCTTGTCTTCTCCGGACAAGCATTTTTACAGATGCCCCAAAGAATCGGAACGGGGATTCATCAGAGAAAATGACTTTACACCAGTCCTCAGAAGTCCAATCCATGTACCTTTCGCAGAATATTAGTCTGTCCCTGGTGTTTTTCCTGGAGAGAAGTGGCTTCTTTGCTGCCCATCTTGACACCAGGCCATCCTCCAAACATCTTTGCCTCACTGTGTGTGCAGATGCTCTCACACCTGCCTGCTGCCATTCCTGAGCAAGCTCTGTACTGGTGGTGCCCCGATCCCGCAGCTGAATCAACTTTAGGAGATGGTCCTGGTGCTTGCTGGACTTTCTTGGGCGCCCTGAAGCCTTCACAACAATTGAACCCCTCTCCTTGAAGTTCTTGAGATCCGATAAATTATTGATTTAGGTGCAATCTTACTGGCAGCTATATCCTTGCCTGTGAAGCCCTTTTTGTGCAAAGCAATGATGACTGCATGTGTTTCCTTACAGGTAACCATGGTTGACAGAGGAAGAACAATGATTCTAAGCACCACCCTCATTTTGAAGCTTCCAGTCTGTTATTCGAACTCAATCAGAATAACAGAGTGATCTCCAGCCTTGTCAACACTCACACCTGTGTTTACGAGAGAATCACTGACATGTCAGCTGGTCCTTTTGTGGCAGAGCTGATATGCAGTGGAAAAGTTTTGGGGATTCAGTTCATTTGCATGGCAAAGAGGGACTTTGCAATTAATTGCATTTCATCTGATCACTTTTCATAACATTCTGGAGTATATGCAAATTGCCATCATACAAACTGAGGCAGCAGACTTGGTGAAAATAAGTGTCTTTCTCAACTTTTGGCCACAACTGTACATGAACATCTCCACTCAACAATCTGAGGTCGTTTTGTTTTTCGTGACAACAGAATATACAACGCCCAGATTTTCAATCCACAGAACAAGAATGTGCAGTTGGATTGTTAGATCTGAGTCATGTTGTGTGGTATCCAGGGAGAGGTCTTGAGTGCATTGTTATCTACCGGGAAAGGAGGGTAGTAGGCTATTTTTCCTATCTTACATTTGACTCATCTGGAGCAGTTAAGCCTGAACAGTATTCATTTAATATAGCAAGTGATATAAGGATATGCGGGGGGCAAAGCATTGAGACCCATTTTCATTCCCGAATCCCTGAGCTGACAAGGTTAAACATCTGTCATTCTGCCCATGAATAAGGCAGTTAACCCACTGTTCCTAGGCCGTCATTGAAAATAAGAATTTGTTCTTAGCTGACTTGCCTAGTTAAATCAAATAAAAAACTTATGTGATCAATGATAATGTAAAAAGTATGCTGCACTCTTGTACAGTGGGGCAAAAAAGTATTTAGTCAGCCACCAATTGTGCATGTTCCCCGACTTAAAAAGATGAGAGGCCTGTAATTTTCATCATGGATACACTTCAACTATGACAGACAAAATGAGGTGGGGAAATCCAGAAAATCACATTGTAGGATTTTGAATTAATATATTTGCAAATTATGGTGGAATATAAGTATTTGGTCACCTACAAACATGCAAGATTTCTGTCTCTCACAGATCTGTAATTTATTCTTCGAATCAAATCAAATTTTATTTGTCACATACACATGGTTAGCAGATGTTAATGCGAGTGTAGCGAAATGCTTGTGCTTCTAGTTCCGACAATGCAGTGATAACCAACAAGTAATCTAACTAACAATTCCAAAACTACTGTCTTATACACAGTGTAAGGGGATAAAGAATATGTACATAAGGATATATGAATGAGTGATGGTACAGAGCAGCATACAGTAGATGGTATCGAGTACAGTATATACATATGAGATGAGTATGTAGACAAAGTGGCATAGTTAAAGTGGCTAGTGATACATGTATTACATAAGGATGCAGTCGATGATGTAGAGTACAGTATATACGTATGCATATGAGATGAATAATGTAGGGTAAGTAACATTATATAAGGTAGCATTGTTTAAAGTGGCTAGTGATATATTTACATCATTTCCCATCAATTCCCATTATTAAAGTGGCTGGAGTTGGGTCAGTGTGTTGGCAGCAGCCACTAAATGTTAGTGGTGGCTGTTTAACAGTCTGATGGCCTTGAGATAGAAGCTGTTTTTCAGTCTCTCGGTCCCAGCTTTGATGCACCTGTACTGACCTCGCCTTCTGGATGATAGCGGGGTGAACAGGCAGTGGTTCGGGTGGTTGATGTCCTTGATGATCTTTATGGCCTTCCTGTAACATCGGGTGGTGTAGGTGTCCTGGGGGGCAGGTAGTTTGCCCCCGGTGATGCGTTGTGCAGACCTCACTACCCTCTGGAGAGCCTTACGGTTGAGGGCGGAGCAGTTGCCGTACCAGGCGGTGATGCAGCCCGCCAGGATGCTCTCGATTGTGCATCTGTAGAAGTTTGAGTGCTTTTGGTGACAAGCCGAATTTCTTCAGCCTCCTGAGGTTGAAGAGGCGCTGCTGCGCCTTCTTCACGACGCTGTCAGTGTGAGTGGACCAATTCAGTTTGTCTGTGATGTGTATGCCGAGGAACTTAAAACTTGCTACCCTCTCCACTACTGTTCCATCGATGTGGATAGGGGGGTGTTCCCTCTGCTGTTTCCTGAAGTCCACAATCATCTCCTTGGTTTTGTTGACGTTGAGTGTGAGGTTATTTTCCTGACACCACACTCCGAGGGCCCTCACCTCCTCCCTGTAGGCCGTCTCGTCGTTGTTGGTAATCAAGCCTACCACTGTTGTGTCGTCCGCAAACTTGATGATTGAGTTGGAGGCGTGCGTGGCCACGCAGTCGTGGGTGAACAGGGAGTACAGGAGAGGGCTCAGAACGCACCCTTGTGGGGCCCCCGTGTTGAGGATCAGCGGGGAGGAGATGTTGTTGCCTACCCTCACCACCTGGGGGCGGCCCGTCAGGAAGTCCAGTACCCAGTTGCACAGGGCGGGGTCGAGACCCAGGGTCTCGAGCTTGATGACGAGCTTGGAGGGTACTATGGTGTTGAATGCCGAGCTGTAGTCGATGAACAGCATTCTCACATAGGTATTCCTCTTGTCCAGGTGGGTTAGGGCAGTGTGCAGTGTGGTTGAGATTGCACCGTCTCCCACACACACTCCCTCCCTCACGACGCCAGGACAGCGGAGTCAATCACCACCTTCCGGAGACACCTGAAACCCCACCTCTTTAAGGAATACCTAGGATAGGATAAAGTAATCCTTCTCCCCCCCCCCCCCCCCCTTAAAAGACCTAGATGCACTATTGTAAAGTGGCTGTTCCACTGGATGTCATAAGGTGAAAGCACCAATTTGTAAGTCGCTCTGGATAAGAGCGTCTGCTAAATGACTTAAATGTAAATGTAAAATGTCTGTGGACCTATTTGGGCGGTAAGCAAATTGGAGTGGGTCTAGGGTGTCAGGTAGGGTGGAGGTGATATGGTCCTTGACTAGTCTCTCAAAGCACTTCATGATGACGGAAGTGAGTGCTACGGGCGGTAGTCGTTTAGCTCAGTTACCTTAGCTTTCTTGGGAACAGGAACAATGGTTGCCCTCTTGAAGCATGTGGGAACAGCAGACTGGTATAGGGATTGATTGAATATGTCCGTAAACACACCGGCCAGCTGGTCTGCGCATGCTCTGAGGGCGCGGCTGGGGATGCCGTCTGGGCCTGCAGCCTTGCGAGGGTTAACACGTTTAAATGTCTTACTCACCTCGGCTGCAGTGAAGGAGAGACCGCATGTTTTCGTTGCAGTCCGTGTCAGTGGCACTGTATTGTCCTCAAAGCGGGCAAAAAAGTTATTTAGTCTGCCTTGGGAGCAAGACATCCTGGTCCGTAACTGGGCTGGGTTTCTTCTTGTAGTCCGTGATTGACTGTAGACCCTGCCACATGCCTCTTGTGTCTGAGCCGTTGAATTGAGATTCTACTTTGTCTCTGTACTGACGCTTAGCTTGTTTAATAGCCTTGTGGAGGGAATAGCTGCACTGTTTGTATTCGGTCATGTTGCCAGACACCTTGCCCTGATTAAAAGCAGTGGTTCGCGCTTTCAGTTTCACGCGAATGCTGCCATCAATCCACGGTTTCTGGTTAGGGAATGTTTTTATCGTTGCTATGGGAACGACATCTTCAACGCACGTTCTAATGAACTCGCACACCGAATCAGCGTATTCGTCAATATTTTTATCTGACGCAATACGAAACATGTCCCAGTCCACGTGACTCCTCTGTCCTCCACTCGTTACCTGTATTAATGGCACCTGTTTGAACATGTTATCAGTATAAACGACACCTGTTCACAACCTCAAACAGTCACACTCCAAACTCCACTATGGCCAAGACCAAAGAGCTGTCAAAGGACACCAGAAACAAGATTGTAGACCTGCACCTGGCTGGGAAGACTGAATCTGCAATAGGTAAGCAGCTTGGTTTGGAGAAATCAACTGGGAGCAATTATTAGGAAATGGAAGACATACAAGACCACTGATAATCTCCCTCGATCTAGGGCTCCACGCAAGATCTCACCCCGTGGGGTCAAAATTATCACAAGAACGGTGAGCAAAAATCCCAGAACCACACGGGGGGACCTAGTGAATGACCTGCAGAGAGCTGGGACCAAAGTAACAAAGCCTACCATCAGTAACACACTACGCCGCCAGGGACTCAAATCCTGCAGTGCCAGACGTATCCCCCTGCTTAAGCCAGTACATGTCCAGGCCCGTCTGAAGTTTGCTAGAGAGCATTTGGATGATCCAGAAGAAGATTGGGAGAATGTCATATGGTCAGATGAAACCAAAATAGAACACTCGTCGTTGTGTTTGGAGGACAAAGAATGCTGAGTTGCATCTAAAGAACACCATACCTACTGTGAAGCATGGGGGTGGAAACATCATGGTTTGGGGCTGTTTTTCTGCAAAGGTACCAGGATGACTGATCGGTGTAAAGGAAAGAATGAATGGGGCCATGTATCGTGAGATTTTGATTGAAAACCTCCTTCCACCAACAAGGGCATTGAAGATGAAACGTGGCTGGGTCTTTCAGCATGACAATGATCCCAAACACACCGCCCGGGCAACGAATGAGTGGCTTCGTAAGAAGCATTTCAAGGTCCTGGAGTGGCCTAGCCAGTCTCCAGATCTCAACCCCTTAGAAAATCTTTGGAGGGAGTTGAAAGTCCGTGTTGCCCAGCAACAGCCCCAAAACATCACTGCTCTAGAGGAGCGCTCTGCATGGAGGAATGGGCCAAAATACCAGCAACAGTGTGTGAAAACCTTGTGAAGACTTACAGAAAACGTTTGACCTGTCATTGCCAACAAAGGGTATATAACAAAGTATTGAGAAACTTTTGTTATTGACCAAATACTTATTTTCCACCATAATTTGCAAATACATTCATTACAAATCCTACAGTGTGATTTTTTCTGGGGGGGGGGGGGAATAATTAATTTTGTCTGTCATAGTTGAAGTGTACCTATGATGAAAATTACAGGCCTCATCTTTTTAAGTGGGAGAACTTGCACAATTGGTGGCTGACTAAATACTTTTTGCCCCACTGTATATACTGGATATCTTAATTTTGATCTTTATTAGTTAGTGTCTAGAGATTAGGGACAGGTGACACTCACTGTTTGATGCAGATGCTGCAGCCATGTGGAGGTCTGGATTCTTTTTCTGTGTGTTTATGGGGGTGTTACATTATGTAATGTACCTGTTGCATTAAGGTTTCTTAAACTCTCATACTTGGCATTCTTAAGTAGCTGTATGTGTATAGGCTTCAGCTAACGGAGCTCCATGCCTCAACATAATGGTTCAATATGGTTTAAATAATGCAAAAACAGTGTTGGAGGAGAACGTAGAAGTGCAATATGTGCCATGTAAAAAAGAAAAGAAAAAAACTACTGTTTAAGTTCTTTGCTCAGAACATGTGAAAGCTGGTGGTTCCATTTAACATGAGTTTTCAATATTCCCAGGTAAGAAGTTTTAGGTAGTATTTATTAGGAATTATAGGACTGTATTTCTCTCTATACCATTTGTATTTCATTTAGCTTTGACTATAGGATATTCTTATAGGCACTAGTATTGCCAGCCTAATCTCGGGGAGTTTATAGGCTTGAAGTCATAAACAGCGCTGTGCTTCAAGCATTGCGAAGAGCTGCTGGCAAACGCAGGAAAGTGCTGTTTGAATTAATGCTTACGAGCCTGCTGCTGCTGCCTACCACTGCTCAGACTGCTATATCAAATCATAGACTTAATTATAATAAAACACAAGGATATACGAGACTTAGTTTCCTGATTTGACTGTATTAATGACCTATCATTTCGAAAACAAATGAACCGTTCCGTGTTTTATCGAATGGGTGGCATCTAAGTCTAAATATTGCGGTTGCATTGCACAACCTTCAATGTTATGTCATAATTATGTAAAATTCTGGCAAATTATTTACAGTCTTTGTTAGGAAGAAATGGTCTTCGCACAGTTCGCAACGAGCCAGGCAGGCCAAACTGCTGCATATACACTAACTCTGCTTGCACAGAACGCAAGAAAAGTGGCACAATTTCCCTAGTTAATATTGCCTGCTAACTTGTGCATTGATTTTGAAAGGCATTGATGTTTATGGTTAGGTACATTGGTGCAACGGCAGTGCTTTTTTCACGAATGCGCTTGTTAAATCATCACCCGTTTGGCGAAGTAGGCTGTGATTCGATGATGAATTAACAAACACCTCATTGATTATATGCAACGCAGGACAAGTTAGTTAAACTAGTAATATCAACCATGTGTAGTTAACTAGTGATTATGTTAATATTCATTGTATTTTATAAGATATGTTTAATGTTAGCTAGCAACTTACTTTGGCTCTTTGCTGCCCTCGTGTAACAGGTGGTCAGCCTGCCTCGGAGTCTCCTCGTGGAGTGCAATGTAATCGGCCATAATCGGCATGCAAACATGCCGATTACCGATCGGCATAACTTGAAATCGGCCCTAATTAATCGGCCATGCCGATTAATCGGTCGGCCTCTAATGAAGATGTAGAAGCATGGTGGCTAGGGAAAACTCGCCTAGAGGAACCGAGCTCTGAGGGGTGGCCAGTCCTCTTCTGGCTGTGCCGGGTGGCGATTATAACAGTACATAGCCAAGATGTTCAAACGTCCATAGTTGACCAGCAGGGTCAAATAATAATAATCAGTGGTTGTACGGGGTGCAACAGGTCAGCACCTCAAATGTCAGTTGGCTTTTCATAGCTGCTCATTCTGAGTTAGAGAGAGAAGGGTTGGAAGCAGCAGGTCCAGGACAAGGTAGCACTTCTGGTGAACAGGTCAGGGATCCATAGCAACAGGCAGAACAGTTGAAACTGTTGATGAATCACTTACCTTAGCCTTCCCCGTTATCGGTCGCTGCTGGGTACTGCAGTCGGCAACAAAGACCGGTAGTGAGGGGGAATTTGGTGCACTAGATAAAATAGTGGGTGTTCGAGGAGTGCTACCCCTCTCTTCTGATTGCATAAACAGAGTACGAACTCCCAGTTTGCAGACTGGCTCCATCCAAGCAGACAGAAGATTACTGGACAGGAAACCCGCAACAGCCACAAACTGAACACTCCCATGACACGTACAGGCCGCTGTCAGAGCTCTACCATCCCATTCTTCACTACACTGATCATGCATACACCATATAGCCCAGGGCAAATGTCTTCCTAAGAACTCTAAAGATGTGCTTTCTAAAGCTGCCACCCATAAACTTGTCATTGTTGTTTTGTTTACATATATTGTATATTTTACCAATGTATTATATTAAGTGTTTTGCTAGTTTAGGATCTGATAATTATATATGATTGATGTTATGACTATAAATTGGTGTACATTTCAGTCTATGACTGAGAAACCAATTAAACCTACTACTACTAAAGTGGAGCAGCAGCAAGACCAGGTGGACTGGGGACAGCAAGGAGTCAAATGGCTGAAGATGTTTGTTATACACTGTTTTGCTGATATAGGTCAAATACACATCAGTGTTTGATATTCATGCATCCTTTCCTGCTTTCATTTACAGGGTCACACCCAGGTGAATTTTGTGTCAGCTCTGCTGCAAGTCACCATGTCTGATCAGTTAGATTTGCCCGTCAGACAAGCAGGTGAGTTTCAGAGGATGGGTATTTATTATGATGATGTGGGGCGGGGTTCTGGGCTCTCTTGCAGATGGAAATTCACCGGAACTGGAAGGTGAGAAGAGTATCTACAACTGTAGCTCAAATGAACTGAGCACGCTTTCTCAAAGATGACCCCTGCTTTGACTGCCACAGCTCCCACACAGATGACACCAGTCATATTGTGAAGACTGACCAATTTCCCATGAACTTGTACATTTGTTCACCAAGATACACACATGATAGAAAGAGAAATGTGTTTTTGTTGTATATGATGCCATCTTTTATTATGCTACTGTTGCAGCTTATTTTATCCTGTCCTACGGCATTGAGATTTCACACTTCTTTTAGTCTGCTAGTGGGCTCTAGTGAAATCTATAGTTGCTTGGCCTGGACAGTGTGTCTAGTCATTGATACAGCTGTCTTTGTTATAAAATAACCTTCCACATGTTTGAGATGCTCCGTGTGAGGGGTTGTTGGTAGCCTGTCCATGTATCACACATGCCTCTCTGGTAATGATGTGCAATTATGTTAGGACGATCTGCTCTTGATCAGTGGCTCATTGTCTTTTATTACATTTAAAAATGTGTGCCGTCTTCACGTGGCTACCAGACAGAGCTTGTCATTTTCAACGTGCTGCTAGACTCCACACTAGCGTATTCAATTGTGCTCACCCATAGCATCATGTCCTAACTTCTATCTTGTCAGTTCTTCTACATTGTAGTTTGCTTCCACAACACAATAGTAATGTGACTGCCTGGAGGAAAGTCTAACATGGCAGCAGCCCATCCTGCCCTTATGCTTTGGGTGCTAATCTGTGTGCCTCTTGTCAAACAGATGGCCTGAACATTTCTAAGCAAACCTCTCCAGGAACTGGTGTGCTGAGCAGAAATGCTATCCTTCTTGTGACTGTGCTCTTTGGCCTGCCATTGAGCCCTGCTGCACCTGACTCCGATTCAGACCAATTGCATTAAGTTAATGCAGCTGCAATGGTGGCATGCCATTGGTTAACAGATGCTTAAATGTTGGCTTGGCACTTCCACAGGAACTTCACACTCGGCACGTTGGCCACAAGTTCTGCGGTAATGAGGCTCATTTGCTGTAATCTGACACAAAGGGAGGAGCTAAGCGATTCCGTAGCTAGCAGGCAAATGTCTGGGATTCCATAAAGGCAGTGCGATCAGACCCAGGTCCCTCTCCTATTGAGGGAAAATGCCTGCCTGCTAATGGCAGATAATAGCATATATTTTTTGTCATGGTTAGTTTTTTTTCAAACCTGTCACACTATTATAGGCAATTGCATCATTTGCAATTTCAGGAATCATCTATTCCCTGCCTCATTGTGTGGGCTAGGGGGATGTTGAGTGTTGGACTGGGCAGAGGGGGACATTAATGGGTTGGGGAGGGTGGTTGTGAGGGTTTTGCTGTGTCAGCACTGACTGGCAGGATTATGACTTCCCAGCCAGCGGTCACGTGTCAGCAGTCTGTCTGACCACTGCCTGGTTTGTCCCTTTCCTATCCACCGCCTGGCCTGTCTTCCCCCCTCTATCCACTGCCTGGCCTGTCTCCCCTCTGTCCACCGCCTGGCCTGTCTCCCCTCTGTCCACCGCCTGGCCTGTCTCCCCTCTGTCCACCGCCTGGCCTGTCTCCCCTCTGTCCACCGCCTGGCCTGTCTCCCCTCTGTCCACCGCCTGGCCTGTCTCCCCTCTGTCCACCGCCTGGCCTGTCTCCCCTCTGTCCACCGCCTGGCCTGTCTCCCCTCTGTCCACCGCCTGGCCTGTCTCCCCTCTGTCCACCGCCTGGCCTGTCTCCCCTCTGTCCACCGCCTGGCCTGTCTCCCCTCTGTCCACCGCCTGGCCTGTCTCCCCTCTGTCCACCGCCTGGCCTGTCTCCCCTCTGTCCACCGCCTGGCCTGTCTCCCCTCTGTCCACCGCCTGGCCTGTCTCCCCTCTGTCCACCGCCTGGCCTGTCTCCCCTCTGTCCACCGCCTGGCCTGTCTCCCCTCTGTCCACCGCCTGGCCTGTCTCCCCTCTGTCCACCGCCTGGCCTGTCTCCCCTCTGTCCACCGCCTGGCCTGTCTCCCCTCTGTCCACCGCCTGGCCTGTCTCCCCTCTGTCCACCGCCTGGCCTGTCTCCCCTCTGTCCACCGCCTGGCCTGTCTCCCCTCTGTCCACCGCCTGGCCTGTCTCCCCTCTGTCCACCGCCTGGCCTGTCTCCCCTCTGTCCACCGCCTGGCCTGTCTCCCCTCTGTCCACCGCCTGGCCTGTCTCCCCTCTGTCCACCGCCTGGCCTGTCTCCCCTCTGTCCACCGCCTGGCCTGTCTCCCCTCTGTCCACCGCCTGGCCTGTCTCCCCTCTGTCCACCGCCTGGCCTGTCTCCCCTCTGTCCACCGCCTGGCCTGTCTCCCCTCTGTCCACCGCCTGGCCTGTCTCCCCTCTGTCCACCGCCTGGCCTGTCTCCCCTCTGTCCACCGCCTGGCCTGTCTCCCCTCTGTCCACCGCCTGGCCTGTCTCCCCTCTGTCCACCGCCTGGCCTGTCTCCCCTCTGTCCACCGCCTGGCCTGTCTCCCCTCTGTCCACCGCCTGGCCTGTCTCCCCTCTGTCCACCGCCTGGCCTGTCTCCCCTCTGTCCACCGCCTGGCCTGTCTCCCCTCTGTCCACCGCCTGGCCTGTCTCCCCTCTGTCCACCGCCTGGCCTGTCTCCCCTCTGTCCACCGCCTGGCCTGTCTCCCCTCTGTCCACCGCCTGGCCTGTCTCCCCTCTGTCCACCGCCTGGCCTGTCTCCCCTCTGTCCACCGCCTGGCCTGTCTCCCCTCTGTCCACCGCCTGGCCTGTCTCCCCTCTGTCCACCGCCTGGCCTGTCTCCCCTCTGTCCACCGCCTGGCCTGTCTCCCCTCTGTCCACCGCCTGGCCTGTCTCCCCTCTGTCCACCGCCTGGCCTGTCTCCCCTCTGTCCACCGCCTGGCCTGTCTCCCCTCTGTCCACCGCCTGGCCTGTCTCCCCTCTGTCCACCGCCTGGCCTGTCTCCCCTCTGTCCACCGCCTGGCCTGTCTCCCCTCTGTCCACCGCCTGGCCTGTCTCCCCTCTGTCCACCGCCTGGCCTGTCTCCCCTCTGTCCACCGCCTGGCCTGTCTCCCCTCTGTCCACCGCCTGGCCTGTCTCCCCTCTGTCCACCGCCTGGCCTGTCTCCCCTCTGTCCACCGCCTGGCCTGTCTCCCCTCTGTCCACCGCCTGGCCTGTCTCCCCTCTGTCCACCGCCTGGCCTGTCTCCCCTCTGTCCACCGCCTGGCCTGTCTCCCCTCTGTCCACCGCCTGGCCTGTCTCCCCTCTGTCCACCGCCTGGCCTGTCTCCCCTCTGTCCACCGCCTGGCCTGTCTCCCCTCTGTCCACCGCCTGGCCTGTCTCCCCTCTGTCCACCGCCTGGCCTGTCTCCCCTCTGTCCACCGCCTGGCCTGTCTCCCCTCTGTCCACCGCCTGGCCTGTCTCCCCTCTGTCCACCGCCTGGCCTGTCTCCCCTCTGTCCACCGCCTGGCCTGTCTCCCCTCTGTCCACCGCCTGGCCTGTCTCCCCTCTGTCCACCGCCTGGCCTGTCTCCCCTCTGTCCACCGCCTGGCCTGTCTCCCCTCTGTCCACCGCCTGGCCTGTCTCCCCTCTGTCCACCGCCTGGCCTGTCTCCCCTCTGTCCACCGCCTGGCCTGTCTCCCCTCTGTCCACCGCCTGGCCTGTCTCCCCTCTGTCCACCGCCTGGCCTGTCTCCCCTCTGTCCACCGCCTGGCCTGTCTCCCCTCTGTCCACCGCCTGGCCTGTCTCCCCTCTGTCCACCGCCTGGCCTGTCTCCCCTCTGTCCACCGCCTGGCCTGTCTCCCCTCTGTCCACCGCCTGGCCTGTCTCCCCTCTGTCCACCGCCTGGCCTGTCTCCCCTCTGTCCACCGCCTGGCCTGTCTCCCCTCTGTCCACCGCCTGGCCTGTCTCCCCTCTGTCCACCGCCTGGCCTGTCTCCCCTCTGTCCACCGCCTGGCCTGTCTCCCCTCTGTCCACCGCCTGGCCTGTCTCCCCTCTGTCCACCGCCTGGCCTGTCTCCCCTCTGTCCACCGCCTGGCCTGTCTCCCCTCTGTCCACCGCCTGGCCTGTCTCCCCTCTGTCCACCGCCTGGCCTGTCTCCCCTCTGTCCACCGCCTGGCCTGTCTCCCCTCCGTCCACCGCCTGGCCTGTCTCCCCTCCGTCCACCGCCTGGCCTGTCCCTCAGCCCCTGTCAACCGCCCCGGCCTGCCTGCGAGCCACTGACCTCAGACGCTCCATTGTGGCTCTGTAGAATAATTCACACCCGTACTCCAAATTCAGAGAGGGGGAACACGAGAGGGGGAACTATTGCAAACACCTAACTAAATTACACTTTTACACTTCTGTTCTATGACTCACTTAAGGAATTAGGCCTCTTTCTGCTGCTCTGATTTTATCAGTTGAAGATGGAGGCAGAGATGTGAGCTGTAATTTCAGGGGGTAGAGGAAGGATGAATATTTGAGTGACTCCTTGTTTGGATGGGGAGTGCTAATGAACAGGGCCATGCTAGTGTGTTGAGACAGAGGAGAGATGTGGGCTCTTAAAGGGGCCTAGAAGTACTCCTCTTACTCCCCCGGCCGACTGCTACTCCCTCTCAGCCTGAGCACAACATGAGAGGAGTCACAGTGAATGTGCTGGTCATGAGATCCGCTGCTGCTATCTAGGCTGATGGACTCTTTCACACCTCCCAATGTCACACTGACTCACTCTAACAATTTAGAGATCTCCCTGATATTAAGTGATTTAAAGAGATGTGGGGAATATTGTGCCACTTTAACCAGCTGCAATTCCATGGAAATCCATAGGAATTGGAAGGGTTCAATTTTAACCCCATTATCAAAGCAGATTTTACTTCAATATCATATGATTTGCATTAATTAAATCTAAGGGGGTGGAATACCAGCTGTACAGTGCATTCGGAAGTAGTCAGACCCCTCCCGTTTCCACGTTTTGTTACATTAGTCTTATTCTAAAATACATTAAATAAAAACATTTCCTCATCAATCTACCCTCAATGACAAAGCGGGGGGATTTTTTTTTTTTTTTAACTGTCTGCAATTATATGAAGAAAAAATCTTCTATACATAAGTATTCAGACCCTTAGCAACGAGACATGAAATTGAGCTCAGGTGCATCCTGTTTCCATTGATCATCATTGAGATGTTTCTACAACTTGATTGGAGTCAACCTGTGGTAAATTCAATTTATTAGACATGATTTGGAAACGCACACACCTGTCTATATAAGTCCCACATTTGACAGTGCATGTCAGAGCAAAAACCAAGCCATGAGGTAGAAGGAATTGTCCGTAGAGCTCCGGGACAGGATTGTGTCGAGGCACAGATCTGAGGAAGAGTACCAAAACATTTCTGCAGCATTGAAGGTCCCCACGAACACAGTGGCCTCCATCATTCTTAAATGGATGAAGTTTGGAACCACCCAGACTCTTCCTAGAGCTGGCAGCCCGGCCAAACTGAGCATTTGGGGAGAAGGGCCTTGGTCAGGGAGGTAACCAAGAACCCGATTGTCACTCTGACAGAGCTCTAGAGTTCCTCTGTAGAGATGGGAGAACCTTTCAGAAGGACTCCCCAAAAACAGGTGTGCCAAGCTTGTAGCCAAAGGTGCATCAACAAAGTACTGAGTAAAGAGTCTAAATACTAATGTAGTCAGGGTAGCCTAGTGGTTAGAGCGTTGGACTAGTAACCGGAAGGTTGCAAGTTCAAACCCCCGAGCTGACAAGGTACAAATCTGTCGTTCTGCCCCTGAACAGGCAGTTAACCCACTGTTCCTAGGCCGTCATTGAAAATAAGAATTTGTTCTTAACTGACTTGACTAGTTAAATAAAGGTAAGGGGCAAAAAATGTGATATTTCAGTTTATTATTAATAAATGTGCAATTTCTTTCAATTTTATTGTCATTATGGAGTATTTTGAGGAGGGGGACCATTTCAATCAATTTTGTAATGAGGCTGTTACGTAACAGAATGTGGAAAAAGTTAAGGGGTCTGAATACTTTGCGAATGCACTGTATGTAATCCAATATTAATAGGATCTCTATGAAGCCCGTCTTGTGTTTAGTCAGTTGAATGTCCCCTTCTCCCCTCCCCAGGGGTGATCTACCTAAAGAACATGGTGACCCAGCACTGGAGCGAGGGGGACGGTACCAGCACGGAGACTCCTGTCAATAACATACCAGAGGAGGACAGGCAGTTTATCCGTGACAACATTGTGGAGGCAATCATCCACTCCCCCGAGCGCATCAGGTAACTGACCACCACCCTGTGGCTGCTCAGCTCACTGCACAGCGCCAGAAGAGGGGGGATGGGGGTAGAGGTAGCTCTGCTCAACCAGGTCGTCTTCCAACCTTTCTCCTCTCTAACCCTTCAGAGTGCAGCTGACGACATGCATCCACCACATGATTAAACAAGACTACCCCGGCAAGTGGACAGCCATCGTGGACAAGATTGGCTTCTACCTGCAGTCAGATAACAGTGCCGGCTGGCTGGGCATCCTGCTCTGCCTCTACCAGCTGGTTAAAAACTATGAGTAAGGACTCCTTGTTTTAGAGTGACCATGTTTGTGTCCCAACCATTTAGGGAATGGGGTGCCATTTGGAACAGAGACTGTATTATAGAGCTGTGTCTGATTGTGTGTTTGACAGGTACAAGAAGCCAGACGAGCGCAGTCCTCTGGTGGCGGCCATGCAGATCTTCATGCCCATGCTGAAGGACCGCTTCATCCAGCTGCTCCCTGACCCCTCCAGTGAATCTGTCCTGGTGCAAAAACAGATCTTCAAGATCCTCTACGCCCTCTTCCAGGTACTACTGACCATATCTGTCACGCTCACCTTAGAAGTTGTGTATATGTTAGTCTGTGTTGATTGTATAGGGAGTGTATGGTACTTGTCTAAATGTGGATGTATAGCTGTAGTGTCCAGGTATTTAGCTACTACTTCCATAATACTGTGTTTGGAGATGGGTCTATTATGGTTGTCTTGTAGGAGGGGGAGGGCTGAGGACCATCTGGTCCATGTCAGGGCCACTGGGCTAGACCTGTCCCCCTCAGCATGCCAGACTGCACTGCTGTCTAGGGTTTTCTGTCTGTCCATTGGAACGACGACAAAGCTTTTTGAATTGAATAGACAGGGTTTCTCCTTTTCTCTGTCCACAGTATAACCTCCCCCTGGAGCTGATCAACCGACAGAACCTGACTGAGTGGATGGAGATCCTGAAGACAGTGGTGGACAGAGACGTGCCTCCGGTGAGGGCAGATTTACTGTGGTAGGGCAAGGAGGGGAGCACAAATAGGTTGACTGCAAATCAAGTAGCTCCCAAACAGATTAGCTGTAGTTTGTTTGCTTTATTTTAATTGCTGCTAGTTAAAAGAGAGCTGATTTATTTATTTATTCTCTCTTTCTCTCCTCCCCCGTCTGTGCCTCACAGGAGACCTTGCAGGTGGATGAGGACGAGAGACCTGAGCTGCCCTGGTGGAAGTGTAAGAAGTGGGCCCTCCACATCCTAGCCAGGCTCTTTGAGAGGTAAGCCTACTCAACCCACCCCAGCACACTGTCACTGTACTACACTGAGTGTACAGAACATTATGAACACCTACTCTTTCCATGAGACTGACCAGGTGAAAGTGATAACCCCTTAATGATGTCACTTATCATTATTACCTGTCTGGTGGATGGATTGTCTTGACAAAGGAGAAATGCTCACTAGGAGGGATGTAAACAAATGTGTGCACAAAATTGGAGAGTAACCTTTTGTGCATATGGAAAATGTCTGGGATCTTAATTTTCAGCTCATGAAACATGGGACCAACACTATGTGTTGTGTTTATATTTTGGTTCAGTGTATATTAACATGTGAAAGCATCTTTAATCCCCTCCCAGGTATGGTAGCCCAGGCAACACTACCAAAGAGTACACAGAGTTTGCCGATCTCTTCCTCAAGGGATACGCAGTGGCAGCACAACAGGTGAGAGGCCAAGGCCGCTCTTGGCTTTGTCTGAGCTAAAAGATGTGTGATGCATGACTCTGTGATTGACTGAGGGACAGAAGGTTGCCTTTCAACTGTGTCTGTCTGCATGGGAGTCTGATCTCAACCGAGGGGAACTGATTTGTCTGTCTGTAGGTGCTGCTGAAGGTCTTATATCAGTACAAGGAGAAGCAATACGTGGCTCCCAGAGTCCTCCAGCAGACACTCAACTATATTAACCAGGGAATCGCACACGCTGTCACCTGGAAGAACCTGAAGCCACATATCCAGGGCATCATTCAGGACGTGGTTTTCCCCCTCATGTGCTACACGGACAGTGACCAGGAGTTGTGGGAGGAGGACCCATACGAGTACATTCGCATGAAGTTTGGTAAGCGCCATTCTTGTTTACGGAATATTTCTCTGATTTCCAAAGGGTTTGTCATCCAGAAGGAATGTCCTGGAATCAGACTGCCTGGAAGTGATCAGTTCAAAGATTTAACTGTGTAAAGCTATTCTAACAAACGCAATGTGCCATCTGATCTACTGACTCTCTGTCCTGTCTCAGATGTGTTTGAGGATTTCATCTCTCCCACCACGGCAGCTCAGACCCTGCTCTTCACCTCCTGCAACAAGAGGAAAGAAGTGAGTTGTGGTTCTGATGTGAAAGCTGAGTCCTCCTGGTCCTGGCAGGGTCAACAGCCTGCCATGATGTGATCCTGTTTCATCCCAAATGGCACCCTATTCCCTATATAGTGCACTACTAATTTCTTCCGCCTAGAACCCTGTTCAAAAGTAGTGCACTATATTGGGAATAGGGTGCTATTTGGGACGCATGGCCCGGTGCCTGTTTTATTTGATTTTTTCTCTCTCTACTGGCCTCACTCCTGCCCTTATTTATGGCCTTGCCCATTCCTCCGCCCTGTCCTGCTGTGGATCTCATTAGCGCCCTGTTGCTCCAACAACAGTACAGAGCTGTTGGAACCGGTCTGTGGACGTGTTGAGCCAGGTGAACACTGGCAAACAAAGGAGCATAGCTGGGAGAAAGCACTACTTTAGTTGCTGTAGCTCCTTAGTCAGATGTGTTCCGTATTACGGCTTTCTTTCTGTTCTAAATGTAAGGTGTTGTTTTAGCGTGTGGTTCTATTCCGTTTTGGCTGTGGGTGAACGGGGTGTGTGGTGCCTGTCCATGTTACGTGCTGTCGTCTGGCTGTGTCTTATAGTCTGTGCGGCGGTGCTCACTCCACACCTGCAGCCATAGAGCCACTGGAGATCATAGTACTGACCTGTGACGTCTCTGACTCCTCACCACGGGCCAGCCTCCATACTCTCCCACAAACTCTCCTTGCCTGCATCTCAAATGGCACCCTATTCCCTACATAGTGCACTAACCCATGGGCCCTGGTCAAAAGTAGTGCACTATGCATGGATTAGTGTGCCATTTGGACATATCAGAGGTGTTTGATGTTAATGTGTAGCAGTTAGCCAGGATACACAGAAGCAGCACATTTGACTGAATGCATTTCTTTATTCTCTAGGTTCTTCAGAAAACCATGGGCTTCTGTTATCAGATTCTCACTGAGCCCACCTCTGACCCCAGGAAGAAGGACGGAGCGCTGCACATGATTGGCTCTCTGGCTGAAATCCTGCTCAAGGTGATTAACCCCCAGCACCACCTGCTATCTCCTCTTTTCTAGTTGACGTTTGGTCTGACCATGTACTCATCAGATGAGGTAGCTGACTCGGCGTGGAACTATTTTGCCAAATTGTTTTATCACTTAAGTTCCCTTTATGGCTTCCACGTGGCAGTCAAATACATTAAATGCATTTTTGTTAACCATGATTTTCATTTTCTTCTCTCCCCTGGAAACAGAAAAAGGTCTATAAAGACCAGATGGAGTTCATGCTGCAGAACCACGTCTTCACTCTGTTCCGCAGTGAGCTGGGCTATATGAGAGCCAGAGTAAGTGTCACATTGCCAGATCATTCTGGCCCAGGGCTCCAGTGGGGAGAAGGGGAGAGCATGTGAGCTGATCACCGGACATGCTACCTGTCCCAGACCTGCTGTTTTCAACTGTCTGGAGACGGCAGGAGCGTTAGATACTCTGAATGATCGGCTTTGAAAAGCCAACTGACATTTACTCCTGAGGTGCTGACCTGTTGCACCCTCGACAACCACTGTGATTATTATTATTTGACCCTGCTGGTCATCTGAACATTTGAACATCTTGGCCATGTTCTGTTATAATCTCCACCCGACACAGCCAGAAGAGGACTGGCCACCCCTCATAGGCTGGTTCCTCTCTAGGTTTCTTCCTAGGTTCTGGCCTTTATAGGGAGTTTTTCCTAGCCACCGTGCTTCTACACCTGCATTGCTTGCTGTTTGGGGTTTTAAGCTGCGTTTCTGTACAGCACTTTGACATCAGCTGATGTAAGAAGGGCTTTATAAATACATTTGATTGAGTGTATCAATAATATTAATGACAATGATTTGGTAAAACACCTGTGTTTTCTGACAGTTCTGCCTCTGTCATTGCAGTGGCTTTTCAACTCTTCACATCTTGATGGTTCTAGATAGAAATTCTAGATTTAGGAGAATTCTGCAAAAGTATAGCCAGTTTGTTAACTATGTTAACCACCATCTCTGGTGTTTCCCCCATAGGCCTGTTGGGTCCTTCATTACTTCTGTGAGGTCAAGTTTAAGAGTGACCAGAACCTGCAGACAGCCCTGGAGCTGACCCGCCTCTGCCTGATCAACGACAACGAGATGCCTGTTAAAGTGGAGGCAGCCATCGCCCTGCAGGTCCTCATAAGCAACCAGGAGAAAGGTAGCTAGCTATCTCTCCACTGTCAGACTCAGAAACACACCATAGGTGTATATGGAGTCTTTCTTTGCTGAATAACATTAATAGTTAATGTTCTTCTTGAATCCAAATGATATAGCTGATTATCACTAAGTGCTCCTCTGTCATGTTTTTCCTCTTTCCTAGCCAAAGAGTATATCACTCCCTTCATCCGGCCTGTGATGCAGGCCCTCTTGCACATTGTGCGTGAAACGGAGAACGATGACCTCACTAACGTCATCCAGAAGATGATCTGCGAGTACAGCGAAGAGGTCACGCCCATCGCTGTGGAGATGACACAGCACTTGGTGAGGAGTGTGCTCTGCCTGACTCATAAAAAGGCCCTGCACAGGAAGTCTCCTTCCTTTGATCAATTTACAGTTCTGTTTGTCAGCCATGGAGAGAGGAAATAAGGTCCAATTACCATCTCTCCTAGTTCCATGTTGGTCTGGTTTTAAAGACTCTGCTCTCAGGAAAACCCACTTATGGCTGTTATTCCCGTCTCTCCTCAGGCGATGACCTTCAACCAGGTCATCCAGACGGGGCCTGACGAGGAGGGAGGGGACGACAAGGCGGTGACAGCCATGGGCATCCTCAACACTATCGACACACTGCTCAGTGTGGTGGAGGACCACAAAGAGGTGAGTACAGCCATGGTGTTCTGTCCATGGGGTCTACTTGTACATCAAGCTGTCTCATGCTACAGAAACAGGATATGGGCTCCTGCCCGATTGGCCATTCTAGTTCGGACAAGGCATATTTACTTACAGCCATTCAACCAAACACCCACTCAGTACAGCAGCTTCCCTCCCAGCTCATACTGCTGCCTGCCAGCACACTCCCAGCTGCCCACCCGCTCCTGGAAACACACACTGTTCTCTCGCTGATGCCTCTAGAAATAGCACTGTGGCTCTCTGCCCGTACGTCCGCCGACGCACAGGACCGTGGGGCTTGGAACCAGCCAACCCAGCAAATGTTGGTCAACAGTTAGATATGTCTTCTTGGTATGCTACTCGTTGACTGTAAAGTAAAGCTGTTGACTTATGACGTTTTTATCAATGTGCCTACCCACAGGTATATGGTTTTCTGGAAATGACTTGCACAATGAAATCATCAAATCTACTCTTTCAACACCACTTGTATGTTCATGGTGAATCTGTGTATGTGTGTGTGTTCCAGTGCTCTAACTAAATGAATGGGGTTTCTGTTTTAGATCACCCAGCAGCTGGAGGGCATATGTCTGCAGGTGATTGGCACAGTCCTGCAGCAGCACGTCCTGGGTAAGTCTCCCTTGCTCTTCCTGTCCCACCACATTCCAAACCGGGTCCTCCCGTCTCTCTGACACTTACAGGTGGGCGAGGTGCCTAGAGTCATTTACGTGACTGACTCACTCTGTGGGGGTTGTCCTATGTTTACCTCTTTGACACCCAGCCTGTGTGTGTGCTGATTTTCAGAGTTCTACGAGGAGATCCTGTCTCTGGCACACAGCCTGACCTGCCAGCAGGTGTCCCAACAGATGTGGCAGCTCCTCCCCTTGGTGTTTGAGGTCTTCCAGCAGGATGGCTTTGACTACTTCACAGGTATACTGCTCATCAACCTGCTAGTCTCAACTTTGCCTGTTATGGTGATTTGACTATTATATACACAAACACTATATTAAATGGGGAATGTGACTATTTCAGACATGATGCCTCTCCTTCACAACTACGTCACGGTTGACACAGACACTCTCCTGTCTGACACTAAATACCTGGAGATAATCTACAGCATGTGCAAGAAGGTACAGTAATTTACAGCCGCTATGCAATTTTTTTCACACATTGGTGGTGTGTATTTTTGCTGGGTGTGAACAAGTTGATCATCTGTTTTCCATGCAGGTTCTGACTGGCGATCCAGGTGAGGATCCAGAGTGTCATGCAGCCAAGCTGTTGGAGGTGGTTATTCTGCAGTGCAAAGGGCGCGGAATTGATCAGGTAAGTGTCTGCCTTCTACACTAAATCTTGTATGGCTACGACTGTATTCAAAGTAACTGCTTTTGAGAAGCACTGTACTATACAGTCACCTTAGACTTTCTTTTCCGCTCCTGCAGGTTGTTCCCTTGTTTGTGGCGGCTGCGCTGGAGAGGCTGACGAGGGAGGTGAAGACCAGTGAACTGAGGACCATGTGTCTGCAAGTGGCCATCGCTGCCCTGTACTACAGCCCCCCTCTGCTGCTCAACACCCTGGAGAACCTGCGCTTCCCAAACAACACTGAGCCCATCACCAACCACTTCATCTCCCAGTGGCTCAAAGACGTTGACTGCTTCTTGGGGTAAGACCAGGAAAGATGCTCGCGTTTAATATATTTACAGCTCGTCTGGTTTCTCTGGTCCACCATATAGTTTGATATCAAGTAGAGGAAAAATGTACTGTAAGATATAAAAAAAATATGTAATGTTATTCCCCAGGCTCCACGATAGGAAGATCTGTGTGCTTGGCCTGTGTGCCCTCATTGACTTGGAGCATAGGCCCCAGGCTGTCAACCAGGTGGCCGGCCAACTGCTTCCCGCAGCCATCCTGCTCTTCAACGGCCTCAAGAGGGCCTACGCCTGTCAAGCAGAGAACGAGAATGAGGATGAAGATGAAGATGGAGATGGAGAGGAGGATGAGGAGAATGGTACGGCATTTGTGCTATCCTCTGAACTCATAAGTCCCATTGTCAGTCCCTTATTTAAGCTTCCTACTATATTGAATAGAACAAGATACAGCTGCAAGGAGCACTTCATTGGTAGATGGTTTGAGTTGTGTTAGTAGATTGATCAGTAATAAATTAATCCATTGTGCCTTTCCTCAGTCGAGCTGGGCAGTGATGAGGATGACATTGATGAGGAGGGCCAGGAGTACTTGGAGATGCTGGCCAAGCATGCAGGAGAGGATGGGGATGATGAGGACTGGGATGAGGATGACGCAGAGGAGACTGCACTGGAGGGCTACACTACAGCTGTAGATGACGAAGACAACCTGGTGGATGAATACCAGATCTTCAAGGCCATACTACAGAGTAAGGAGACCACCTTTCATGCACACAAAGCTAGTGATGGGTTGTCAAGTTAAGGACACAAATTGGACATAAACAGTGAATAAGTGTTTACACTCACAAATTTGTTTCATAATATTATTAAGGTCTGTTATTTAAAGTGCATTATTAGTACAAGATCTTAAGTGATGAAATAATAATGATTCGGGAACGGGACACTGTCAGTGGTCACTGGATCAGGGTCACGTTCAATTCCCCACAGCAGCATGTTCTTCAGTTGAAGACATCGAGGCATTTGAGAAGGATTAAAAACACAATACAAACGAGATCTCGGGATTGAAGACATGAATGCAATATGTTGCTTAAGTGTAAATCATACATAAAAGTGGAGGGAAAACTTAAGTTATGTTAACTATGTTTTTCTCCAACTCAGATATCCAGACCCGTGACCCAGCATGGTACCAGGCACTCACACAAACCCTTGATGAGGAACAAGGAAAACACCTTCATGACATTGGCACACTTGCAGACCAGAGACGGGCAGCACATGGTAAGTAAATGTATCCCCGTCATACAATAAGACAGCTGTTAATTTGTATTTAATTGTTTTAATATCATAGGAAATAAACACTTACCATGTTTGGCCTGTTGTATAATTGCCCTATTTTTTTCATTCTAGAATCCAAAATGATCGAGAAGCACGGCGGATACAAGTTCACAGTGCCAGAGGTGGTGCCAACTAATTTCAACTTTGGAGGCAACGCTCCAGGAATGAATTGAGTCGTCCCTTCTCCCTTTTATTACTCTGACTGATTGTAGTGAAGTGAAAAAAGCTTGTGTTGTTCCCTTAAGTAGTGGTTCCAGAACTGGTTCTTCTCACTGACTCTTCAATCTGACTATAAAATTGGAAATAGCACCAGAAGAAGTGGGAAGACAACCAAATGCAACAAATGGCTGGGAAAACAAACCAAGAACTTGAGCTTGAAGCAAGAGAAAAAATAAGCTCAAAACAACATTGTCTTCTGGGATCCACTGTGGAGGATACTAGGACGGGGACTTTTTTTTTTCTTCCCTCTTAAACAAAATGGGAGGGCTTAACAATTTGAAATTGATAATGGGACGAAGTGTTTCATCATTTTCACTGTTTTGGCCAAAAGGCCGTGCGTGATAAGATTATACCTCTGGCAGTAGTGTTGTCTGTTATTTTCTGCATTAACAAATTCTCATGTTTGTTATGTATATACAAGCCAAGGTTCTTGATTTTTAAGTAGCCTTGCTAAAACAACCAGAGGCCATTTGTAAGGTGTCAAGTGTATTCATATGTAGCATATTGGATACTTCATGGCACTATGGTGATGCCTGATCTCTGTAAATTTAATGACTAGCACTTTCATATTGTTCAGGTCTCCTAGCCTTCTGTATCAGACTGCAATTTTTAAATCAATTAAGACCATTTAAAACACAAACCGCTGCAACTTTGGTTACGGTGTAGAATAATGAGTGGCATCACTGTGCTGCTAAAGTGGAAACATTCTTGATTCCTAAAAAAAGAATGCTCTTGGTGTTCAGTTTGGATACAAGACGTGTTGTGAGCACAAAGTCAATTGGATGCTTCATTGAAGCATGTACAATTGGACTTGATTGTGAAGGTCTCAAGCATTTGATTGGTGTATGAATGAACCATCTATATACACAACATATTAAAAAAAGTTAAGTTGTATTGCATGCATTTGACTGTTTACTAACCGCTACACAGTTGTGCACTCAGTAATTTGATTTTGAGCCTATTTCGGGTGGTTGTATACTCTTTCAGATCAGGTGAAGTGTAATCTATTTGGAACTATGCAGCCAGCTAATTCTAGTTCCATTTGCTACTATGGGTTAGAGGGGTGTCTTGTCCTCCTTGGCTAGCGTTGATTACTCCCACTAGTATAGCTTTACAGTGTACATTATCAGTGACCGATATGACTGCATTTACTGCGCAGCACGATATAGACGAACTAGAACGTGGCCGTAAACTTGCTTCAAACTGCGTATCGTTTTCCTGGATCTGGGTAGTTTCATTTAACAGACACTGCTGGCTAATGTCAATGTATATAAAATGCATTACAAATACCGTGGAGTTTTATTCAACTGCATTGCCCACATTACCTCGCTCGACCTCTATGCTACCATGAGGCTTTGCGGTTCCAAAATGGCTGTTTCCAATTTCGAAAACGTTTTTTTGGATTATATTTGTTTCTTGTGCTGAACGAACAGCACTAATATGACGTATAGTAACATATGTGAGGTTAAATATTGGATTGGAAATCGTTTGAATTTACTTGCAAAGTTAAGCGGTCGCAATTGTGATCCAGAATGGAGTATGGAACGTACCCCAAAAGTAGAATGAGAAGAATTAATGGGAATGGGAGGTCACTAGTCAATGATTGAAATTTGAACCAATGAGATTACTAGAAGCTTGCGTGACTGAAATATTGGCCAATCATCGGGCCAAGAGCTATCTTTGTACATGTTCCAGGGTGCGCGCACAGGAGAACATTTCCTGCCCTGATGCATGGTGGTCGAACCGAAGGGATTGTTGGAAATTTTAGAGGTTCGTATAAATGTGGTTTTACCCAGTGTGCCTTTCTACAGCCATATCCAGTTTGGGAGACGGGAGGAGATATCTGTGCTCGCCGTTTGATATGAGAAATATACTCCATTAAATCATAGTTTAAATAATGTATTGTCTAAAAAAAATATAGATATTATTCGCTAGCCCACATGCTAATTAGCACTAGCAAATGATTTGTCCGCGCTCTTCACACTAACGTTACCAACTGCTGCCTGCTAACTAGCAGTTCGTTTAACATGCTTATTTATAAACTCGATTCTCATTGACTGTTTCTTTAGCTAACTAACTTGCGTTTTCTCAACATTTGCTAGTAGATACATGAATCACGAACAAGTTAGCTAACCGACATTCGGTGATCAATTCACTAACGCTAATTGAACAAAAACTGTTCTCAGCTAACGCTAGTTAATATAGTTAGCTATGTATAGGTAACAAATATACCAATCACATTTATAGTTGATACGGTAACGTTATGTCTGACACAGCTAGCTGAAGCTGCACTGTTGACTGCCCTATCAAGTTCCATCCAACTTGGCAACAACATGAACTGTTGAATCTGCGCTGCTCATATCAACTGTTGTACAACATGTCAGCTGGACGTTTGATTTGTATTATTAATGTACATATGATCTAATAATGCAACAGACCCTGCTATCCAATTAAATAAAGTGGGTCTAGTCGGATCCATAAATTAACTTTGTGCGTCTGACTACAAGAGTTGTATGGAAAGTGACTGACTGCACCGAATGCAGCCACACACTGAATTTAACGTATGTGTGTGTGTTCGTCTGGCAGAGCGACAATGCTGTTGGCTCAGATTAACCGGGACTCCCAGGGCATTGCAGAGTTCCAAAATTTAGGTGGAGACACTCAGCAGGTCACCCTCTGTTTGGCAGAGGCTGTTTCAGGTGAGTTCATCCATGCCTTTCCATTATCGGTGGGGATTCTGCCAAGTTTCCAGCAAAGCAAAAAGTTACTTACACATGCTGTTATACATTTAGAGCCCGTTTTTTTCTCCCTTGTGTCATTTGTGTTCAAAAGATGGCGATCAAATGGACATGGACACTGTGAGTTTACAGGCTGTGACCCTTGCAGATGGCTCTACAGCTTACATACAGCACAACCCTAAAGGTAACTCACATCTCAATAATCTCCATAAACATACAGTAATGGAAAGTGGCCACGAAGGTATTGGCTTGACTAACAGTGAACACTACCCCTTAAAGTAACCCCCAAACGGTCTGACCATGTAGAAAGAGTTGATAACCTTGCTTGGCCAAGTCATGGCAGATTTCTTCTTTCTATTGATTATTATCATGATTTAGTCCATTATTTGATGAGAGCAGTCTGATTGAAGAGTGCAGTCTCCATTTCAGATGGCAAGTTCATGGATGGACAGGTCATTCAGCTGGAGGATGGATCTACTGCATATGTCCAACATGTATCAATGCCAAGAGCAGGTCTGTTGTCCTCTTAGCAATGTTAATTATTGCTGTGTTTTAATGAATCATTGCTTATTTTGTTTTTAATTTAGGCATTTTGCTTATTCATGTCACTATTCACTTTAAGATTAAACTGTATTGTGGTAGGAAAAGTAATATAATATCAATATTTCCCCATTTTTACTTATCAGAGGAGGTCAACAGATGGACAGGATCCCCTTTGTGTGATGTAATTGGAGGAGATGGTCTGAGACTTGAGGATGGTCAGGCTGTGCAGCTGGAAGATGGCACAACAGCTTACATCCACACACCAAAAGGTTTGTCTCAATCTTAAAGCGGCAGGGTAGCCTAGTGGTTAGAGCGTTGGACTAGTAACCGAAAGGTTGCAAGTTCGAATCCCCGAGCTGACAAGGTCATTCTGCCCCTGAACAGGCAGTTAACCCACTGTTCCTAGGCCGTCATTGAAAATAAGAATTTGTTCTTAACTGACTTGCCTAGTTAAATAAAGGTAAAATTAAAAAAGCTGCAACATGTAGCCTTTTGGGTGACCTGACCAAATTCACATCGAGATGGGAGTCATAGATCTGTCAGTTCTCATTGAAAGCCTAATAAGTGGTAAATATGCACTTTGTCTATGCTTCCTGATCTTAAGTTTAGTTTTTGCATCTTTTACTTTCGGTTTTGTACACATGCTTCAAACAGCTGAAAATACAATATTTTTGGTTATTGAAAATATATTTCAAAGATTAAGATGGTACAGTGATTCTCTACATTGCTTGTTTTATCACAAACTGAAATTAAGCAAATGTAATAATTTTAGCAACTAGGAAATGCTGGAGTGATTTCTGCATATTGCATCTTTTTAAGATTGTTGTAATCGCTTTGTCAATAAATGTGTTTTTTCCCAGTGTTTAAATATTTGAGGAGAAATTTGAATGGGTAAATTTAAAATTAAAATAACTTTTTGCAGAGGGTACTAAATTAAAATGAAACTCCCTCACAGATACATATGACCAGAATACCCTGCAGGCTGTTCAGCTGGAGGATGGCACCACAGCTTACATCCAGCACACAGTACAGATGCCCCAAACCAACACCATCCTGGCCATCCAGGCAGATGGAACAGTGTCAGACCTGAACGCTGATGGAACCCTCGACCAAGAGACCATCAACGTGCTGGAACAATACACCGCTAAGGTAGTTTGCTATTGACATTGTATCTTAACAGCTCATCAACTCAGGTTATTTGAAAATTGCATATACTGCTATCTGTGTTTGAGGTAAAATGGTCACTGGTTATTTCCCCCTTTGTTTTCTCAGGTGGAAGCTGATGATGTCAACTCCGTACTGATGAGAGCTGAGCAAGATTGTGGTGTGCAGATGCAGGTACTATACTTCTCATGTTTATCTATGTCATATCATATTTACCACCAGCTTACATTGGATACATATTTCTTTCAGATTGTGCTTCAAAGGCAGAGTGGTCGTAGTTCTAGGGAGCAGTCGACAGAGAAATCTTTCCGCTGTGACTATGAGGGCTGTGGGAAACTCTACACAACCGCACACCATCTGAAGGTAAAGCACACTCACTCTCTGAAGACGATTTGGGTTCTTGAATGTAGAATGAGTCAGACTCAACTGGTCCAAATGACTAATCTGTTAATCTTGTTTGATTTGCTCTTTTCTGCCCTCTGCAGGTACATGAGAGGTACCACACAGGTGACCGGCCATATCTGTGTGATCATCTGGGCTGTGGAAAGAAGTTTGCTACAGGTAATGAACGACCTTCAGACTAATGCAAAGGTCCATAATCCTTTGAGATATGAAGCGGAGGGGCTCTCGGCATAAGTCACAGTAACATTGTTGTTTAAATGCCTAAGGAGATACCAGTTTCCTCAGTTTGAACAATTCCTCATTATCTGAACAATGTCGGTCAGTGTGACTGTGATCCTTAAACGTACAGCGCATGTTTCCAACTCGGCAAAATGTGTTTGTTTTTTCCCCAAAAGGGTATGGTCTGAAAAGCCACATCAGGACACACACTGGTGAGAAGCCTTATCGCTGCCAGGAAGTGCACTGTGCAAAGTCGTTCAAGACGTCAGGTGACCTCCAAAAGCACATCAGAACCCACACAGGTACAAAACTTGTCCAGAGTCAGACTTATACCTAATCTTATCCCTACACATGCAATCTACAGTGTACAACTATTTTATTTTTTTTGTCCTCGGATTTGGATTAGAAATCATGTGATCATGCTGTTTATAAATAATCTCAACCATGAACTTGAAGAGGTCTTGAACAAGCTCATCATCCCCGCTGTACTATAGGAGAGAAGCCATTCATGTGCCCATTTGAGGGGTGCGGGAGATCGTTTACTACCTCTAACATCAGGAAGGTGCACATTCGCACACACACAGGGGAGAGGCCTTACTACTGTGCAGAGCCTGGCTGTGGGCGAGCTTTCGCCAGTGCCACCAACTATAAGAACCACGTGAGGATCCACACAGGTATGTAGTCCTTATGTTTTTCTTTATGTTAAAAGTCACACAACAACATTATTCAGTCCTTTTGTAGTGTGGCCTTTTTACAGTTTGATTAATGAAATGGATGTATTTACAGGAGAGAAGCCTTATGTATGCACAGTCCCAGGCTGTGACAAGCGGTTCACAGAGTACTCCAGCCTTTACAAACACCACGTTGTCCACACACCATGCAAGCCCTACAACTGCAACCACTGTGGGAAGACCTACAAGCAGATCTCTACCCTGGCCATGCACAAACGCACAGCGCATAACGTCACAGAGCCCATTGAGGAAGAGCAGGAGGCCTACTACGAACCCCCTACAGGTCAGGCATGGAAGTCAACACCACCTTACACAGATGTATTAGTCATCAATGGATGACTTCATCTTATTTGTCTTTCCTCTCCTCTGTTTTTTGGGGAGGAGGAAAAAAAAGAACCCAACCTATGTGTACGAAGGTGTAACTAGTGGTGACCTAATAACCATAAACATACATGTAACTGCCAAAACAAAGGAAACGCCAACATAGTGTCGTAATAGGACGTTGGGCCGCCAGAACCGCTTCAATGCGCCTTGGCATACAAGTGTCTGGAACTCATTTTGAAGGATATGACACCTTTCTTCCATGAGAAATTCCATAATTTGGTGTTTTGTTGATGGTGATGGAAAATGCTTTCTCAGGTGCCGCTCCAGAATCTCCTATAAGTTTACAATTTGATTGAGATCTGGAGACTGAGACACACTTTAAACCCCCTATGCTCCTTTGAGACCCCTCTTTCAAAGTCACTGAGTATTCTTCTAGCTATGGTAGCCAAAGTAATGAGCATCTGGGCATTTTAATACATGACCCCTAAGCATGATGGGATTGCTTATTTAACTCAAGAACCACACCTTTGTGGAAGAACCTGCTTTCAATATACTGTGTCCCCCTAATTTACTCAAGCGTTTGCTTTTATCTTGGCAGTTACCTGTAGATTACCTCTGAAGTCTGACGTATACCTCTGTTTAAAGGTTGACTCTTGATGAATCACTGACTGCTGTTATGCCCTTATTAGGACTGCAACCAGAGTAATGACTGAGTCACGAGACGATAATTGAGAAATGTCATTGTTGTTATTCCATGTGATTCAGAGGCCATCGATGATCCCTCAGTGAATTTTGCCCCGGTTGAGGAGGAGGAAGAGGAGTCCTGTTCGGAACAGATGACTGAGACTGAGGCCATTGGTCAGCAGCATGTGCAGCTCATAACACACCCGGATGGAACTCAACAGGTTAGTATAAAATAAATGGAGTCTTCACACTCATTTAATTTTTTTATTTCACCGGAAGTGTACCACACCCATATTTATAGACATAGGACAAGCATCAATTAGAGCAGTCTATACATATTTAAGTTGAAAGGGGATATTTGTTGTGTGTGTGTGTGTACACACACACATATACTGTGCATTTGGAAAGTATTCAGACCCCTTGACTTTTTCCACATTTTGTTACGTTACAGCCTTGTTCTAAAATAGATTATAGGTTTTTTGTCTCATCAATCTACACACAATACCCCATAATGATAAAGCAAAAACTTGTTTTTAGAAAAACAACTGATATATTCCATTTACATAAATATTCATACCCTTTACTCAGTTGTTGAAGCACCTTTGGCAGTGATTATAGCCTTGAGTCTTAAGTATGACACTACAAACTTGGCACACCTGTATTTGGGGAGTTTCTTCCAGTTCTACTCTGCAGATCCTCTCAAGTGCTGTCAGGTTGGATGGGGTGCGTTGCTGTACAGCTATTTTCAGGTCTCCAGAGATGTTCGATTGGGTTCAAGTCCGGGCTCTGGCTGGGCCACTCAAGGACATTCAGAGACTCCTGAGTTGTCTTGGCTGTGTGCTAAGGGTTGTTGGAAGATTAACTATTTTTTTTAAATTTTATTTAACTAGGTAAGTCAGTTAAGAACAAGTTCTTATTCACAATGACGGCCAAACCCTAACCCGGATGATGCGGGGCCACTTGTGCATTGCCCTATGGGACTCCCAATCACCGCCGGTTGTGATACAGGCTGGAAACGAAACAGGGTCTGCAGTGACGCCTCTAGCACTGAGATGCAGTGCCATAGACCGCTGAGCCACTTGGCAGCCCTGGGGCAGGTTTTCATCAAGGATCTCTCTGTACTTTGCTCGGTTCACCTTCGCCTCGATCCTGACTTGTCTCCCAGGCCATGCCGCTAAAAAACATGCCCACAGCATGATGCTGCCACCACTATGCTTCACCGTAGGGATGGTGCCAGGTTTCTTCCAGACGTGACACTTGGCATTCAGGTCCAAGAGTTCAATCTTGATTTCATTGAGAGTATTTCAGTGCCTTTTGGCGAGCTCCAAGCGGGCTGTCATGTGTCTGTTCCTGAAGAGTGGCTTCTGTCTGGCCACTCTACCATGAAGGCCTGATTGGTGGAGTGCTGCAGAGATGGTTGTCCCTCTGAAAGGTTCTCCCATCTCTACAGAGGAACTTTAGAGCTCTGTCAGTGGCCATCAGGTTCTTGGTCATCCCCCCCATACCAAGGCCATTCTCCCCCGATTGCTCAGGAAGAGTCTTGGTGGTTCCAAACTTCACCCATTTAAGAATTATGGAGGCCACTGTGTTCTTTGGGACCTTCAATGCTGCAGAAATGTTTAGGTACCCTTCCCCAGATCTGTGCTACGGCACAATCCTGTCTCGGAGCTCTACGGACAATTCCTTCTACCTCATGGCTTGGTTTTTGCTCTGACATGCACTGTCAACTGTGGGACCTTATATATAGACAGGTGTGTGCCTTTCCGTATCATGTCAAATCAATTGAATTTACCACAGGTGGACTTCAGTCAAGTCATAGAAACATCTCAAGGGTGATCAATGGAAACAGGAAGCACCTGAGCTCAATTTCAAGTCACATAGCAAAGGGTCTGAATACTTATAAGGTATTTCTGTTATTTTTTTATAAATTTGCAAACATTTTAAAACCTGTTTTCGCTTTGTCATTATGGGGAATTGTATGTAGGTTGTTTAGGATCATTTTTTAAAATCCATTTTAGAATAGGGCTGTAAACGTAACAAAAGTGTGGAAAAGTCGAGGGGTCTGAATACTTTCCGAAGGCACTGTATATATATATATATATTTATTGATTGAATATTATAACTGTAGACATTTATATCAGGTAGACAAAACGTATGTTAATACCCAACAGTAGTTGTCATAATAAAAAATAAATCAGATGGCGTTCACAGGAAATGCTTATGCGTGTGCAGGCTCTATTTATTTTATACCTAGTTTTTTCGGGCCTGCACCCTGTTGAGAGATGTGCATTTGATCACACTTCACTACCCAACAGGTTAGCAAATACTAAACTAGAATGAGCATATTCATTCTATTTCTATGTTACCACTCTTAATTAATGTCTCAACAACCCCATTTATCCCCCTACATCTGCACACCTCTATATCCATGGCACCATACACTGGGTATGTTTACATGCACGCTAATAACTAAATATGAAACTGATTATGACAGAGGGCCAAGTATAGCATTAGTCGTGTAAACACCTAACTATGCTTATCTTAATCGGTGTATGGTCATAATCGAAATAAGCATATGCAAATTAAAACACCTGGTTTTGAAATGATTAGGACATGTAAACAGCTCAATCGGCATTCTAGCAATGCATTTGATCTGCGCATGTGCCAGTACTGCAAGCCTCTCTTATGCGCGAGTGAAGTGAGTTTGGAAAAACTGAAAGTATGCATCTTAAATAGTTTTCACATATAAACACTATCCATTGAGTGTACACAACATTAAGAACACCTTCCTACTATTGAGTTTCACCCAGAACAGCCTCAATTCGTTGGGCATGGACTGTACAAGGTGTCGAAAGTATTCCACAGGGATGCTGACCCATGTTGACTCCAGTGCTTCCCACAGAAGAATGATTTGTGTAGCTGTACAATGTTTCATAGAGGGCAAATGGTAAGATTTATAGTGTATGATTAAAATGTTACATGCCTTTTCATTCCCAGGTCAGTATCTCCCAGGCTGACATGCAGGCATTGGGAAATACAATTACCATGGTAACCAGTGATGGCACCACCTTCACGGTTCCTTCCCATGAAATGCTTAATGCAGATGGAACACATTCAGTCACCATGGTAGCAGCAGATGGTACAGAAGAGCAGGTGAGTTTTACTAAAACTTTACCACCATGATCTGAAATCCCCAAATGTGTACCTGTGCTTCTACACCTGCATTGCTTGCTGTTTGGGGTTTTAGGCTGGGTTTCTGTACAGCACTTTGAGATATCAGCTGATGTATGAAGGGCTTTATAAAAATGGATTTGATTTGGAATTTTATTTGATTTAGTTCTGTTTGATACCTTAACAGTGACAGAACTAGAATGATGACTAGTGATTCTATTTCTATCAACACACCCACAGCAAACACCAATAGAACTGGGTACTTTCCACTTAAAGGGCAAAACCCCCTCTTCAGACTTGTGATGCGTTTTGGACTTCAGGTCTTAATACATTTTGGACCTCTTTCCCCCCCAGGTGGCCATTGATTTGGCCTCATTTCAGGGCATGCAGACAGAGGAGGGGGTTCACCCTGTCACTCTGTTAGCCACCTCAAACGGCACACAGATCGCTGTCCAGGTAGGGGACTCCCTTTGACACAAAACACCAAATATTGTAACATTAAGAGACAAGCAGGGCACACAATATATTCCCATTGGATGCTGAGAAGCATAACGAGTTCAAATGACACTGCAGTAGCTTTAACAAACAGCTGTTTGTTAGCCTAACTCACTGTACTTATAAAGAAGTACAGTGCATTCTATTGTAGTCACTGAGCTGGCCTACAGCAGTGTGAATCTGAGATCATTGACCATCACTAAGGGTCCTATTCAGTCTTGAGGTACACGTGTTTTAGGAACTCTGCACCACTCCTGTCTATTCCAGACTGCTGACTATTCCTGACAAATCTGTTGGTAAATAGAAACAATAACATTCAGTGTGTTGGTATTCAACGATCACATCAGTCATTCCATTGTGATGTTAATACAAGGTATTTTAAGTAAATAAGGTTATTCTTGACTCATCCCTGTAGACTCCACCCAGTCAGTCTGCTATGTAGGTTTGCTTCCCTTTGACGCCTACATGAGCTACTGTTTACTGCAATGGGAGGAGCCTTAGTTTTTAAACTAAAGTATATAATGACAAGATAATACAAAATATGTTACTTACACCTGATCACACCAATTTTGCATAAATAATATTATGTTTTCTCACTGTGTGATTTCAACCTTTGTGTTTCTTAGCTCAGTGAACAACCTTCACTCGAAGAAGCCATCAGGATAGCATCAAGAATACAACAAGGAGAGATGGGATTGGATGATTAGATTAGATAATCCTTTCAGTACTATGACTTCTATTGAAATATTTGATGAGAACAAGATCTATACATATTCTGCAGTTTTCTGACTCAAGGGTATTGTTCTTAAATCAAACGTGAAATTCTTTATTAAGATTTGTAAATAGACATTTTGATATGGCTGCACAGAGTCTGTAATGCTGAAACATCCATGAGTAAGATGTGTGTTGCTGCATGAATGAGTTATAGAAATGTAATGTGTTTTTGGACTTTTTGTACTATTTTTCCATGTGTGAATATTGTATTCTGTGTATATACAGTAAATAGCCAATGTTTTGAATCCAGCATATATTTTAACTTTGAATATGTACAAATAATGGATACACATTGGTTGTTAAATAAAGCAGTACAATTCTATATATTTTCACTAATTGTTTTTGTTATAATGTTGTGGATTTATAATCTGAAATCTACTTGATTACTTTTGAAACAGGATATTGTTTAGTATTTAATTTATTTGTATGTGTAAGACCCAGTATATTTGTTTATAGCAAGTGCTTAAAATGTCTCTACCACATATTTACGTCATCAGCTCATACTATTATATGAGCTGCTGGACAATTCTTATCAATTTAAGATTTTGGGGAATATTGGCTTTTTGTTAAATACTTAATGATATACTAAGAAGCCATTTCAGAAAGCATCAGTGTCTCTTGTGAATGCTAGAAGATTAGGTTGAGAAGATCAAGGGCAATGAATTACAATACAGAACAATGGGGACTAATGTTGCGGACAAATTCATTAAAAGCGTCAAAGGATAATAAATTTAAAAAAATTAAGATCCAAGGATTCAATTCGCGCCAAAGTGACGTGCATGTCAAAAGTTCAATTAGTGACGTAAAACTACGCTTCGAAGGATGTAACGCCCGCGTTTCAAACTTCAGGAATGTGTTCTCATTGGCTGAAGATTGGAATCTTTTTATTTTTTAGATTGGAATAATTCTGCCAACGGTCGCGGGAAGCGCAGCAGTGTTGTCAGAACAAATTGTGACAATATTTCGGGTAAACAAATAGTCGACTGGAGTATTTTCACAGCTAGACACGTACTAAACTCGTTTTTATGTAGTAAATAAGCGCTCAGCATAATATATCGTGTGTTTGCCGGTAAGGTGTGCTCCTCATGGGACGAAGATAACGCGTTACCGTGCTACTGTAGCTAGCTAACCGTTTTAACGTATTTGCAAAGTTAGTGAGCAAACGTTAGCTAATTTATTTAGCCACGTCATTTTGGATTACAAATTGACTCAAGATTGTAGCGCCATGGGCACACTGATGTCAAGTTACTCGGGATAATTTGAAACGATTTGGCTAACTAGCCACTTTTACATTATAGCCAACTTTACTGCGCCTGGGAAGTGATGAGTTTCAGTTGCCGAATGTTCGTCAGTACGTCCCCGAAGATGGGACCTATTCGACAGAGACTAGACTTCAACCAGAGTGACGGAGAGGACGATTTCAACAACAGCATTGGAGCCGAGTCGAGTCTCGCCGAAATGGACTCCCCAGTGCAATCGCCGAGACAGAACTCCTACTTAAACCAAGACGTCTGTAACAGCACCACGAAGACCGCTACCGCGGAGGATCGCACTGAACATTGGGATGAGGAGGGATTTGGATGTCTTTTCCCCCTAAAATCACCAGGGACTGACTTGATGAAGGGGTCACTTTCTCCGAGAAAAGGGGCCCGGCCCTACTACAACAGCTCGTCCCCGGAATTTTCCTACAATCAGGAGGATGGAAGCTCTCCCATTCCCGGTGGTCCCGACACACCGCCCCATAAAACCTTCAGAAAACTCCGGCTATTTGATGTCCCACACACACCTAAGGTTAACTACAGTAACATGTTGTTTTCAAATGATTCTATCAGATCCACAATGTAAGATCAAATTAACTTTTTAAAGTTTTCAGCCAGAGATAACCAGCACTGACTATTTCTGTCTTCAACATGTTTGAACATGAGAAGACATAGTTTGATTATATTACCATGTGTTACAGGCAATGGGATAGATGAGTTTACTCTGAGTCATTGATCTCCTTGTGACTTGTTTTCAATATTTGTATTCATATGACCCTCACCAACTATACACATGTTATTCTTATCTCATGGAATGTTTTGTTTTCCCTTTCAGAGTCTGTTGTCCAGAGCCAGGGCAGTGGCCATAGGATCCACAGTCTGCCGGGTAGGAGTAGGTGTCAACATGAATGGGGACTCAACAGGCAGACCACACACAGACAGCAGGAGTAGACCGGCACCCATGATCAACATCAATCCATTCACCCCTGACTCATTACTGATCCAGAGAGCAACGTTACAAAGGAACAACCGAAAGAGATCACAGAGGAATGAGTAAGAGAAGCACCTTATACTGATGTCATTATTTACCAGGTGTTACATTAGGATTTTGTGGGTGTGGTGGAAGTGGGACTTGAGTTTCCTACGTCCTCAAACAAACTAAATTTCCCCTTTATTTTCTCCAATATCCTAAGGTAGTTGTGGAACTCTTGTCAGAACCATTTTATAAAACTCAAAAGTAGTTGCAGTTAGTGTTGTAAAGTAGATCATATTTTACTACTGTGCCACAACTCAAGTTTATTTTATGACTGTTGTGCAAAAAAAAAAAAGCATCTTAGAATTGGGAGATTCGTATTTCTGTCGGTGTAAATGGAGCATGGCCTATTCTTAGTTGACAATCGATTCCGACATGCTTCTAGATCTAGAGTGTGCATTAAATCAGTTGACTATTGCGTGCTTGTTGGCAGCAACCCAAAGCCACATGGTTACACTCACAATGTGCACTTGTAGGGATTGTCTGCCCTCCAGTGGTTGGAAGGTTATATAACACATTTTGTTTACTTTCCTTTGTCTCTAAAGCTCATGTGGAGAGGACATGGAAGCCAGTGATGCGGAGTGTGAAGAGGACATCATTCCACCATCAAAGGTACATTTTTGTAATCACAAATATACGTTTTACTTGTTATAGTTGTTTATGGCAACTGCTTCGGCCTCTGACCACAATGCACCACAGAGGGCAGTGTGTACGGCACAGTACATCACCGAGGCCAAGCTTCCTGCCATCCAGGACCTCTATACCAGGCGGTGTCAGGGAGGCCCTAAAAATTGTCAAAGACCCCAGCCTCCCTAGTCATAGACTGTTCTCTCTGCTACTGCGTGGTACCGGAGTCCAAGAGGCTTCTAAACCGCTTCTCCCCTCAAGCCAGAAGACTCATGAACATCTAATCAAATGGCTACCCAGACTATTTGGGTTGCCCCCCCCTCTACGCTGCTGCTACTCTGTTATTATCTATGTCTAGTCACTTTAACTCTACCTACATGTTCATATTACCTCGACACCGGTGTCCCCTGCACATTGACTCTGTACAGGTACCCTGTATATATCCCCGCTATTGTTATTTTCTGCTACTCTTTAATTATTTGTTCATATCTCTCACTTTGGGGGGGGTATTTTCTTAACTGCATTGTTGGTTAAGGGCTTGTACGTAAGTGTTTCACTGTAAGCTGTTGTATTCGGTGCATGTGACAAATAAAATTTGGTTTATTACACACACACTACTTTAGATAAGTGTATAAGCATCTCTGTCCTTTTCTTGCAGAGAATGACTCTTCTGGATAGCAACATGATGTCAAGATATGCCACAGAGTTTCATGAGCTGGAGAAGATAGGATCTGGGGAGTTTGGCTCTGTCTTCAAATGTGTGAAAAGACTCGATGGCTGCATCTATGCCATCAAACGCTCAAAGAAGCCCCTCGCTGGATCTGTAGACGAGTAAGAGAATCTCTTGGATTTTGAAAAGCTGACAATCCAAGTGTAAATTTAAACGCCTTGTTGACCTTAATGCTATGCCATTTTTGTGCTAATATTGTATTCTGTTTTCCTCAGACAGAATGCACTCCGGGAGGTGTATGCCCACGCGGTCTTGGGACAGCACCCCCATGTGGTGAGGTACTACTCTGCCTGGTCAGAGGACGACCACATGCTCATTCAGAATGAGTACTGTAACGGCGGCACACTGGCAGACGTGGTCTCAGAGAACTACAGAACCATGCGCTTCTTCTCTGAGCTGGACCTCAAGGACCTTCTCCTTCAGGTGGCCCGTGGACTGAAGTACATTCACTCCACCTCTCTGGTTCACATGGACATCAAGCCAAGTAAGTAGCTGCAAAGTTTTGCATACAGCTCAGCTATTGAAATCATTTAAAATATTTATGATTTAACACTTGCCGTGCTTTACTTTTCTCAGGCAACATCTTCTTATCCCGAAGGACTGTGGTGTGTGTCGATCAATTTGACGATGATGAAGGACCAAATACAAATGTTGTTTACAAAATAGGTACTTCAACAAAAAAAATCGAATAGAAAACATCATGCAAATGAAACAAGCTAATAATTGAGTGTAGTTGTCAACCAGGCAGATGGATTCTGATGTTTTTAAATTTATTTTTCCCTCAGGTGATCTTGGCCATGTGACCAGAATGGACAATCCTCAAGTTGAAGAAGGGGACAGCAGGTACCTGGCCAATGAAGTCTTACAAGAGGTAATTGGATAACTCCTCCCCATACCACCTCATTTGTTATCCAAAATCATGTGACGTAACAACTGAACCAATGTGTTTTTCAGGACTACAGAAACCTCACCAGGGCGGATATTTTTGCCCTTGCACTGACTGTGATCAGTGCCTCAGGAGCTGAACCACTCCCAACTAATGGTGACAAGTGGCATGACATCAGACAAGGAAAACTTCCTGCGATACCTCAAGTGCTCTCACAGGAATTCCCAAGTTTACTGAAAGTATGACTAGAAATGACCAGGGCTGCTTCCCAAATGGTACACTTTCCCTACATAGTGCGCATATTTGACCTGAGCCCTGGTCGAAAGTAGTGCACTATAAAGGGTTTAGGGTGCCATGTTGGATGCAGTGCTTCATTCTGTAATGGTGGTTTGTGTGCAGGACAAGCAGTAGTAATAATGTTTAATTAGTGGTATTAATGTATTGTGTGCTGCAGTTGATGATCCACCCTGACCCTGCCAGTAGGCCGTCTGCCTCTTCCCTCACCAAGCACCCCGTCCTCCTCACTGCCTCCCGCATGAGCGCTGACCAGCTCCGTGTGGAACTCAACGCAGAGAAGTTCAAAAATGCGCTACTGCAGAAGTACGTACCCTCTTCATATGTCATGTCTCAAGGCTTTCCTTCCTTTTTCATTTATCATATTGTAAGTAGGACTGTTATGGATAATACTACAATATAGTGTTTGTTTTGTGAAGAAATGATGTAATGCTACCTACTTTTTATTGATTCAGGAATCCATTTCAGATGCAATTACTATGTTCTTGGTAGTTATGAATGGCTTCTTTAACAATGTGTTTTTTCCTCGTGCAGGGAGCTGAAGAAGGCCCAGCAGGCCAAAGTAGCCGCAGAGGAGAAGGTTCTGATCTCTGATAGGGTCCTAACGCGCTCTACCCTTCAGTCCAGCAGGAGCTCCAGGCTCATCGGCAAGAAGATGAACCGCTCAGTCAGCCTGACTATCTACTGAGCGGGCCAACTGCCAACCCAAATGGGTATCCGACAGGGTCGTGTTCACTAGATGCGACATGGGGGGGTGGACAGGCCAAAACGGAGTGGGACTACCTGAAATTGTCCAATTAGACATGCTTATTTTTTTGTTGCAAAACTTTTTCCTACTGTGTGCTCTAATGAATACGACCCTGGTTGCACTCAACAGTGAACTGGGCAGGCCTCCCTAGGCAGACATGGAGAGATGGGCTTCAGAGTGTCAAAACCGACTGATAGTTCTTACTGTTTGGTACTTGGAAAGGGTTAGTTAGACCATGGACAAAAATTATTTGACTAAAGAGTGAAAGGGTTGTTACCTTCCCAAGCACTTGGCATTTTCTGACAGTTTGTATTAAATAACAAAGCCGATATTTGTTTTTAATGAAATGTGGGCGGATGCTAGAACACTCTGTAGCCAGTGTGAGGGTTTGGGATGGTGTGATACAAATTTGCACCGTAGTCTGTTATACCTGATGTCAGGTAGTGGAACTGGACCATTGACTAGGAATGATACAATGAGCACTTTGAACTTGCCTTATGTAAACTGTTTTGCTCAGTTGGTAGAGCATGGCCTTGTAATGCCAGGGTTGTGGGTTCGATTCTCACGGGGGACCAGTACGAAAAAAAAGTATGAAAGTGTATGCACTCACTACTGTAAGTCGCTCTGGGTAAGAGCGTCTGCTAGATCTAAAAATGCATACTGCTGCTATATATGTTGGTTTGTCTTGAACTGGAGGAGTTCAGTGAATTTATAAATTCCATTCAGATGTTTAGAATAGTTTCAGTAATCAATCTCTTCTTTAAAACATGGTGTTTCGATGTGTTGCATCTGTAATACATTTCCTATCTGAAGTTCATTATGTACTGAGTTGTGTACACTGATTGTTTAAGATGTTTTACTCATGTTAATTATTCATGATGAGTCATCCAATCTGTGTAATGGGTTGGTCGAAGTGGATCATTGTGTCAAGCCCCGGTGTCATTTATTTTATATATGATGCATAGAGCCACTGGACAATTGTTTTAGTAAAGTCAGTATTTTAAGCTTGCACCTAACATCGCGATTGTAGCATTATTGACTCATTTACATGTGTACATGTTTTACAACAATGTAGATTATTTTTACTGCTATTGGCGTCATGTTACTTGTTCCAATTTTAATAAATTCACTCCCGATAATATGGATGCCTTGGAACTGTCATGTTTGTGGATGGATGTTGCTGTAAACAAAAACAACTGGCACTACACATGGTAGTCTGGGAAAGACCGCGTTATCTAAGATAAATTAGAGATGGTGGTCTTTCAGATAATACAAACTTTGTTTCATAGTTTATTGTAAATTGATCGTCTGTACCATTACTTGTTCATTGTTGGGACATGTTTTTATTAAGCTATTATTTGTTGCCAATTGACCGTTTACTCATCACAATTGAATACTGATGAAAGCTTCACAACTATGCGCTATGTAGAGCCCACACTCATTGGGTGATACGGTGTCAGTTTCCTGCTTCGACACTCGATCACGTGACTGTCTTATGTGTCAGTGTCCGAAAAAGTTGCAGCTTTACTTTGACATCGAGCGCACTAGGGGCTACGAACATGGGACTGCTACGAGATGAACTTCTGAAGTCAATATGGCACGCATTCACAGCCTTGGACGTGGATCAAAGTGGGAAAGTGTCCAAATCACAGCTTAAGGTAGGCTTTAAAGCGTAGTAATTAGGCCTACAGTATTATTTCATAATGAAGTCAAATTAACGATTGTTTGCTTTTTGATAAATTAACCGAAATCTAAATTAATTCTAACCGTGGAATATTTTCTCATTTAGCTGATCCGAATATCAGACCCAAACAAAAAGTTCTGAGCAGTTGGATAAAAAAAATATTTGACCATGTATAATTCACTATACACTATACTTTTGTGTTGCTTCGCTTCCCTCACATTAGGGAATTTTGTGTCAACTGCCAAGTGATAATTCAAGTCGGCAACATCGACAACAAAGTAAAGACAAACTTCTGCTGTCCCTCAACTCACAGGCTACTCAGTTTCTGCTTATATCAGTAGTATTTTCTCTTACTCATGTCTATGTCTAGCATTTTCTCACAAAAACAGGAATAACAATGGTTCTATGGAAATAGCCTTTGTTGATTGACAGATACCCATGAATGTGGGACATGCATGCCTTGATGATAATCTTGCTTTACCCGCGATATTCTGTAATTTGAACAGAATCTACAGTAAAAGTGTTGAGATTGTAAAAGGCAAGGGGCACTGCTTTGGAAGGCTAGGTCTTCTTTTCCTGTCTGTGTCTGTCTGTCTGCCTGGTGGTCTGTGTACCAGCCAGGCTCTGATGAAGACACTCCACTAAACATTTACCGACCTCAACGTCTCATGGACGTATTTCTTTGGTCCGTTTTTTGGTGCTGTCTGCACTGACTGTATTTTTTTGTGTTTCATTTTGGTGCAGTCCAGACAGGCCTTGATTTCAACATCCAAGGACGTTGGACGTTGATTTTTGGTCCGGACTGGACAAAACCTGAACCAATCATAGACGTGTATATACATACTTTCGACATCCAGAAAATAAGTATTTTCAATGTCTGGAAATGTTGTCTTTTCACCTTTCATTCAGCACCTAAATTCCACCTGAGCTATCGCAACACTGCATAGTGAACTCGGCTCGGGAAATGTTGTCAACCATCCATTGTTAATATTATTTTTCAGACAGTCCAGTCTGTTCGGTTTGTCTAGATTATAGATGTTAATGAGTGGCTTGTTTATAAATATCATAAGATTTATTTTTATATATTTACTTCACTCTACATCTCAACAAGGAACTTTTCAACACCCTTTTTGTAGATGTTTCCAGGAAGGAACAGAAGTAATGCTTGGGCAGCAATGCTTGAACTGACAGCAACACATGCTTAGTCATGCATGTCAATGTGATCTTAGACTAAACATAGATCCTTTTGAAAAATCTCCATGTAATTGTGTTAATGGAAGTATGATGCCCACTTGTATGAGGAATCCTTTTGATATCCCTTTGGACACCCCAATATTACTGTAGCGTCATATCTCTACTATGCCAAGTGAATACCAACAGTATGACAGTAACCTCGCCCCCAGTATGACAGTAACCTCGCCCCCAGACTCATTGTGCATATCCTGTATAAAATGCTTCTGAGCATTGGGGGGGGGGGGAATATCTGGTGAATGATATTACTATGACGGCAACGGTTTCCCTGACTGCATGATCTGATCTGACTGTGGCTCTACAGGTGCTCTCTCATAACCTGTGCACCGTGATGAAGGTACCCCATGACCCGGTGGCACTGGAGGAGCATTTTAAGGATGATGATGAGGGCCCTGTGTCCAACCAGGGTTACATGCCTTACCTCAATAGATTCATACTGGACAAGGTGAGCAGTAAGAGCACCTAGCCTGGTCCCAGATTTGTTTGTGCTCTTTCCAATTCCATTGCTCATTGTCATGCCAAGTGGCGCAGCAGTCTAAGTCGCTGCATCTCAGTGCTAGAGGCGTCACTACAGACCCTGGTTTGATCCCAGGCTGTATCACACCCGGGGAGGGTTTGGCTGAGGTAGGCCATCATTGTAAAATAAGAATTTGTTCTTAACTAACTTAAATTAAATAAAAGTGACAAGGAGTTGGCAGACTTCAAATCAAAGTTTATCTGATCACAGTTTAGTAGATGTTGTAGCAAGTGCAGCTACTAGCTCCTAACAATGCAGGTGCTCAGCAGCCTGAGTGCAATGTCAGTTTGACATTTTACTGCGTCATTCTCCTCACTTCAGTGGGTTTGTTAGTGGAGGGCTCTGTTTGGGGATTTCATTGGGATGTTAGGTCCATAGAAATATAACCACTAGAATGGACATAGCCTCTAGATCTCTAGGAGTATGAGGTGTAACTCTGGAGTGCCGTATCCCCATAGGGGATGATACGACTTAATGGGAAGTGTTTTATGGGTGCCTTTAGAAAATTTGTTTAAATCAATGTTTTTCTGTATATAACTTTCCTTGCTCATAATATGATGAGCGTTATTGCTATTTTCAGTATTTATCTTAGTTTTTAAGATATGCATGTCACTCATATTAAAATGTATTGGTTTTTGAGAAATAAATGGAGCAAACAGGATTTGTTTGACCTTGAACAAGGCTGCCATTGTTATGGTATGTCTACTGTGTGAGTGGCAGAATCGTTCTGTTTCACAGCCATCAAGGAGGTGTGAGACCCACCATTGTGAGTTATCGAATGAAAAAAACATGTGTGCTGAAAACTACTGCAACGAGTACAAGAAAATATAGCCTTCATTTCAAAACAAACGTCCATTCAACTTACATCCGCTACTACCATTTCCTCATGTGTCATACATTGCATTTAGAAGTGAAGGGTTAACATGCACACTACTATAGATCTATTCCAGAACATGATGATTGCATGATGCAGAGTCTTTGGTTTTTGCTGAGTTTGTTCTCTAGAAAAGCTTCACAATCTGATTGGTAAACACTTTGTTGTTACTCGTATTGCAGGGGTTCTCAAACTTTTTGGGGCCTGGGAGCCTTTTTGTGATAGCAAATTTATAGAGACCGACTCAATCAGAACACGACTTGAGTGAGATAAAAAAATAGCATACAAGGAGTTTTATTATGACTTCGGCAGTGCATGGGAAGTAAGATTTTAAAGGCCCATCTATTGGCATCGGAGAGATAATAATTACTGATGTCCTTATTAATATTCAAGCAGTCATCATTGGTAATGAATCCACTGACTTTGTAATCACCAGTGATAAAACAAGAAGTGATCTTCAAAGTTTTTGTCCTCCGTTCTCGAGTTGGCAGACCATCAGATATAGCCCACATCTGTAGACTTGCAAGGCTTGCCAACTGTTTCCATAGCAATAACACCAACACTGATGTCAATTAGTAAACTGCTTTAGTCCTAGCGCTATTTGTACTTGGGGGCTATTTCCTTGCCTTTCTCCTCCGGAATCTGACTTGAATTGAAATGAAGAGACGAAGAACATTATGTTTGTACTTCACATCATGTGGGCTAAAACGTAGGGCAGAGAAATATTAGGCTACTACTGACCCTTTTTAATCTTATTGCCCTTACTTATAGTATGTTGAAGAAAAATAGGGGAAGTTGTTTTATTCTGTTTCGTATAAATGTTGGCTTTGTTTATGTTAATTACAGGTTAGGGATAACTTTGACATACTGGAGTTCAACAATGTGTGCTGGACACTGTGTTTCAAGAAAAACATCAACATGAGCCATCTTCTCATCTCCAACGATGATGCCTTCAAGGTCTGGTGCATCTTCAACTTCCTGTCTGAAGACAGGTACCCACTGGTCATCATCACAGAGGAAGTGAGACACAAGACAACACCTCTAATGCACATACATATCTTATTTGTTCAGCAGTAATTATGCTCTTCCAGTTAAAATAATTCCCATTCATACCACAGGACTGACTAGCTGTGTCCTTTCCTCCTCCCCTCCTCTCCTCCCCCCTCCAGATTGAGTACTTCCTGCGGAAGCTGATGGAGGCCATGGGAGGCATTTGGAATCAGGAGAGGTTTGATGATTACAAGCTCATGTTGAACAGGAAGCAGCAATGCCTGAGTGCCTGGGAGCTGATAGAGCTGGTTGGCATGGGCCACTTTAGTAAGGGCATGAACCGCCAGACCCTGTCCATGGGCATCTCTGAGGTCTTCCAGGAGCTCATACTGGATGTTCTCAGACAGGTTCGCCTGCGGTACCCTCTCTCTCTACTCTTTATGCATCCCAAATGGGACCATATTCCCTATGTAGTGCAATACTTTTAACCAGAACCCATAGGGCTCTGTTCAAAAGTACTGCACTACATAGGGAATAGGGTGCTAGTTGGGACACAGTGACTGTCTACTCTACACTGACCTCTTTCAGACCTCTGCTGGGGGTAACAATAAAATGGATATAGATAAGATATTACAATCCTGAGTGTGACAGATTCATGTATTTTTTCCTGAAGGGCTACATGATGAAAAAAGGCCACAAAAGGAAAAATTGGACAGAGCGCTGGTTTGTGCTTGGACCAAACTCTATGTCATACTATGTGAGTGAGGACCTCACTGACAAGAAGGGGGAAATTTTGCTGGACCGCAACTGTTGTGTGGAGGTAATAACAATGTATTATTCCATTGGTCACTCTTAATGCTATCATTTAACTCCTAAATAAATTGTGTGAAGCGTTGGAATGCATGCTAGCCCACCTTTGTTAACCAGCTTCCTTTGGCATTGTTAACCCATAGGCTACGATTTCCGCGGCCCCATGTAAATATAATTAACATAATAAAACAATCCCCATCAAAATCTATCTGTTTAAGTTAGAGATATATGTTTTTTTGCATGGGCTGTGTCTCAATCCACCCCATCCACCGATATTGCTCTTCCGCATCTGCGCTAAAAGGTGGCAGGGCTAGAGCGGTGTTTGTCAGACCATGAAACATCCCGAAAAAACAGTATTTTCACGAAAACGTCTGTAGCGTCCGCATTCTGATTTCAAAACTCGGTCCTCCAGAAAGTGGAGACTAACACCTTTGCAGTTCTACTACGTGTTATCTTTCAAAAAAGCTGTGTTAGAAAGGATTACCTACACATTCTGACCAGCTCATGTTATAGACAGAATCGTGCTACATGGCAGACCAATCCGAACTCATCTCTCGGCATGTCCAGCCCATCCATTATCTCAGCCAATCATGGCTAGCGGGAACGTTCCTGTCTTTTTCTGTGGCTAAACCAACTAGGCTCATAATTTAACAATTTTATTAGTATTTACAGATGGCATACAAGCTTGTAAATGTTGTTTTTTTATCTTTTGATTTTTTTTTTTTTTTTCCTTTTTTCTACCCAATTTTGTGGTATTTTGTGGTAGTTACAGTCTTGTCTCATCGCTGCAACTCCTGTACGGACTCTGAAGAGGCGAAGGTCGAGAGCCGTGCGTCCTCCAAAACACAACCCAACCAAGCCGCACTGTTTCTTGACACAATGCCCACTTAACCCGGAAGCCAGCCACACCAATGTGTCGGAGGAAACACCGCACACCTGGCGACCGTGTCTGCGTGCACAGTGCCTGGCCCGCCACAGGAGTCGCTAGTGTGCGATTGGACAAAGATACCCCTGCAGGCCAAACCCTCCCCTAACCCGGACGATACTGGGCCAATTGTGCACCGCCCCATGGGTCTCCCGGTCACGGCCGGCTGGGACAGAGACTGGACTCATACCCAGAATCTCTAATGGCACACTCGGGAGGCCCACAAGTTTGTTATTAAGGCACATGAAAGTTCACATGTTCCAGAAGGCATTTCTGCCCCCCAAAAAAAATACGTTCAAAGGGCTCTCCTGTGAAGTAGTGACACACGACATACACCTAGTTTCCTGAAATGAGTCACAAATTCAATGTTTCATCAAACTCTAGAGGGTTAATGTGGTCAACGCAAGGAAGTGTGCAGTTAGTGTGTGACGTCTTGTTCTCTCTGCAGTCTCTACCAGACAAGGAGGGGAAGAAATGCCTCTTTATAGTCAAGTGCAGCGACAAAAGCTTTGAGATCAGCGCATCAGATAAGAAGAGGAAACAAGAATGGATTCAAGGTAAAGTGACCAATCCCTCACCACCATCTTAACATATTCTGTAAACAGCAAAGCTTTTTTCTCACCACATTAGGGTTTATTTTAAATCTCAGAGGAACTTAAACATACAGCTGGGCCAGAGTGATGTGAGTGTATCAGGGTGTGAGGGCGCTGCATTAGATAAAGCAGCCAGCCTTTCTTTATCTGACTCTCCTCTCCTCACTTCCCCTCCCAGCCATCCAAACATGCATCCAGCTGCTGAGGTTGGGCCTGCCCTCTCTGCACCGTGAGGCCAGGCTACGGCGCAGGGAGCTCAGGCAGAAACAGCAGGCCGAGCAGGGGGAGCTGGAGGAGAGGATGAGGCTGCTGCAGATAGCCAATGAAAACAAGCATAGACAGCTGGAGTCCATGACGAAGGTACGGTCTATTTCTCTGTCCCTCTCTCTCTCTCTCTGTGTTTCGCTCCCTCTGTCCCTCTCTCCTCTCTCTGTCAATTCAATTCAAAGGGCTTTATTGGCATGGGAACCATGTGTTTACATTGCCAAAGCAAGTGAAATAGATAATAAACAAAAGTGAAATAAAAAATCAGAAATTAACAGTAAAATAGTAGACATTTGTGCAATGTGCAAATAGTTGAAGTACAAAAGGGAAAATAAATAAACATAAATATGGGTTGTATTTACATTGTTTTTTGTGCTTCACTTGTCCTTTTCTTGTGGTAACAGGTCACAAATATTGCTGCTGTGATGGCACTCAGTGGTATTTCACCTAATAGATATGGGAGTTGATCAAAAAACATTTTTTTTTCAAATTCTTTGTGGGTCTGTGTAATCTGAGGGAAATATGTCTCTTATATGATCATACATTTGGCTGGAGGTTAGAAAGTGCAGCTCACTTTCCATCTCTTTTTGTGGGCAGTGTGCACATAGCCTTTCTCTCTCTCTCTCTCTCTCTCTCTCTACTTGTTTATTAACCAAAGAGCTGTCAAAGGACACCAGAAACAAAATTGTAGACCTGCACCAGGCTGGGAAGACTGAATCTGCAATAGGTAAGCAGCTTGGTTTGAAGAAATCAATTGTGGGAGCAATTATTAGGAAATGGAAGACATACAAGACCACTGATAATCTCCCTCGATCTGGGGCTCCACCCCAGATCTCACCCCGTGGGGTCAAAATGATCACAAGAACGGTGAGCAAAAATCCCAGAACCGCACGGGGGGACCTAGTGAATGACCTGCAGAGAGCTGGGACCAAAGTAACAAAGCTTACCATCAGTAACACACTACGCCGCCAGGGACTCAAATCCTGCAGTGCCAGACGTGTCCCCCTGCTTAAGCCAGTACATGTCCAGGCCCGTCTGAAGTTTGCTAGTGAGCATTTGGATGATCCAGAAGAATATTGGGAGAATGTCATATGATCAGATGAAACCAAAATATAACTTTTTGGTAAAAACTCAACTCGTTGTGTTTGGAGGACAAAGAATGCTGAGTTGCATCCAAAGAACACCATACCTACTGTGAAGCATGGGGGTGGAAACATCATGCTTTGGGGCTGTTTTTCTGCAAAGGGACCAGGACGACTGATCTGGGTCAAAATACCAGCAACAGTGTGTGAAAACCTTGTGAAGACTTACAGAAAACGTTTGACCTCTGTCATTGCCAACAAAGGGTATATAACAAAGTATTGAGATACATTTTTGTTATTGACCAAATACTTATTTTGCACCATAATTTGCTAATAAATTCATTAAAAATCATACAATGTGATTTTCTGGATTTTCTATGATGAAAATTACAGGCCTCTCTCATCTTTTTAAGTGGGAGAACTTGCACAATTGGTGGCTGACTAAATACTTTTTTTGCCCCACTGTAAATATATGGATGAGCGATGGCCGAATGACATAGGCAAGATGCAGTAGATGGTATAGAGTACAGTATATAGATATGAGATGAGTAATGTAGGGTATGTAAACATGAAATAAAGTGGCATTGTTTAAAGTGACTAGTGATAAATTTTTTACATCCATTTTTTTATTATTAAAGTGGCTAGAGATTTGAGTCAGTATGTTGTCAGCAGCCACTCAGTGTTAGTGATGGCTGTTTAACAGTCTGATGGCCTTGAGATAGAAGCTGTCCCAGCTTTGATGCACCTGTACTGACCTCGCCTTCTGGATGTTAGCGGGGTGAACAGGCAGTGGCTCGGGTGGTTGTTGTCCTTGATGATCTTTTTGGCCTTCCTGTGACATCGGGTGGTGTAGGTGTCAAGGAGGGCAGGTAGTTTTCCCCCGGTGATACATTGTGCAGACCTCACTACCCTCTGGAGATCCTTACGGTTGTTTTGCGGAGCAGTTGCCGTACCAGGCGGTGATACAGCCCGACAGGATGCTCTCGATTGTGCATCTGTTAAGGTTTGTGAGTGTTTTTGGTGACAAGCCAAATTTCTTCAGCCTCCTGAGGTTGAAGAGGTGCTGTTGCGCATTCTACACCACTCTGTCTGTGTGGGTGGACCATTTCAGTTTGTCCGTGATGTGTACGCCAAGGATCTTAAAACTTTCCACCTTATCCACTACTGTCCCGTCGATGTGGATATGGGGGGTGCTCCCTCTGCTGTTTCCTGAAGTCCACGATCATCTCCTTTGTTTTGTTGACGTTGAGTGTGAGGTTATTTTCCTGACACCACACTCAGAGGGCCCTCACCTCCTCCCTGTAGGCCGTCTCATCGTTGTTGGCAATCAAGCCTACCACTGTAGTGTCGTCTGCAAACTTGATTATTGAGTTGGAGGCGTGCATGGCCACGCAGTCTTGGGTGAACAGGGAGTACAGGAGAGGGCTGAGAACGCACCCTTGTGGGGCACCAGTGTTGAGGATCAGCTGGGTGGAGATGTTTCCTACCCTCACCACCTGGGGTGTCCCGTTAGAAAGTCCAGGACCCAGTTACACAGGGCGGGGTCGAGACCCAGGATCTCAAGCTTAATGACGAGTCTGGAGGGTACTATGGTGTTAAATGCTGAGCTGTAATCAATGAACAGCATTCTTACATAAGTATTCCTCTTGTCCAGATGGGTTAGGGCAGCGTACAGTGTGATTGCGATTGCGTCATCTGTGGACCTATTGGGGAGGTAAGCAAATTGGAGTGGGTCTAGGGTGTCGGGTAGGGTGTAGATGTTATGATCCGTGACTAGTCTCTCAAAGCACTTCATGATAACGGAAGTGAGTGCTACGGGGCGATAGTCGTTTAGCTCGAACAATGGTGGCCCTCTTGAAGCATGTGGGAATAGCAGACTGGGATAGGGATTGATATAATTTGTCTGTAAACACACCAGCCAGCTGGTCTGCGCATGCTCTGAGGACGCGGCTAGGGATGCCTTCAGGGCCGGCAGCCTTGCGAGGGTTAACACGTTTAAATGTTTTACTCACTTTGGCTGCGGTGAAGGAGAGCCCGCAGGTTTTGGTAGCGGGCTGTGTCAGTGGCACTGTATTGTCCTCAAAGCGAGTAAATAAGTTGTTTAGTTTGTCTGGGAGCAATACATCGGGGTCCGCGACGGGGCTGGTTTTCTTTTTGTAGTCCGTGATTGAATGTAGACTCTGCCACATACCTCTTGTGTCTGAGCCGTTGAATTGCAACTCTACTTTGTCTCTATACTGACGCTTAGCATGTTTGATTGCCTTGCGGAGGGAATAGCTACACTGTTTGTATTCGGTCATGTTTCCGGTCGCCTTGCCCTGATTAAAAGCAGTGGTTCGAAACTTTCAGTTTTGTGCAAATGCTGCCATCAATCCACGGTTTCTGGTTGGGGAAGGTTTTAATAGTCGCTGTGGGTACAACATCACCGATGCACTTGTTAATAAACTCGCTTACCAAATCAGTGTATACATCAATGTTGTTGTTCGACGCTATCCGGAACATATCCCAGTCCACGTGATCGAAGCAATCTTGAAGCGTGGAATCAGATTGGTCGGACCAGCATTGGACGGACCTGAGCACGGGTGTTTCCTGTTTTAGTTTCTGTCTATAGGCTGTGAGCAACAAAATGGAGTCGTGGTCAGGAGGGCAAGGGAGGGCTTTGTATGCATCGCAGAAGTTAGAGTAACAATGATCCAAAATTTTGCCAGCCCGGTTTGACCATTTGATATGCTGATAAAATTTAGGGAGCCTTGTTTTCAAATTAGCCTTGTTAAAATCCCCAGCTACAATAAATGCAGCCTCAGGATATGTGGTTTCCAGTTTACAAAGTCAAATGAAGTACTTTTAGGGCCGTCGAGGTGTCTGCTTGGGGCGGGATATACACGACTGTGATTATAATCGAAGAGAATTCTCTTGGTAGATAATGCGGTCGGCATTTTATTGTACGGAATTCTAGGTCAGGTGAACAAAAGGACTTGAGTTCCTGTATGTTGTTATGATCACACCACGACTCGTTAATCATAAGCATACACCCCAGCCCTTCTTCTTACCAGAGAGATGTTTGTTTCTGTCGGCGCAATGCGTGAAGAAACCATGTGGCTGTACCGACTCTGATAACGTATCCCGAGTGAGCCATGTTTCCGTGAAACAGAGAATGTTACAATCTCTGTTGTCTCTCTGGAAGGCAACACTTGCTCGGATTTCATCTACCTTGTTGTCAAGAGACTGGACGAGAGAGTAGTATACTCGGGAGCGGTGGGCGATGTGCCCGTCTACGGAGCCTGGCCAGAAGACTACTCCATCTGCCCCTTCTGCGGCAATGTTGTTTCCTAAGATTGCGAAGCGAGGTGGCCGTCTCTGTATATGAACTTTTCGTTAATATACAGTATATGTTGAAGAGGGTGGGGCTCAAGCTGCATCCCTGTCTCATTCCACGGCCCTGTGGAAAGAAGTCTGCGTTTTTTTTGCCCATTTTAACCGCACACTTGTTGTGTACGTGGATTTTACAATGTTGTATGTTTTTCCCCAAACACCACTTTCCATCCATTTATATAGCAGAGCCCTCTGTCGCTCTCTCGCTTTCTGTCTCTTTCACTCTCCCTCTCTCTCTCACATAATTGCTATGTAGCTTCACACTACTTGTCATTAAAATGTTATTCAGTGTGTTAAACCCCCTTTCATTCAGAACTATAGACCCCCACAGAAACTGACCTGCTCTCTCAGGACAGGGAATCCTCACACCTCTCCCTGTTACCAATCACACTTTTATTGTCCTCTGTTTGTCTCCTGTAAATGACAGTTAACTTCTCTGCCTTGGGGCTGTAAGCCCCTTAAGAATTAATTAACAATTAACAATGTTGATTGTATTCTATGGTCAAAGGCACAGGTTCTGTCCTCATCCAGGCCTGTTTCCAAGCATTTTACACAGACCTGTCACACATTCTTCCACTCTCTCAGCTGAGACAACCCAGACTAAATCGGACACATTCATGATCCATCAGGGGTGATTGTAGTAGTTATATTGTAGGGTTATTTATTATAGTAGTTTGGGAATTATACTACCAGTTGTCGATTGACCTCAGTAAACCTGATCCATGATGTCATTTTACAGGTAGCCTACTCCTGAAGGTATAAAATATATTATAAAGAGCATTTTACAGTATTTGTAAAATGCTTCAGTACTTCTCAAGTCTGTGGTGAAAGAACTTGATGGAAAAGTCCAGTGGCTGTGTGAAGGAGGTGTGACTGTTAAAGACAATAGGCTGATTATAATGGTCGAGTTCTCGCTACTCTTTACTACATTCAATTATAATGGACAGAATGAAAGGTCAGAGCTTTACCTACCCTCCCTTTCCCGAGTCAAGGAAAACCCCTCTCTCTATCTCTCTCTCTCTCCCTACTTGCTTTCTCCTATACCCTTTATTATATATACTTTTGACATGTATACAAATATAAATACAAAGTAGTTAAGTATTGCTGTTTAGATTAACAATTGATTTAGTGAAGGTTTATTTGTTATTTGTCACACCATGGTTCAGATGCTCTCATAGTATTACCTGGGGGGGGCTGTGGTTTCTGTTACTCCCAGAGGAGTTTCAGTTCCTCATTAATGAACACCATTACCGTGAAGTCTCATGCTTAACTTTGACCCATGTTTAACTAGTGTAAAACTAGAAAACATACCTTAACTTCTTAAGGCTAGGGGGCAGTATTTGGAAGTTTGGATGACTGAGGTGCCCAAAGTAAACTAGAAAATACTCTAAAGTTTCTAAAACTGTTAAAATAATGTCTGTGAGTATAACAGAACTGATTTGGCAGGCGAAACCCCGAGGACAATCCATCCAGGATTTTTTGTTGTTGTTGAGGTCATTGGATTTTCCAATGCATTTCTATGGGAAACCCAAATTATTAGGATCCAGATTGCAGTTCCTATGGCTTCCACTAGATGTCAACAGTCTTTAGAAATTGTTCTTTTTTTTGTTGTTGAAAAATGAAGAAGTAGTTGTATTCTTTCTAAGTGTCACTCAGGTGGACTCTAGTCTTTTGGTGCGTGTGAATGAGACCGCGCTCCTCGTTGTTTTTCTCCGGTATTGGAAACAGTTTATTCTGTCTTAAATTTGATAGATTATTTACATTTTAGGGTACCTGAGGTTGGATTAGAAACGTTGTTTGAAACGTTTGGACCAAGTTTACAGGTAACTTATTAGATCCTTTGTAGGCATGTTGGGTGAGTTGGAACCTGTGTATTTCTGAATCTAACGCGTCAAATAAACTGACATTTTTGGGATATAAAGAAGGACTTTATCGAACAAAACAACAATTCATTGTGTAACTGAGACCTTTGGGATTGCAAAAAGATGAAGATCTTCAAAGGTAAGCAATTCATTTTAGCATTATTTCTGAATTTCGTGATGCATCTGTTTGGTTGGGAAAAGTTTTTCATGCTTTTGAATGCGAGGCGCTGTCCTCAGATAATTGCATGGTATGCTTTCACCGTAAAGCCTTTTTGAAATCTGACCAAGCGGCTGGATTAACAAGAAGTTTATCTTTTAAATTATGTAAAACACTTGTATCGTCATTAATGTTTAATAATACGAATGTAGTATTTTTGAATTTCACACTCTGCAATTTACTGGATGTTGTCAAATCGGTCCCGTTAACGGGATTCTAGCCATAGGGGATCCCTAAGAGGTTTTAATTCCCAACTGCAGTGAATCAAACATATTATGTTAGAAATGTTTATTAATTTCAGAAGCAGATCATTGTCCCCCATGATAAAATCGGGGAAGGGTCTGTGGATCTGTCTCCGTCCGTTAGTACGTTCGTACGTTCATACGTTAGTCAGATGCGATATCTCAGACAGCATTGGCCTGACTTTGACAACTTGGGTGAACGATGCGTCTTGCCATAGAGAGCCGGCATTTACAAAATGACACTGATTGGCCCAATGGGGGGGTCTGCATCATTCGGGGGGGACAACATCTTTACTGTTGCCTTGTTTTTCATTAGATCTGAGAAGAGGGGAAAAGCACTTATGCAAACGTAGCTGGCTCAGGGACACCTGTGAAAGAGCTGATGCCTGTATTCCGGTGCTGGTCTGCTGGTTATCTAGATCTGTCTCAGACTACCCACTTCCCCCTTTGCACCAGCATCTGGAGGCCCAGCTTTTCTTCTTATGCATCATTCTTTTCTACTCAAGTTCTCAACTCAAATCCTGTATAGCTCAGTTGGTAGAGCATGGCGCTTGCAACACCAGGGGTGAGGTTTTGATTCCCAAGGGGGTGGGGGAGTATGAAAATATATGCACTCACTACTGTAAGTCGCTCTGGATAAGAGTGTATGCTAAATGACTAAAATGATTTAAAAATCAGATCAACTACCACTGTCCAATTGAAAGAAGTCCTTATCTTTTTATATTATTTTGTTGCTGTATTGTCACAATTCTAAAGGATAAACATATTATACAGGGGTCTGATAAGTCTAATGAGTGTAGCTTGTCCCACTGAAAAGCAGCAGCCTGTCCAATATAATTGTTTTCTCCTTTAGACCAAACTCAAAGACGAGTTCCTTTTAAAGCCTGTTGAATTGAGGGATTTTCCCTATCAGTTTCCCCAAAGTAACCTTTAGTTGAGAGTGTAATGGCTGAATTAACACCATCTAGTTGACATCAAGCGAATTTACTTTTTTAATTGTCATTTTTAAAGCCATGTCCCCCCGTTCTTGAATTTTCCTAAATAAGTATATATAACACACTGTTGTTGTTAGAATCTTAATATCACAAACAGAATTTGTGTTATAAGCAATTTTATGAGGACATTCCTCCCTGCCCCTCATTCACTGCCAGTCATTCACTGGCAGTCAGCCTGTGAGGCAGATGATGGCCCCTCGAAACTACACCTAAACTATATAGGAATTCATTTCACACATATAATATTAATAATAATAATAATCGAGTTAGCCAAGACTGACAATAGATTAAGATTGATATCACTTTATTCATCAAATGTACACAAAGTCCAACTGCAATGTGACTTCTGCTTTATCCCAACCCCTCTGAAAGACACATACATGTGCAGGCTGGAAAGGTTGGAGCAGGGGGCTGCCACACTGGGCGCCCATGGAGCAGCTGATGGGTGAGAATATTATCTATTGATAAATTGTATATAAAGAATCTGATTAATAGCGCAGCATGCAATTCAAAGTTTGGATTTTTGTCACATGCACAAGTACAGTGAAATGCATACCTTGCAATCCCTGACCAACAGTGAAGTATGACATATAAAAAATAGTATAATAAAAAAACAAGAGAAATCTATATACAGAGTCAGTGCCAGTACAAACACGTTGTTGTTTTTTTAACCTTTCTTTAAATAGGCAAGTCAGTTAAGAACAAATTCTTCAATTGTGCGCCGCCCTATGGGACTCCCAATCACGGTCAGATGTGATACAGCCTGGATTCGAACCAGGGACTGTAGTGACGCCTCTTCCACTGAGATGCAGTGCCTTAGACCGTTGCACCACTCGGGGGCAGTATGGCAGTGCTGAAAAGTGCTGAAAAGTGACTGGTAGCAGGAATATATAAATACCTATGATAATATACTGTCACGTTGGTATAAAGCACATATGTCAGAGTCAAGGCCCGCGGGCCACATCCGGCCCGCAAGAAGGTTTTTTACGGCCCCTGGGATGATCTTGATTTATTATTAGAACCGGCCCGCAGCAAGCCGGCAGCCCGCAGATCTTTTACACGCACCAATACTACATTTCCCACAATGCAAAGGTGACGCACCGAGCAGTAGGCTGCTTCATTTCAATATTTATTGGCACAGCAGTCGTCAGCATCACAGTAAAATTAACTTTCAGATACCCATCAAAAATGGCAAAACGGAAGGTGGATACTGAGAACCGGGGGTTTCAAACAAGGTGGGAGTCGGAGTATATGTTCACGAAGGTAGCTGGAAAACCTGTGTGTCTTCTGTGTGGAGAAAGTGTGGCGGTACTGAAAGAGTATAATCTGAGACGACATTATGAAACGAAACACGCGGACAAAAACAAGAATATGGACATGGAACAAAGGCTACAAAAGGCAGAGGAATTAAAACGAGGCCTCAAATCTCGACAGGCTCTGTTCAAAAGCCAAATCACAAGGCCAGGCTGCTGTCAAGGCCAGTTTTATTTTGGCAGAAGAGATCGCTAAATCAGCCCGGCCATTTACGGAGGGGGATTTCATCAAAAACTGCATGATTAAAGTTTGTGACGAAGTTTGCCCAGAAAAAGGCAACTCTTTTTAAATGTGAGTCTGAGCAGAAACACCATTGCCGAGAGAGTAGACCAGTTGTCCATCAATCTAAAAGAGCAGCTTGTGAAAAAGGGAAAAGATTTTATTGCATATTCCTTGGCTGTGGATGAGAGCACCGACATTTCTGACATTGCCCAGTTGTCAATTTTCATCCGCGGAGTGGACTCCAACCTAAGCGTGACAGAGGAGTTTTTGGCTTTACGTCCTATGCATGGCACAACTACGGGGCATGATTTGTATGAAGAGGTGTCAAGATGTGTAAATGAGATGGAGCTGCCTTGGGAAAAACTTGTGGGTTTGACAACCGACGGAGCACCTGCGATGTGTGGACACAGGAGCGGACTGGTGGCGAAGATACGGGAAAAGATGCAAGAGGAAAACGCGACAGGTGAGCTGACAGCTTATCATTGTATCATACACCAGGAAGCGTTGTGCGGTAAAGCCTTGAAAATGGAGCATGTAATGAGCATCATCACGCGCACAGTTAACTTTATCAGAGCCAAAGGTTTGAATCACCGCCAGTTCAAGGCATTTCTGACGGAGTTAGAAACGGAGCATGGTGATTTGCCTTATCACACAGAGGTGCGATGGCTAAGCCAGGGAAAGGTGCTTCAAAGATGTTTCGAGCTTCGTGAGGAGATTTGTCTGTTCTTGGACAGCAAAGGAAAGACACAACACAACTCCGAGACGAAATGTTTCTGTGTGAAATGGCTTTTCTGTGTGACATTACGAGTCATCTGAATGCAATAAACTTGCAGCTGCAGGGTCGGGATCGTGTCATCTCTGATATGTACAGTACAGTGAAGGCATTTAAAACCAAACTGACTCTGTGGGAGACGCAGATGCGGAAAGAAAATTTGAGCCACTTTCCCAGCTGCCAGACCATGAAAGAGAAGCTCTCTACCAGTGCGTTCCCGAGCACACAGTTGGCTGATAAAATAGGTATGCTTGCCGCTGACTTTCGACGCCGATTTGCTGACTTTGAAGCACAAAAAGCAGGTTGGAACTGCTCGGTAACCCATTTGCTGTTGACGTGGAAAGCTCACCACCAAACCTCCAAATGGAGTTGATTGACCTCCAATGCAATGATGCACTGAGGGCAAAATATGCGGCAGTGGGTGCTGCGGAGTTCGCCCGTTTCCTCCCGGCACAATGCCCCAGCTGCGCATCCAGGCTGCTCAAACGTTGTCTATGTTTGGCAGCACATACCTGTGTGAACAACTGTTTTCTTTGATGAACCTGAACAAAACATCACACAGAAGTCGACTTACTGCTGAACACCTCCACTCAATTCTGAGGATTTCTTCAGCTCAGAGCCTTACCCCGAACATTGATGAACTTGTGGAAAAGATGGGACACCACCAAGTATCACCCTCAACCTCAAACAAGTGAACATTACTGTGCAATCACATATTTAGAGTTTTTACTCAGTTCAAGTTTAAAAGTTAAAATTTAATATTTGTTTTCACTGCATGTTACTTCTCCTTAAACAAAGTGTTGTTTTTGATTAATAGATTTTTGCACTTTATTTTTTTGTATTTCAATCCAATTATATTTTAAAAATATTTCAGTTGAGTGGATGATAGAAAATTGCTATTATTGTTTTTTCTTTGAAGTAAATTTAGCCCACTTTTGCTAAAATAGAAAATATAGTCTACTGATGGTGCCTTGAATACCGGTTTCTTTCATTTAATGTTCATGTTATGGGGATATTTATATAAAGGAAATTTGTCTTTTGTGTCTGTTGAAAATTAAAGATTACTGACAGAGCCATAAGAAAATATTGCTTTATTTATCTGATCATATTGTAATATATTTGTTAGGTTTTCAGTAGGTTCAATTAGGTTCACTAGACTATATGCGTCATTTAAAAAATTTTCAATGAACATTCGAACAGTCCGGCCCTCGTCTTGTAGCTGATTTTTTTATTTGGCCCTCCGTCCATTTGACTTTGACACCCCTGGTATAAAGGGATACAGGCGCAGAAATAGGTAACAGGGGTTTTTATTTACCCAAATAACAGCGTGCCATGTCAAGCCATGGGGACAAAGCCCAAACAAACACGTATACAAAACACAGGGTTGAGACCCAAACGAAAGAGCGAGGAGTACCTCGAATAAATACACAATTGACAAGACCATGGTGAACAATTACTAATCAAGGAAATGGGGACCAGGTGTGCGTAATGACACAGTTCCAGAGGGATCCGTGACATATACTAATGGTAATATATTCATGTAAACAGGAGTAGTAATGACCAGTAGCAGCATAAATGGATAAATACTTATGGTAATGGAAACCAACAGCAGTGTAGTGGTAGTAATACATCTTGACACAGAGGCAGGGGAAGGAATGCCAAAAAGTGACTTGTTCAAGTTCTCCTACAGAGTCTCAAGCAGGTATGACGTTTTGATGTCTAGATATGTATTATAGTATTAGAAAGAGCAGATTCTAAATCACATATCCTTGTTAAACAAGGATTGAGCTCGATTTCAAAATATAACATTTTGGCAGATTTACTGCGATTCCATGGCAACACTCAAACCACAGTAATATATTTAAACTCAAAATATGCTATTCTGTTCTTTTGAAAAGCATTTTCTTAAATTCATAATGTTCCTTAAAGCCCCCATGCTGTCTTTTTAATGTTATTATTTAAATCATGTCTAATAAATCACTTTCTGTGTTCAAATACCCATACTAACATACTATATACATACTTAATGAGTATATACTACATACTCTTAGTTAATTAAGGTATACTCTAAACAAACGGTATCGTTTCAGTTGAGCACTAGTGCTTCTCCTGTCTACCGGAGGTTGATGTTGTTGCTATGCAACCTCTTGCTAGCTTGTTAGCATAACAAATGACTAGCTAGACATTTTACGATTTTGGGTGTGTTCGTAAATTCAATCTGGAGTGCCAGAGTGCGCTCGGGGCGTTTGTAAATCCAGAGTTTTGTCAGATTGTCTGTTTGTAAATTCAGAGCGCACACTGGACATTCTGGCTAAGGAGTAGGGTTGATCGGAGCGTTCAACTCCAATGGCAGTCAAGCACCCAAGCTAACGTTTGCTAGCTACTTCCAGACATGAGAGAACACCTCACTCTGACCTCACTACTTGCCCTAGCAGAGCTGGTTAGGCTGTTTTTATGTTATCCAGAGTGTTGGTGACTCGTTCCCTTGAGGCCAGGCTTTTCTAGTGTTAAGGCTTCTTCTCCCTTGGCTCCTGACAGAAACTGGAGGAGGCAGTGGCCACAGCAACTCTGGAGGAGCAGAGGAGAAAACAGACCCAGACTGACCTGCAGGACCGCTACAGAACGGACCTGGAGAGAGAGAAAATGGTAACCAACCACAAAGCTACACTCTAGCTCTGTTCCAGGAAGTGCATACTCAGAATCATTGCAAACAACATATTGCTCAGCAAGACTTATCTCATGACTTTGAATCATTGTGTTTGATGAATAACAAAGTAGTATTACTATTACTCACATTATGAGTAGCAGTATTATTTGTGGAGTTATCTGGGAACATCTACACTAAACAGAATTGTCATATGCACACCACATGCTACTTTGTACTGTGGTGGTGTGTGTGCACGTGTGTGTGCGTGCATGCATTCATGTCTGTGTGTCCAGATTATCATATCAAACTGTGTATCCATTGTCCCCTGTCAGGTTCGTCAGCAGATGGAGGAGCAGGTGGCCCAGAAGTCCAGTGAGTTGGAGCAGTACCTGCAGCGTGTCAGGGAGCTGGAGGACATGTACCACCGCCTGGAGGATGCACTAGAGGATGAGAGACAGGCCAGGCAGGATGAGGAGACCATGTGCAAACTACAGACCAGGTGAGACGCAACACACACTTGACACACACTTGACACACTCACAGCCATACACTGAGTGTACAAAACATTGGGAACACATTTCTAATATTGAGTTACTTCCCCTTTTGCCCTCATGTTTATCTAATTAACTAACTATGTTTAATTGTTATACAATTAAATGAATAATGTAACAATTAACTCATTAGGATCTGGGGCACCACGAGAGCAGTTCTTTAAAGAGTTACCATCTCCCGAATTAAAATCTAAAAGGTATTTACCTATCACATCTATAAACAGTCAACTTATTAATCATAACCTTGTGTCATATCATCATTCTGAACAGTCGTAACCTCCTTGCATCTGCAAAAACCTGAGCCTTAATTATGATTCAGTACTCCACAAATTGGTTTAATTATTTAATTACTAGCTAATTAAATGGGAACACAGGCTAAACACACACACACTCTCCACACCGGTTATTGACTGGAGACGTAATACTCTGAAAACAGGTCCCTAGCGGAATGACAACAACATGGATGCTTGTTAAAGAAGAGATGGAGCGGGACAGAGACACTTAACATTGCCACATTCAGAACCTACTGTCACCTACAATAACCATATACTTTGCACAAGAACCGCTGCCCGCTTTGAGCAAGACTTCATGAATGTATTTCCGTGAAATGCCTGGGTTCGCCGGGGATCTCTCAGTGAACAGGGCAGCCTTGGAAAGGGTGTTGGGCCTTTTCGCGGCACGCTTGTAAGGCTCTGATTGTCCAAAATGGTTTCAACAACTCTTCTACTGTTGTCCTTCTTCGTAATTGTCCGGTATCTGGTGACTAGTCATGTAGTCCTAAACAGAACTACAGAGTTGATTTTCCTTCCATTCATTCTTGGGGTGGCATGGTAGCCTAGTGGTTAGAGCGTTGGACTAGTAACCGAAATGTTGCAAGGTACAAATCTGTCGTTCTGCCCCTGAACAGGCAGTTAACCCACTGTTCCTAGGCCGTCATTGAAAATAAGAATTTGTTCTTAACTGACTTGCCTAGTTAAATAAAGGTAAAATACAATTCTAGATGATAGGCTAGCCAGCTGTATCAATGGGTTCCCAGTGGGGTGATGAAAGTAGCGTTGGTTTGAGCAGAGTTACTCTACTTAAATTCACTTTTGAAGATACTTTACTTAGGACAGCTAATCAGCCGTACCAGTGATTGTCCTGGAGGTGAGTTTATCGTCTCCACCTCCTGTTGAGATTCAAAGTTCAAACCATTTTAAACATGTAGTTGTCGCTTCACGCTTTTTCTGGTTCAATGTTTTGAGCCGGTTCCGGCTGGCTTGCACACTCCCTGACCTCACTCTGGGGCGGTGATTACTCACTGTGCAAAGTTTTGGAAAACAATTATCTCATAACTTCTCAAATCACATTCCTCTCTTTTCAAAAACACTTGAATAATTTTCCATATTACATGCACAACCAATAGTATGGAAACTTTATCCATGTTGTGTGTTTACTTTCCAAGTTACAGTATTTCCTTTTTTAATGACATCACAAAATAACAAACAATATGACATTTGTGTTGTATAGATCGCCTCTGACAATTCCCCACGTTCTACATTAGAAATATTGTTCCATTATTTTCTTTTTAACGTGTTAGAGTTTCAGCGGGAAATGGTCTGTTGAGACAAAGCACATTCCTTTGGTGAATTTGGAGAGCGCAAGCCTGGATCTTCTCCCTTGATTTACAACATGACTTGAGTGTCAATCACCTAGTTCTTTCCTCCCCCCTCTACGGGTGAAATGGGGTCTGATTGAAGTTATTCATTGCAAACCTGATCTGACCTATGGATTCTCGTGGTCAGTCATGACAAAGAGATCCTAGCTTTCATCTGGATTCACCTGGTCAGTCTATGTCATGGAAAGAGCAGGTGTTCCTAATGTTTTGTACACTCAGTGTATGTGCACTGGTTAAAGGTAGTACACTATATAGGGAAACGGGTGCCATGTGGTACACAACACACACAGATGGAGTGTACATTAGTGCACAAAAACAGTTGTGTATCAGAAGACTGTGTATAGATGTTAACATTCACATTCTCAGGCAACTGCACCCAACATTTGTTTGAGTGTCTGTCTGTGATTGGTTCATGTGGTGTGTCGGTTTCTGCATGTACCCAGGCTTCTGGAGGAGGAGTCAGCCAAGCGGGCGGAGCTAGAGCAGATCCACCTGCAGCAGCAGAGGGCCATCTCCCAGACCCAGGCTGAGAAGCAGGAGCTGGAGAGCGACCGGCTGGCCAAGGAGATGGCCCTGCAGGCAGCCATGCTGCAGCTGGAGAGTCTTGAGAGAGAGAGGCACGGAGCACTGGAGCAGTACGAGGTCAGAGAACAACACCCTGTCTGTGTTTCAATATGGCTGTTAGTAGGGACCATGTCCCCTATTAACACTTCACTTAAAGTAAGGTATTGCTGGGCCATTTCATAAACAAGATAAAAACAAATTTGTCAGGAAGTACTTTCTTTAGACCTATATGTCTGTGAGCAACTACTGGTCTTTATTCGGCTGAACATAGTGTTGAGTCAGTGGAAGGCTGCCTGACGTTTGAACCAGAAACAGTCCCTAGCGCCAAACTTGGCTTCTTCGCAAATTACTCCTCTGTCAACTGTTGACTCAACACAAAACCGTCATAGAGGTCTCTCCTTGCACTCTGTTGCCATCTAGTGGTGATATCACTGAGAACTGTCTCTACTTCAAGAACAACAGCAAAACGTATTTATTATTTAAACAGACTTGTACTTGCCATCATTGAGATATATGGATACACTCTGTGTGTGTGTTTGTGTTACAGGAGGTGAGAATGAAACTGGAGCAGGCAGCTAATAAGACCAAGAGCTGGAAAGACAAGGTGGCCAAGCATGAGGGACTGGTCCGTCTCATCCAGCCAGGTAAGTAAGAATGAGAGGCCAACATCACCATAGTAGAATGTCCTCCACTGCATGTTCATGTTCTGTTCTGTTCTCATCCCCATACTCATATTACAATGCTATTGATGACTTTGTTCTATTGTTTGAATACAGTCTGTGATGTTTTCTTTCTCCTTCTGTCTGTGTATGTCTGTGAAGGCGATAAAGGACCACAGAGGATGACTAACTGGGGCCCAGCAGCCTTCACAGACACTGAGCTGGACCTGAGGAAGAAGTCCTGGCAGGAAAGGAAGAACCACAACCAGTCATCCCAGTAGACTAGAGATCTTTCCACGGTCGTGTAGCATCAGGATACTGTTGTGTTGTGTTGTTGAGAATTAACTAATGTGTACGGTTGCAAATTTCCTGAAACTTTCCCAAAATGTCCTGGATTTCCAGAAATCCTTATTGCTGAATTCTCGATTTCCTGCTTATTTTCTCCTAATTCTGGGAATCTTCTGACTGGGATATCTGGAATTTTTAAACCCTACTAAAGTCTTTAACCAGAAAAAAGAGCTGTATATATTCAGTGAATAATATGTTAAACTTTTTTTTGAAATAATGTCATGAGAATGTAATAAGATTAAAGTAATAAGATAAAAGTAATAAGATGTTTTATATTTAAAATGCCAACGCATAAGTAGCGCATCTTATAAAATATATTTAAAGACATTTCTTTATACTGTTTCTGTCTGTTTTAATGGATGAGGGATGTGAAAATTATGTGTTAGAAAAGGTGAGTAGTGAACAGGGGTAGGTTAGATATGCTATATCCCCCCCAAAGAATGGCATGTATATATGGCTCTGAGTTTGATATGCTCAGCCTTGATTTATATATTTGATACATTTCATTCCATTTTTTTTCCTTCAATCTAACCATTTAAAATGTAATTTCCTGGTTAGCCTGTGGGAACTGTGGAACCTTCAGTAATATTCCTATGAAATACTTGGCCGATGTCCTCTTGTGGTTTCATGAGTAAAAGTATTTGTTTACGGCTCTGCCGTAACTCACGGTAATATTATACTGTGGTGGGCTGGGAGTTACTGTAGATACCTTGAACTGCTTGAGTCCATAGCTATAGTTCCCCTTGTGTTGTTGTAGTCAGGTGAAGTTAAATTTAACCAAATATAGGCGAGTGTGAGCTGAGCTCTGTGCTTGTGTGTAATAATGAATATTGGTGCAGTGAGAACTCATGAGATCTGACTGCAGCGAAGGAACTGCTGGGCTCTAGTGTTTCTCTGCGGACTCTGAGCTGGGTTCTATTCTCTCTGGGGGAACCAGGACCCTGGACTGGGATCCATTCTCTCTCTTGGGGCCCTAGGTCCTGCTTAACTCCACTCTCGCTCTGCACTACATCTCAGCCTAGCGCTGCAGATTTCTGTAATGGATGTTCTGCAGGGCTTCAAAGAGCTGGCCTGGCCTGGCCATCTGGCTGTCTGTCTTAATCTGTCCTGGCAGGCTGAGGTCCAGCTCTCTTTCTCTCTCTCTCTTTCTCTCTCTCTCTCTCTCTTTCTCTTTTCTCTCTGTCATGACAGCCATGCTGCAGCATGATACACATAGTAAATCATTTTCATAAAACATGATTTCTCCCTTTAGGAGTATTCTTCTCTTCAGGAAAGACTCAAGGATTAAACATCTTAGTATAGTTTAACGAAGCCCCTTGAATAACAGAAATACAAGTAAGCATAGCTGAAGCAGCACAATCCATCAAAGACTCCCCGACAGAATTGTTCCAGACCAACCCAGCTCAGAGTGCCTCTCTCCATGTTAACAAAGAGCTGGGCAGGCTTAAACAAAAACACATGAGACATACGTGATTCTATTGTAGTTATCTCTCTTGTTGCTCCAGTAATTGGGCATTCCAGCCTTTTTTCTGTGCTGAATATATATTTTTCCGTTCAACTGTTTTATTTCATCGTGGAGAAATCTGCTGTTTTGCAGAGGATGTGAAGTGACTTCCATCCTCATTGACAGACCTAAGACTCTGAGACCTGAGAACACCAGGCTCCACACCTCAGTAGAAAGTAGAAGGTTGGTTGAGGTTTGAAAATAACCAGTTTGACTCATACTGCATTTACATTTTAGACATTTAGCAGACGCTCTTGTCCAAAGCCACGTACAGTTAGGCGTTACGCTCTGTCAAATGAAATAAATGTTTTGCCTTTGAGGAGAATTATATGAGTTGAGAATGAGGCTTTTGAGAACTGTTAAAGGAGGAATTTTAACAGGAAGGACTTCAAATCCTGGAAGGTTGTTTCTTGGTGTCCTGGATTGTCCCGAGTAACACTGTCAATAAGGGTGTCTGCCAACTCTTAAGCCACAACCCTCAACACTGAGCATTCCATCCACCACTCCCTGTTTACCAGCTCTGACAAATGGCCCAGTGCCACTCTTCCTCCCTCTCTTCTACTTCCCTTTATCTCCTCCTCTTCTTTTTTCCTCTCCTCCTCCCCAAGAACTTAGTCTCTCTCCTCTGCCACCCATTGTCCTCCTCCTTCTCCTCCCCTCTCACTCCTCCTCCTCATCCCCCCTTTCCCCTTTCCCTTCTCTTTCTCAATCTGCTCTTCAATCTGCATCTTGCCCTGAGCCAATTACACCTGTGTGAAAAGTCACTAATTCACTCAGATCATTCTTGTGACATAACAGGAAGGGGAGTGAAAACTGGTGATGAGCAGGTACACGAGGTGTGGGAACAGTTGAATTAAACTGCTCATTACATTTTTGCTGCATCAACTTTAAAGGAAACTGTTTGTAAAGAGTGTGCGTTTTCTAAAGTCTACCAACCTCGCAAGCAGGCTTGTCAGCTAAGATAGTTATCAATAAACAAGCTAGCTAGTCTAACTTGATTGAAATCGCTTCTTGGTACAGGTAGCTGTAGTTGAGGTTGGGAGCCTATCTGGGATAGCCAAAGCAAACGGAATAAAATAGCTAGCTAGTAGTATTACAGAGAAACAACAAAAAAACTCTTTTTTTTTAACAGGACAAATATGAGGGCACATGTGCTCACTATGGGCATGATGCCTCTGCTGGTTCTCATCACTCTTTATCAGTGTCATCACCTTGTCTTCTGGGTGAAAAGAGCCAGACCAGGTTCTGTGCTTCTGCTGTGGTTCTCCTCTCCCAGCATGTGTCCTACACACATACCAGATGTATCACTAGCTGGTTAGCCAAGCGTACAAGTACTGTTGCCATTGCTAAACCAAGACCATAGTTACCACACACAGGAATGATTGTATCCCATAACGATCATTATAGACTCTCAGTTCTGTGTGTCTCTGGCACTGACTCCCTTTGCAAGCACTCCAAAGCCTCTCTTCAACTCTCCCAGTGCGTCACTTCAGCTTTGTTCCCATGCCAGACAAAATAAATAAATGAGACCAAAAACAGAGAGTAAACATATGAGAGTCATATTATGTGACAGTGATGTCGTTAGGGGGCAGAGATCCATCCCAAAATGTGATGCACAGCCAGCCAGCAGAGGCTGGTTTAACAGGAACAGAGCAATGACCATGGGAGGAGAGAGGAAGAGAGATTATGAGCCTTGATGCTGGGGAGCTGCCATCAGAGCTTGTTCTGGTGTCCTAAGGGACAGAAGAGCACCACCACAGCTCATATCAAACCCTTGTCCCCTATCTCCTCCACACTCAGGGTGGTGTTCACTGTGTCTGGGACCTGCTCTGGGACCAGACCACACAGACTAGAGATTTCCACATGCACTGCCTGGAGGAGAGCAAAATACCACACAGCCGGCTGTCATAAGGAAAACTAAACATGGTTGTTTATGTGAGCCCAAGCTGCAGTACATTCTAACTCCAACTCCACATGTGGGAATGACATCTCTGACAGAGCCATGCCAGATATTTTGTTTGTCTTCTCCCTGATCTTCGTTCCTGATTTTTGCAAACATGTCATTTCAGACCAGAGGGTATTTGTTCTTAATCTGGATCTTTCAAAGCGGGACTGTGATCAGTTATACACTGGAGTGGAGAAAGGCGAACATCAACAGTTCTCACTGCTGAGACTTGAATGCTTCAGCGCGCCCTACAACTCAACCACACACACAGAACCCACAGTCATTGAGAAAACCATATAGCACATATACAGACAATCAACCACTCTAGCTCTGTGATCAATGTTGACATTATCAAACTACCTTAATCAAACAAGCCCTGCAGCTACCTTTCCCTCTGCGATACCAGCACAGCCTATCAGATATACCCTCTGTGCTCCTAATGTTGTTGAACCAGAGAAATCTGTGGTCAATAAAGTTCATTTATTTATGTAGCTACTAAGGGCCCCAGTGGACTACAGGTCATGTGTTGAAGGTCTGAAAGGGGCGTAGAGGCCTTGACTTAGTTATGTGCTCAGTGATACCAAACAAATTGGACCGCAGGCTACAAATAAACCCAACAGTCTTTAACAGCAGACCTATTATATAGGACGAGGAGGTAATCTTGAAATGGGTGAGAAGTGGTTGTTTTAAACTGTAAATGTACTGAGAAGCAGATGGTGACAGTGAGCAAACCCCCCTCAGAAAGGAGACCTAAAATCCCTCTGTGTAAATGTTTGGTTTTACTATTTCATTCTTGTAAAGTATCCATTTGGAATTTGAGTAGGTCTTGATTGTGGAAGCAGTGGCAGTGTATAAGAAGCTATATCACAATGGTAGTTGTCGTTAGTTTTGAACTATCTGGCTAATAGTCCTGCACTTTAAGCATTAAACCACGTTAGCATGGGACCAAATGACTTGGGATTCTGCTTCCTGTTGCAGCAAGAGAGGGGGGGGGGCAGAGATTGTATGGTATATCTGATTAGGCTATGATCATGTGGAGAAGGATGCTCCCTGCTCCTCTCCTTCATTGAATTAAAGCGGAACGAGCAGGACTTTGCTTCAGGCCAGCCGCTAAACTGCCTCTGTCTCAGGGAGAGAAATTACACCACACACACACTAACACACACTTCCATTCCCTCTGGGACTATGTTACCTCCAAACTGAGTTAGGATGCTGAACTATTTGCTTTAATGCAAATGACATGATGAATTCTCTCCTTCTCTGTCATAGTGTGTGTTCCACTACTAGGCTACCCTGGGGCGCCAGCTCAGCTGCAGTAGGTACAGCACATCACACTGAGGTCTGATTAATTAATCAGGGGTACTTAATTCACAGCTCCACCAGGGACATAGGCCAGAAGTAGTTTGAAGTGAAGGGAGGGGGGGTTCAGTATTGCCTCCCTGCCTTTTGTCTGCTCTCGCTTTTCTCTTTAAACTCTGGGAAATACTTTTTCAGATCTGGTTTCAATTGCTTGCTATTGTTTTCTGTCTTATCTATAGTGTCTGAGCAATGTGTCCCATCATACTGCACGTCCCAATATCCACACTACCACACTACTTAGAAGGAATGCCCAATATATTCTAAGTGGTTTGCTAGTGTGGACATAAGAACGTAGTTTACTCCATCCCCATACTCATGGTTTAGTGCTCCACAGCCGTTCTCTTTAGTATCCATTGAGTTACTGTAAGTGTGTGAAGTCAGTGGCTGGTCCATCTCCAATTCTGAGGCCACGGTGCTACTGTACTGTAGGTTCAGCACCAGTCCCTCTCCCAGTCTCCCTCTCAAGTCTCCCTACTCTTCTCTGAGTGGCTTGTTTTAATCACCTCATTCCATTTGATGTGTAGACCACTCCCTGCTCTTCACCACTTCCTGTCTGTTAGAGTATGTATATTCTCTACATCCTGCTGCCTGGGCCTGAGTGTAGGATCGACCATGATCCACACCAGCAGATGGCCAGGCAGGGTGCTTGGGTTCCAGATGAGGTCTTAATTGTGTCAAAGCTCTTCCACCGCCTGCTGGGAGGCTCGGCTCTGTTCTATTCTGTCTCTGGGCTGGCTGCTGGCTGCTGGGAGGCTCGGGTCTGTTCTATTCTGTCTCTGGGCTGGCTGCTGGCTGCTGGGAGGCTCGGGTCTGTTCTATTCTGTCTCTGGGCTGGATGCTGGCTGCTGGGAGGCTCGGGTCTGTTCTATTCTGTCTCTGGGCTGGCTGCTGGCTGCTGGGAGGCTCGGGTATGTTCTATTCTGTCTCTGGGCTGGCTGCTGGCTGCTGGGAGGCTCGGGTCTGTTCTATTCTGTCTCTGGGCTGGCTGCTGGGAGGCTCGGCTCTGTTCTATTCTGTCTCTGGGCTGGCTGCTGGCTGCTGGCTGCTGGGAGCACCTGTGGGAGCAGGGGAACTGTCCTCTCCAGCCTCCTCAAAAGCTGAAAGCCAACATCTAATAAATCAGAGGAACATGGCGCGCACGCACGCACACACCAACACACACACCAACACACAGAGAGAGAGAGAGCTGGTGGAGCCCCAGTCGTACTAAAGGGGTGGTATGGTGTGGGTATTCTAAGCGAACCATTAGACCCTCTCTCTTTTATGATAGCCTGGACATTTCTGGAAGATGGAAGATCCACATTCAGATCCCAGTGTACCCAAAACCGTAACAGGGACCAACAGCAGAGTGACTTAGTGTCATTCCTTTTCTAGTACGCCAAGAACAACATGCATTTCATCACATGAACAGGTTTTTGGCTGCATGGAAATGAACTTAGGACCCCTATCAAGCTCCATACACGTGCAGAGGAGACGTGTCAATAAATTACTGTTAGGAGCGAAGGCCTGGAGACACAGCTGGGAGTCATGGGGCTGAAAAACAGCAGGACGAGGGAGGAAAAGTCTGTACATCTGTTACACAGAGTGGAACCGGGCAACCCAAGAGCAGACTCAGATGAGGAGACTGGGATGAAGTAACACACAGAGAGAGAGGGAGGGGAGAGAGTACTAGAGGAGTGGCGGCAGGTCAAGGAGACACAGGATGAGTTGTAGAGGGTGTTGCAGGAGCTGATGTGACAAAATCTGTAAATTGTACTAAAGAAATCAGTTCCACTGGCAGCAGGATCAACCCTCTGGACATTATTAGAAACAGGAAATCAACACAATTAGGAATCAGAGTTTTTGCAGTTTGAATTTCATTAAACAACTGGAGTTGATGCCCCTGTTCTTTTACAAGTCCTTGCCTTTTCCCAGTGCTGTAAAGCAGGATTTCCCAAACTCAGTCCCGGGGCCCCCATTGTGTACGTTTTGGTTTTTGCCCTAGTATTACACAGCTGATTCAAATGATCAAAGCTTGATGATGAGTTGGTTATTTGAATCAGCTGTGTAGTGCTAGGGCAAAAAACAAAATGTGCACCGAAGGGGTCCCTTACGACTGCGTTTGGAAAACACTGCTGTATAGGGCGCATGAGAAATAAAGCACATGTGTTCCCTCAACCTCAGGTCATGCATAAATGTAACAATGAGGCCCAATAAAGAACAATGTAAAAATCTATCTGCTGTCAGAGTCAGCTCAGTTTGAGAGGTTGGGACATTCTTATTGCTTCTGTACAGTACAGACAGACAGTCTTATAAAATACAGATTTCTCTGAAAACAAAAGCAAAACGTTTGTCCAAAGTTTGACCAGGTACATTTTTTTATTTTGCCAATGCCTACAAGTAATCGCCCCATTAGTTTACATAAGGAACTCTTAATATGTGAGAAAAGCATATTTCCATGATTTATTTATTTATTTTGAACGTCCAGATGTGATAAATCACCTCTGTGATACTCTGTCGGATCTGTCAGGCGTTTACTGCTGTACTGGAGTCATGAGAAAACTATCTTCCAGGGTTTCTAAGGTGACACAGACACAACACAAATAGATAAACAGGCTGCTATGTGTTACTGCAACCAATACAAGACAAAGGGGGGACCAGCCTCCAGCCAAGGCCCTGCTTGCTTCACACATCTCAACTGCTGTATTTCATCCTATGACAGTTCTGGATGGAGCTGTTGCTACACCAGTGCATAAATGGCAGAAACAAGTAAACATCAAATAGATGAGTGAAATAGCTGTCTAAAGTGACTGTGGAAAGAGGCCCATCTCAATAATATGATGTATTTCTCCACTTGATCCAGAGAGGGTGTTTATCAGTGTTCTTTTTCTGGGAATGTGGAACCATGGACTAGAGGACCAGGGAAGACATACATTCCTTACAATAGTCAGAGAACCATTACTAAAGAAACAGAGAGTCTAGCTGGGATATTGTCAAAGTATTATCTCTTACTGCATACAGTACATTTCAGGACTGTTTCACCCAGAAAATATGACAGTAACTAAAACCACTGCTGTGTGCAGCATGTGGCCCCAGCCTGCAATGAAAAACACATTTATACTGGTTTCAATATATGCAGATAGGCAAACACCAAATAAAACCCAAAACCAAAGTAAACCAAGAGAGGAGCTCCATTCCGTGGGAACATGAGTAGGCATGGGCTCTGTGGTCATCATAATGAACTAGAGACTGCAGTTTATACCATCACTTTTCTCTGTGGTTCTTTAATAATGCTTTTTATATATTTTATACATTTATTTGACTCTAGTGGGAACGTAACAAAAGGAGACTAGGGAAGCAAGTGGGAGTGGAGTCTAAAGGACAGATTTGTTTGTGTTGAATAAAACCATCTGTTGCAATTGACTGGTGGCCAACAAATCCACTGGAGGAAAAGATGCAGAGAGGCTGGACAGAAGTCAACTGAACACAGCATTACATAACATCACCACTGACACTGACTGACCATTGGCACTTTAGGCTGACCACTGGGGTGACTGGTGGTCTGCTTTGCCCTGTCAATGTGGTAACCATAACCCTTACCATCTTCAGAGACAGAGCTCAACTGTGAAAGTCACTCTCCTTGCAAACTGTCCAGATTCCAGAACAATCCTAGCACTGCAGCACAAAAAAATGATGAAGCACAAAATGTTTCATTTTCCCTCATGCAGACAAATATGGTAATATTGCATTGCATCTCCTAAATTATTTGTCAAGGGAATATCAGCAGTTGATGATTTACTTAATGAGCAATCAAATGTGTCTACCAGTCATTTAAATGTGTGATTATATCATAGTTTTTCTCACTGAATCTGAAAATAATAAAGTAGCTTGTGTTGTGTAAACATATTAAAGATGTCCCCTGCAAAGTTCCTTCAGTGACAACAGCTTCTCTGTTTTAGGAAGATTGAATTTAAAGCAATAAAATCTAATTAGGAATACCATGGCAGCTTTAGGGCCTGAGCAACTGAAGAGTTATCTTGTTATTTCAGCTTTGATTTAGAATTACAAAAATATTTTACAAATATAGGCTTGTATTTTTCTCGATTATGATTAAAAAATATATGTTTTTAAGACTTCATTGGACTTCATATAACTTCAGTATGCCAATAGTGCATATGACATGCAGATGAACATGAGTAGAAAGTCTAAACAATCATCTTCTGGACATTGATTAAAGAGTGGGCCTATATCAACAATTTATGGGGTGAATATAAACGGAAAAGTTCATTTCAGCAATCAGTAAATGTGTTATGCTACAGATTGTCCTTGATGAAAGAGAGGGTGAGAGGAGAGAAGGAAACAATCAGTCAATCAATTTCCTCTAAATTGGTTCTGCTCTTTACATTGAAAATGGACCTCTTCCCCCTCATATGTATTTCCTAAATCAAATGAAAGCAATGCACTAATGTGTAGGGAGGAGAGGATGAGAGAAAGGCTCATGTGGAATTAGAGAAATGATTCTGGTCGAGAGTTCGCTCGTCAAGAGGACAACAGAGGTATTTTCTGCTGTGTCTTAAATGTTTCCTTTTCGTCAAAGTCAGTTTCTTAGAAACATGAATACAGGAGGGTAATTCCGCTGGGGATTAGTGAGAGGAATCGCGCTCATCACGGCGCATGTCTAATAAACTCGTCCAGAATCGCTCGAGGGGGTCTGATTCAGTGCGCAACAGTTGGGACAGGACTCTGACGCACTACAGTACCGCGAGGATTTTTTGAGTGTAGTAATTAATGTACAGCGTCTCACGTGTTTGACCTCTGAGTATAATTATAATTTATGTTAGCTTTAAATCAGTACATGTGCGACATTGATAAATTAAAACATATAGCTGTTTTGCAGAAGTGCAGCGTCTTCGTTCTCGAGGCATCAAGAAAATATAAACAAGGCTGTCACGGAGCTCGCCAGGGACATGGGCCAGCTTTGCGCTGCAACACTCTTACCATTTGGTGCCATCTGCGTTGTTTTTATTTGGGATTGTGGTGCCAGTTCTTTAATAAAATCAAGATTTGCAGTGCTCACTTCAGGGTAAGTTGGCAGTCCGCGCATTTGTGAGGGAACGCTGTAGATATCAGTCTGTTATTTCCTATCAGAAAAATAAATAAAATATACACTTGATCAAAGTTTAAGAAAAGTGCATGCACATTCAAATGAAGAATTGGTAGGGAATTAGTAAAACTGTCCGGTAACTTGCTATCCGGTTGGACATGGTGATAAATGTTCTATTTAGACCGAAAAGTAACTGAATTTAATATTTATGTGTGATGTGTGAGAGACAATAAAAACAATACTTTGCTTGTGAAAAACGTTGACAATCAGTCAAAGAAAGACCACCACGTTGCTCCAATCATCAAGCATACCTATCCAATGATCCGTGCGTCCGCAAGTAAAAGGCTGTTGTGATGGGATTGGAATATTGAATGAGATCACGCAAATACAGAGGAGTAGTTATCGGAATCACTCAGTTGCATGTCAGCTGTAAATTCTGCCAATAGCGTGTCATAGATTATTAAGGTGCACATAGAGAGGTCTGGACCAGGGAGAGGGAGTTCATAGCCTACATACAATAGTTTGAATGAAGTGGACAAAGTATAGACCAGAAGAACTTTGAAGCATCTAATTTTTCTCAGAAATGATAATTGAATTCCGTCCTATTACCTCTTAGTTCAGCATTCCAGTTGTAAACGATTTCATGATATTATTATTTCAGTTTATTTTTCCAAGAAAATGATAGACATCTGTATTTTCAAACGAGTTATTGTGTTTCTTAATCCTGGTCCTGGGGACCCAGAGGGGGTGCACATTTTTGTTTTTGCATTAGCACTACACACCTGCTTTAAATCATCCAAAGCCTGATGATAAATGCACCTCTTTGCAGGGTTATTAAACAAGCGTTTTTCTTACAAATAATGCAATCATATGCTGGCCACTGCATGGCACAATCAGTTTTCTTTATTACTTTCATTTTGAAATGTTCTTACTGCTTCAACAATAGTTGCTGCCATAGAATTGTGATTATGTATTGTAGCATGATGTACTACAGTAGCCATAATGTTTGGGAACTGCTTTGAAAGGAAATTTCCACTATGAAATAACTGCAATTTAATTGAGTGACTTTCTCTTTAATACCACTCCTATTACTATAGTAACAACATTATTCCATTACACTTATCTCTCTTGTCTCCTTTCTCGTGGCTTTGTAAAGGGAGGAGTGTCCGGAAAACAAGGTAGTGACAGTGGAGTACCCCTGTATTACAGCAAGGGGCACGGATGGCACCTGTCTCAGGTAAGAGTGTCCCATCCTTTAAAAAGAAAAGGAGAGCCGCACACTCCAGGACAGGCTTTCCCAAACTCGGTCCTCTGGACCCCGAGGGGTGCACATTTTGGTTTTAGCTTCAGCACTACACAGCTGATTCAAATAATCAACTAATCATCAAGCTTTGATAATTTGAATCAGCTGTGGAGTGTTATGGCAAAACCCAAAACGTGCACCCCTTGGGGTCCCCAGGACCACGTCTGGGGAATGCTGCTCTAGGAGCTCAGATGCAATAATTTAATAGCAACGTTTCGACAGCCAATCTGTCTCCATCAGGGTTTAATGACAAACACTGCGGGTCACTAATTTATATAGTTTCAAAGGACACACACAGGTGTCTGTAATTATGGCTGGGTGTGGCATGATTTCATTGGTCGATTTTCAAATATCAATAGAACATGTAAAAAAGCATGAATGGATAACATACAATCATAGATACAATTAGGCTACATCATATAGGCCTACAAACACTTTATTTACAATGGATAACAAAAACACAATCACAGGAATGGCTTCAGATCCAACTCTATGTTGAGACTGAAGGGAGCGAGGGCCTTTAAATCAAAGATGCAGATGGCCCCTCGTTTTAACAATAAATTGTCAAGGTCACCCCCTCTCCTAGGGAGGGTGATGTGTTCGATGCCGATATAGTGCAGGGACAAAATAGGGTGGTTTGTTTCCGAAAAATGTCTCATCCATCATCTTCACAACCATCCACCATACTGAATGTCTTTATAATCGCACCACTCTACCAATATCCTCTGTGTCAATATCCTACACACACACACACACACACACACACACACACACACACACACACACACACACACACACACACACACACACACGATAAACCCCCAGTCTGCAGGTCTGGTTTAAGAGTCTGAAGCGTATTATCTGTGTACTGTCAAGGTTATACCACAGCAATAGAAGTTGTCTCATTTGATTTTTGGCTCCAGACGAGATGTGTGTGGTGGTGGTGGAGTTTTAGCTAGTTTTCTAGTTTTTCCTGCCATGTCTCCCAGGGAAGCGTGGTAAGGACTGCCCCAGGCTGCAAAATATCCTTTAGATGATAGCCATTCATGAAAATGATTCTGTCTGGTCTGCCTAACCGTGCAAGCAGGGTGAGTTAACCATAAAGCTCAGTGTGTCCTGGCAGTCTGCAGGCTTTCTCATGTCTCCACCTCTGTGGTTGTGGTTAGCACAATTACACTGGGTTATTATGGTGTCGGGCAGCAAACCCACACAGCCACTGAGACGCATTTTTCCTCCCCTCCACGGTGGTTCTCCCCCCCCCCCCCCCCACACACACACACAGTTGACAGTGCATGTCAGAGCAAGAAACTAAGCCATGAGGTCGAAGGATTGTGTCGATGCACAGATCTGGGGAAGGGTACCAAAATATTTCTGCAGGTTTGGAGGTCCCCAAGAACACAATGGCCTACATCATTCTTAAATGGAAGTTTGGAACCACCATGACTTAAATGGAAGTTTGGAACCACCATGAACCACAGGGCCTTGGACAGGGAGGTTACCAAAAACCTGATGGTCACTCTGACAGAGCTCCAGAGTTCCTCTGTGGAGCTGGGAGAAACTTCCAGAAGGACAACCATCTCTGCAGCACTCCACCAATCAGGCCTTTATGGTAGAGTGGCCAGATGGAATTTTTGTTGTTGTTGTCAAACAACAGTCAAGCATAGATCATCATGTCACCAGAATAAGACCCTCAATATTTATTGGAAAGGAGCATCAAGCTCATCACAGTGTACTTTCATCAACCTGTAAAGTTCATCATAACTTATTTTATCTGTAGCCTAATAAAAACTGCATGGTTTTCCAAGTCGTAGTGGGAGAACCACACACCATATCATCACGTGACTCCAAGTTTACTTTGACATGATGGTTATTATATTAGTATTTGTACAAGGCGTTTCCACCGCCATTTGTCGCATATTACATTTTACAGACACAAACAGATCCCAACATCTCGAACAAACAAATTATCTGTTGGCATTTATAAAATTGTACCGAAATTCCGGTTTCCAGTTGTTACTTGCATAACAACTGTGGATGATAAGTTGGTTACTGTTAATGTTTGTCTAGTTTGCTTCCAGACATATCTACTGGCTTAGTCAAAACGGCTTTGGGCTGCATTGGCATCAGTGAAATGTTCTTGCTGGAGTCCACGATATGATCTTTTCTACCTTGACTCACTTATGAACATGACATTTTTTTCTAAATGTTCCATCCATCTTGTCATGTCTGGGCCTGAGTGGGGATACTCTGAAGAAAACTGTTGTGAACTCAGTCACTCACCTGGCACACACTCATCAAACCTCTCAAAGAAATCACAAGAATTGACATAATATTCAGTTCATTCCTGCCCCGACCACTAGATTTCCTCTGCAAACCCCAGTTAAACCCGGCTGCTTAACTCATTATACAGGGTTGACTCTGCACCCAATCATATGCCTCTGTGACCGGGATTCCATCAGAAATGCCAAGTCTGAGCATTCCCTTTCCCCTGTGTGTCAACCACTTGGCTTTCAAGTGGTCTGTGTTCATTAGTAAGACAGACTCCGCTCCATGCCTGGTCACAATCTGCCCATCCACACGACACAGCGTTTCTCTTTTAACTGTGACTCTGCCTTCGTTTGGAAGGCTGAAACCTTGACAGGCCTCAGGCCCCAGTGTAGCCCAGAGTTTCCCAACCTGATTTTGTACCGGGGGCTGTACCAAGGAGTAGTAGTACCTTGGATAAGCCCTTAGAACTTGACTTTAACTCTGATGTCAGCCAACCATCTAAGGGACTGGTCACAAGCATCAAGCATCTCAGGGAACGAAGGTTGAGAAACCCAGGGCTACTGTATGTGTTACGGGCTCAGGCCTCCTCACACAGGACTCCCTCCTCATCGATGGGGGGGGGGCGATGGGGGCTGATAATGACACCAGGGAGAGGGTCTCGGGTGTCATTGTCCCTCAGAGAGATGTATAGAGTTTCAGCCATTAAACCCTGAGATAACACTGAGCAGGGAGATGCAGAGTCTGGCTGGGACCTCCAGGCCAGGGTGAACAACACTCAGGCTACTCACACTGGCTGCATTCCCCTCGTCTCCTCTCCTTTCCTCCTTCTCTGAGTGCAATGTGTGTGACCTCCCTGGTGTTAAAGAGCACATAGTGAGTGATAATGTGTGTGTCATTCGAGTGTGCCTGTATGCTTGTGTCCTGACAGCTGATAGTGCAAGCGATGCCTGGAGTGCATGCAGGTCCAGAGTGTATGTACTACGTACTGTAGCTACTACCTCCTGAGTGTTACGCTCCCTCTCATCTCTCTCTCTTTATTTGTTTCCTTGTGGATTTACTGCATTAGACTTGGCTCTCACCTCTGTAGTGTTCTCTCTGTGGACTCCGTACTCCCTCCGTCACCGCTCTGCTCCCCCCTACAGTCCCTACATGTCGACAGGCCGCGGTGGGGCCGGCTGTAAAAAAGTGAGTGAGTGAGGGAGGGGAGAAGGTGGGAAAAACGTTAAGATTTGTTTTTATCCAAATGAAATAAACCTGGATTCTGGCAAGGTCTATAAAAAGGACCAGGAAGGGGAAATCACAGGAGGAATGGAAGCTCTATAGGACAGAGCTCTGGCTTTTATGAACCTCTGTATTCTGCTGCAATTGGTGCCCCGTAGTCCAGTTGATGTGGTGGAACACTGGTAGAGTCAAAGCCAGTAGTGTTGGAGCTAAAGCTGTTGAAGTGTAATGAGGGATTCAACACCAGAACAGTACCATCTCTCTCTCTCCCTCTCTCTCTCTCTCAACATCGTTGTAGTACACGTGGCTTCCTGCTGTAAGGTCTGCAAACCATCCTATCCCACGGCCCCTGAGCTCACCGTGGAAGAATAAAGAGGGAGGCAGCACAGGAGCGAGAGAGGAAAAAGGAGAGGGGGGATCAGAACATATTGAACCAAGCTCTCACAGTCCCGTCTCTCTTTTGTGCTCTGGTTTTATCATTAAAGCAGGTGGTAGGAAGCAGGCCTGCAACGTCCTCAAAGTATGTGTGTGTGTGTGTGTGTGTGTGTGTGTGTGTGTGTGTGTGTGTGTGTGTGTGTGTGTGTGTGTGTGTGTGTGTGTGTGTGTGGCGTGTGTGTGTGTGTGTGGCTGTGGCTGTGGCTGGGGTGCAGAGCTGAACTCTACTAAGCCCCCTGTGATTCGCTGTCCAGGAAACTAAGAGGTCTCCCCCCTACAAGCCATAAAACAAGGGACTATATAACACATACATCATACCTACCCTGGTAAGCCCTGTCAGTCAATCACTGACACTAAATTGATCAACAATAAACAGAGAATAGGTGCTAAAACGAGTCATGTCAGGGTCAGGAAACACATAGTGAAGAATGGGCAGAGACGATGTGATTTAGGTCCGGAGCAATAGGCTCCGAAGCAGTAACGAGGACCAGATGTGTGTGTGTGTGTGTGTGTGTGTGTGTGTGTGTGTGTGTGTGTGTGTGTGTGTGTGTGTGTGTGTGTGTATCCAGTCAGGTCTGAACCCCACGCTGTGCTCCAATAAGGTTCTGACAGGGTTACTATCTTCAGCCAAGGCCTCATCAGACTCACTACACCACCAGCAACCAGCACGTTAGCCACGAAATGAGGAGTGAAATATCTCACCATTTCCACCCAATGGTACAAGCTTAGGTTATAAAAGGTTCACAGAGACATGTCTTCTCTTGCCAAGAGTACATCAGGACAGCTCATTCACCCTAAACACATAGTGAAACTGGGATCTATAACACATTGTTTACATTGCATCTAGGAATTCCATGGGGTGTCCTATTCTAACTAGTATACTTTTTAATATTTGGCATTTCTTCCTCAGTGTGTTTTGAATGGCAATCAAGCTGTGGGAAAATGAAACTGTTTAATTTGTCTCACACTTGTAGTTGACATAAGTGCCTCTCTTAGCAATGCAACACTGTTCTGAGTACTACCGTAATACTGTTTCATTACAGGGGAAATATTATCCATTTCTCTGTTTCTCACAAAACGCTTTTTTACAAGAGGTTCACTTCCTGTCTTTAATGGTAAAGTCTAATAAGTCTAATAATTTGCGTAGATCGGTATTATTGTTGGACTCCAGTAAATATCAAGTAATCATTGTACATCTTTTTCTAATTAACATTCACCTGAACAGCGCTCTGTACAAACACAATGCCTGTTATTCATTACCGTTCCACAGAGCAGCACATTTCTTTTTTAAATTTCTTTTTCTTGAATTTTACCCCTTTTTCTCCCCAATTTCGTGGTATCCAATTGTTTTTTAGTAGCTACTATCTTGTCTCATCGCTACAAATCCCGTACGGGAAGGTTGAAAGTCATGTGTCCTCCATACACAACCCAACCAAGCCGCACAGCTTCTTAACACTGCGCGCATCCAACCCGGAAGCCAGCTGCACCAATGTGCCGGAGGAAACACCGTGCACCTGGCAACCTTGTTTAGCGCGCACTGCGCCCTGCCCGCCACAGGAGTCGCTGGTGCGAGATGAGACAAGGTTATCCCTACCGGCCAAACCCTCCCTAACCCGGATGACGCTAGACCAATTGTGCATCGCCCCACGGACCTCCCGGTCGCGGCCAGTTACGACAGAGCCTGGCGCGAACCCAGGATCTCTGGTGGCACAGCTGGCGCTGCAGTACAGCGCCCTTAACCACTGCGCCACCCGGGAGGCCCTCGGGTAAGCACATTTCTGTACGGCTATGATGTCAACACTAATATGTCAACAATACAAATCACCCACTAGGTGATTAAAGTCTGTAATGGCATCGTCAGCATGTTGTTTGAAGTACAGCACAGAGAAGCAGCTGTGTACTGTATAGACAGTACATGTTTTATATCACAGAATTGTAAAAGGGGGAGGGGTGAAGGAATGAAAAGGGAGAGATGAAATAAAGGAAGTTTGAAGTGGTAAAGATGAGGAGTCACAGTCGGACACAACAAACATAATCTCTCCATGCAGTGGGACCATTTCAACCCTCGCACCTCCAGGTCATCTCCCTCTGAGTCCTGGAAGGTTCTGGAAGACTTTCATGTCTTATCAGGCCATTACCTTCAGCCCTGGTTAAGGACTTTGGTGTGATCTCAGCATAGAATCCTTCAAAAAGACCAGTCTGTAGCCTGGTTTCCTTTCCTGGCAGTAGAGCACTCACAGACACGTCATCAAGACAGATCCAGCATTAGTTTGGCTTTAGACTCCCTTCTCAGTTACTGGCTGCTCTCACTACATTACCTGTAATCTGGACTTCATCTCTCTCTTAGGCCCTTTGTTGTCCTCATAGGGTCCATTCTTTCTCTTGCTGTCACTCTCCCTTTACCCTCCCCCCTCTTTCCTTCCAATCTCTCACTCCTTCCCGTTCTCCCTCTCTCTCTCTCTGTCGTCAGGTAAGGCTCCAGGCCAGTTCACATGTCTGTCGTTGAGAGGTTGTGAAGCTCAGAAGGGTCAGAGATGGCACATTCCTGGGGTGACACACGGCCCTGGGTTGACCTTGGGTCACATAGGCCAGCGGCCCTTCATATTGCCTGGGGGGAACCGAGGGTAGGCACTGGCACTGGGAATAGACCTGGGAGCTTTAGGGCCTGTAATGAGAAGGGTCATAAAAGAGATGGAGAATGACAGAGAGGAATAGGGGGCGAGAGAGGGGACGATTTGTGTCATTCTCTGGCCCAACATTAACTGGCTATGGCTTTATGAGTGGTGTTATACCCTTTTCACACTACCGTGCAGACACGAACCATACTGTGCTGGGCTGGCTCTGATATATTATTTTCACATTGTCCTTTCTAGCACGTTTTCAGCCATTATGGTTGATGTTTTACCAGGTCAGCCGTGGGAATAGAGAGAATTTTAGACCAGGCATTGGTGATGGAGTGAGGACCTGTGAAGACAGAAGCGGTAGGCGGTGGGTTAGAGGTGACGGAGGAGTGTTGGTGCTGTTTGGGAACTGTAATGTGGCTGTGCTTGTGGAAGTGGTGCAGACCTCCTGTGCTCTCAGTGAAAGAGTCCACTGTCTGACTAACAGCCTTCCCCACTCTGATGTGTCCCCAGAGAGACCGCAGGCTGGAAGTGTGCTGACAGGATAAATAAACAGAGAGGACGTGCTCACATCTCAGCACACTAACACCTTCACGTGTATACTCACTAGGCACAAGAACAAGACGCTTATACACTAACACCCGTACATACCCACACACACCTTTACATAACAGCCTAACACCCTGCTATATGAGGAAACACAGAGAAAACAACAGACCCTCTTAAAACTAACACCCTAATCGATTACACACACAGGACTGACGCTTTTACTTAAACACAAAGACAGAGACAGATGAAGAGTGCACAACAAAACCTATTCCACCTCAGGAGACTGAAAAGTCCTCAGATCTTCAAAAGGTTCTACAGCTGCATCATCGAGAGCATCCTGACTGGTTGCGTCACTGCCTGGTACGGCAACTGCTCGGCCTCCGACTGCAAGGCACTTCAGAGGGTAGTACGAACGGCCCAGTACATCACTGGGGCCAAGCATCCTGCCATCCAGGACCTTTATACCAGGTGGTGTCAGAGGAAGGCCCTAAAAATTGTCAAAGACCCCAGCCACCCCAGTTAGAGACTGTTCTCTCTACTACCACACGGCAAGCGGTACAGGAGCACCAAGTCTTGGTCCAAGAGGCTTCTAAACAGCTTCTACCCCCAAGCAATAAGACTCCTGAACATCTAGTCAAATGGCTACCCAGACTATTTGCATTGCCCCCCCCCACCCTTTTACAACGCTGCTACTCTTTGTTGTTATCATCTATGCATAGTCACTTTAATAACTGTACCTACATGTAAATATTACCTCGACTAACCGGTGCTCCTGCACATTGACTCTGTAACGGTACCGGGCCCCCTGTACATAGTCTCGTTATTGTTACTTTACTGCTGCTCTTTAATTACTTGTTACTTTTTATTTCTTATTCTTATTCGTATTTTTGTATTCATTTTTTTAAACTGCGTTGTTGGTTAGGGGCTCGTAAGTAAGCATTTCACTGTAAGGTCCACACCTGTTATATTCGGCGCATGTGACTAATACAATTTAATTTGATTTGAGACAATCATCCATACATAGAGAGGCAGACTTATAAACAGGATAACATTAATTAAAAAACTGCAAAGCACACTGCACACACACACCCACACAAAGACATCAACATGACAGATATGTAAGAGTAGAAACACACACAGACACGGTCTCTTCTGTCCTGAAGTGTCAAGGGGTCCGTGACCTCCACCGAGGTCCACATCCTGTGTTTCTGATTCACAGAGCACCACATGAAGGACCATCAAGCACAAATGACACAAAAGCTACATCTCTCTTTCTTTCTCTCCTTCTCACTCTCCGTCCATCCTCCTCCTCTCCTCGACGTGTCAACATCTCCCTGTCTCATTTCCTCCACGCTGCGTTTCCTCCTCCATCGCCATAACAACCCCCTTAAGTCATCTCCCCTCTCTCTCTGATGAGTCTGGGAGTTGACAGAGTAAATATGATACATAACGTTGCGTCACAAGACACCTAATGATACTGTTGTCCCTGTTCGCTATCTTCCCCAAATCTAGAAACAGAAACACTATCTGAGGTCCAGGGAGCAATCCTGTACTGAGTGAGTGGAACTGATAATACATAGTGACTTCAGTCTGGTTTATGGAAAGCATCATTCCAGATTGGTCTCTGCTCTGCTGTCTCTGTGTAACCTCAGTGCTGTCTGTCCAGGCTGCAGACGATTGGGGGGGTCTATAATGAATATCCAGTCTTTGTAGTGGATTCTTGGGGGGGTCTATAATGAATATCCAGTCTTTGTAGCGCATTCCAGCCACGAACGCACAAATAAATCACGCCAGCCTGGATGGAAAACAATAACATTGAGCTCTCCTCCCTGGAGGGAGACCCTTGCTAAAGTACATAATCTGGAGTGTAAAGTGATCCTGCTCTGGCCTGTACTCTGGATCCTGTCTTGCTATTTCTCCAGCGTCTCTGTGCTGTTTTTGGCAGCAGCATTGTAGTGTAGAGCCTGGGTCACCACCAGCACAAAGGAGGACCAGGGGGAACACAGGGACAGGGATGCCCAGGCATGGTTCTCCTAAGACGGATTTGTGTCCGTCTTAGATGACTTGCATGGTGACTTGCATGGTCAGACAGACCTGGTGGGTCTGTCGGCACTATGTTAGAGTGTGGAGCATCAAGAGAAGCAGTGTCTAACAGCAGCAATACCCTCAGGGTGACACAGGGACTCCACTCATCTTCTGAAGGAACTTAATCAGACAATATGCTTGCAAAAGACATGTTGATGCAGAATGTAGAAACACAGAAGAATCGAATGGGCAAAAATACCATAGAATCAGCAGTACCCATATGATAACCCCTTTTGGTTACAGGTAGAGCACTTTTTGGTTCCAGGTAGAACCCTCTGTAGAAAGGGTTCAACATGGAACCTAAAATAGTTCTACCTTACAGCTTAAAACTCTAAGGTTCTAGATAGCAACTTTTTTAAAGAAGGTTACTCTCCTAACCTTGTTAGTCACTTGACCTTGATGTTTGTCTGTATTGTGAAGTGAGCAGAGAACTGAAGGAAGAGCCTGGTCTGGGAGCTCTCCTCCTCAAGGCTGTGTTTAACAGTCCTGTCAGTGTCACACATCACTCTCACTAATAACCCCTGCCCTTGTTTCCTGACATTAACAAGATGCACCCAATTACTGACTGCTCTGGTCCCCAGACACACACGCACACACGCACGCACACATGCACGCGGGGGAGTATGAGAAGCGGTTATCTCACTGTGGAGGACAGTGATGTAGCTTTAATGGTTTGGTTTGGTCTTTTCCCTTTAAGAGACCCCTACATTCCCAAACATCAACAGACAGGTCATCACACGGTGTATCTATTAACCTGAGCAGTTTATACAGACCACTGAAGAGCATGTATCATCAATCAGAGACACCTCTAGCATTTCATTTGACATTTGAGTCATTTAGCAGACGCTCTTATCCAGAGCCACTTACAGTTAGTACAGTCATCTTAAGATGGCTAGGTGGGACAACCACATAGCTCAGTCATAGTAAGTCTATTTTTCCTCAATAAAGTAGCTATCAGCAAAGAGAGCAAGAAAGGGGGGGAAAGTAAAGTTAGCTCACAAAATGCTTTCTTTCTTTTTTTTGCAGGTCCCAGATCAGATCAGGGGCAGTGTGGGGTCAGGTCACTGTGTGACTGACAGGCTGTCTGTTGATGTTTTGAGTAGAGCAGTGGAGCAGTGGACTATGAGAGCAGAGGTTGTGTGTTGATGTTATGAGTGGACACTCAGAGAGACCAGAGGCTGCCAGCCATAGCCTCCCCTTGCTGGCTATACATCTTCAGCCCAGACAGACAGACAGACAGACAGACAGACAGACAGACAGACAGACAGACAGACAGACAGACAGACAGACAGACAGACAGACAGACAGACAGACAGACAGACAGACAGACAGACAGACAGACAGACAGACAGACAGACAGACAGACAGACAGACAGACAGACAGACAGACAGACAGACAGACAGACAGACAGACAGACAGACAGACAGACAGACAGACAGACAGACAGACAGACAGACAGACAGACAGACAGACAGACAGACAGACAGACAGACAGACAGACAGACAGACAGACAGACAGACAGACAGACAGACAGACAGACAGACAGACAGACAGACAGACAGACAGACAGACAGACAGACAGACAGACAGACAGACAGACAGACAGACAGACAGACAGACAGACAGACAGACAGACAGACAGACAGACAGACAGACAGACAGACAGACAGACAGACAGACAGACAGACAGACAGACAGACAGACAGACAGACAGACAGACAGACAGACAGACAGACAGACAGACAGACAGACAGACAGACAGACAGACAGACAGACAGACAGACAGACAGACAGACAGACAGACAGACAGACAGACAGACAGACAGACAGACAGACAGACAGACAGACAGACAGACAGACAGACAGACAGACAGACAGACAGACAGACAGACAGACAGACAGACAGACAGACAGACAGACAGACAGACAGACAGACAGACAGACAGACAGACAGACAGACAGACAGACAGACAGACAGACAGACAGACAGACAGACAGACAGACAGACAGACAGACAGACAGACAGACAGACAGACAGACAGACAGACAGACAGACAGACAGACAGACAGACAGACAGACAGACAGACAGACAGACAGACAGACAGACAGACAGACAGACAGACAGACAGACAGACAGACAGACAGACAGACAGACAGACAGACAGACAGACAGACAGACAGACAGACACAGACAGACAGACAGACAGACAGACAGACAGACAGACAGACAGACAGACAGACAGACAGACAGACAGACAGACAGACAGACAGACAGACAGACAGACAGACAGACAGACAGACAGACAGACAGACAGACAGACAGACAGACAGACAGACAGACAGACAGACAGACAGACAGACAGACAGACAGACAGACAGACAGACAGACAGACAGACAGACAGACAGACAGACAGACAGACAGACAGACAGACAGACAGACAGACAGACAGACAGACAGACAGACAGACAGACAGACAGACAGACAGACAGACAGACAGACAGACAGACAGACAGACAGACAGACAGACAGACAGACAGACAGACAGACAGACAGACAGACAGACAGACAGACAGACAGACAGACAGACAGACAGACAGACAGACAGACAGACAGACAGACAGACAGACAGACAGACAGACAGACAGACAGACAGACAGACAGACAGACAGACAGACAGACAGACAGACAGACAGACAGACAGACAGACAGACAGACAGACAGACAGACAGACAGACAGACAGACAGACAGACAGACAGACAGACAGACAGACAGACAGACAGACAGACAGACAGACAGACAGACAGACAGACAGACAGACAGACAGACAGACAGACAGACAGACAGACAGACAGACAGACAGACAGACAGACAGACAGACAGACAGACAGACAGACAGACAGACAGACAGACAGACAGACAGACAGACAGACAGACAGACAGACAGACAGACAGACAGACAGACAGACAGACAGACAGACAGACAGACAGACAGACAGACAGACAGACAGACAGACAGACAGACAGACAGACAGACAGACAGACAGACAGACAGACAGACAGACAGACAGACAGACAGACAGACAGACAGACAGACAGACAGACAGACAGACAGACAGACAGACAGACAGACAGACAGACAGACAGACAGACAGACAGACAGACAGACAGACAGACAGACAGACAGACAGACAGACAGACAGACAGACAGACAGACAGACAGACAGACAGACAGACAGACAGACAGACAGACAGACAGACAGACAGACAGACAGACAGACAGACAGACAGACAGACAGACAGACAGACAGACAGACAGACAGACAGACAGACAGACAGAGACAGACAGACAGACAGACAGACAGACAGACAGACAGACAGACAGACAGACAGACAGACAGACAGACAGACAGACAGACAGACAGACAGACAGACAGACAGACAGACAGACAGACAGACAGACAGACAGACAGACAGACAGACAGACAGACAGACAGACAGACAGACAGACAGACAGACAGACAGACAGACAGACAGACAGACAGACAGACAGACAGACAGACAGACAGACAGACAGACAGACAGACAGACAGACAGACAGACAGACAGACAGACAGACAGACAGACAGACAGACAGACAGACAGACAGACAGACAGACAGACAGACAGACAGACAGACAGACAGACAGACAGACAGACAGACAGACAGACAGACAGACAGACAGACAGACAGACAGACAGACAGACAGACAGACAGACAGACAGACAGACAGACAGACAGACAGACAGACAGACAGACAGACAGACAGACAGACAGACAGACAGACAGACAGACAGACAGACAGACAGACAGACAGACAGACAGACAGACAGACAGACAGACAGACAGACAGACAGACAGACAGACAGACAGACAGACAGACAGACAGACAGACAGACAGACAGACAGACAGACAGACAGACAGACAGACAGACAGACAGACAGACAGACAGACAGACAGACAGACAGACAGACAGACAGACAGACAGACAGACAGACAGACAGACAGACAGACAGACAGACAGACAGACAGACAGACAGACAGACAGACAGACAGACAGACAGACAGACAGACAGACAGACAGACAGACAGACAGACAGACAGACAGACAGACAGACAGACAGACAGACAGACAGACAGACAGACAGACAGACAGACAGACAGACAGACAGACAGACAGACAGACAGACAGACAGACAGACAGACAGACAGACAGACAGACAGACAGACAGACAGACAGACAGACAGACAGACAGACAGACAGACAGACAGACAGACAGACAGACAGACAGACAGACAGACAGACAGACAGACAGACAGACAGACAGACAGACAGACAGACAGACAGACAGACAGACAGACAGACAGACAGACAGACAGACAGACAGACAGACAGACAGACAGACAGACAGACAGACAGACAGACAGACAGACAGACAGACAGACAGACAGACAGACAGACAGACAGACAGACAGACAGACAGACAGACAGACAGACAGACAGACAGACAGACAGACAGACAGACAGACAGACAGACAGACAGACAGACAGACAGACAGACAGACAGACAGACAGACAGACAGACAGACAGACAGACAGACAGACAGACAGACAGACAGACAGACAGACAGACAGACAGACAGACAGACAGACAGACAGACAGACAGACAGACAGACAGACAGACAGACAGACAGACAGACAGACAGACAGACAGACAGACAGACAGACAGACAGACAGACAGACAGACAGACAGACAGACAGACAGACAGACAGACAGACAGACAGACAGACATCTGCTGTCCATTAGCCCAGCCTGGCCCTCTCCTCTGCTGGCACACTGACTGGACGGACAGGAGGTGGCCTGGAGAGGGATGTCCTTCGGGCCCCTGGCCAGAGCCCCCTAGCAGCCCCCCAGTACTGTCCCATCCCATCCCCAGCTCAAACAGCACATCTCAGCTATGAGCCACAGATTAAAGCGCCAGTCTGTCATGTGGCTTTAATCAGGCCCTGGCCAGGCCCATAGTTTTGTAAGTTATTTATCATTCAGAAGAGGGAGTGGGGGAGGGTCTTAGAGGAGTGATTTAGGGTTGTTGCATGGAGGTTGGAGAAGAATAAAAGCAAGTTGTGGTCTTGAGGGACCTTCAGTGAGGTACCATGCTAACTTCCCTCCATCAAGAGCGTGCAGTTTTCGGGGCAGGAGTTGTGTTCCCCCCTCCTCGTCTAGGGTCTGTGTTATTTGGGTTCTGTGATTCTATGAGTGTTCCAATATCCCTTTCCATCGTTTCCTATTCCGCAGGTCCATCCCTAATGCCTGTAACATGTGGTGTTTTGGCTTGCTGTGTGTGAGGATGATGCTCTTTGTTCAGCTGTCTCTTGACCATCTAGGCTAGTGCTGCTAGGAAGTGGGGATGGAGGTAAGGGATCTTGTGCTAATGAGGAGCTTTGGTCCAAAAGACAATTGTCAGGCTGGGTGTTACCAGAGAGGAAGAGGCGAAGCGAGAGGGTTTACTCCTGTCAAAATCTGTCCACGATTAGCAGACTGATAAGCAGACCGTCTGCCTTTGGGACAACGACTCCCATTCAGTGGTTGTGTAGAGCTGTTCATTATGTGAAGGGAAGGATACAGCAGCTGGGAAATTAGTTATTGGCTCATGCTACTGTCTGTCTGTGTGTTTATCCACAGGAGGAAATGCTGTGAGGGCTTCAGGTTCGTGATGGGCAAGTGCATACCTGAAAGTAGGTTAAAGAAATACAGCAGTTCTACTCACCCCAAGTCAGATACTTTACTCAGTGCCTGTAATTACACCTGGGCACCTGTACACAGACAGAATGCACATTACAGTGCCAAATTAACCCATTACTGAACTGCACATTGTTTCAAAAGTAAAATAGCATCTCATTCCATAAATTGTCAATATTGTACAATGACACACCATGACCAATAGAGGGCAACATTACACAGGAATATTATTGGACATCCAGGGTTATTATTGAGTTGTTAGCTTTTCATGTAAGATCCTATCTGTGCATGTCCCTATTGAACCAATCCCTCTCCTCTCTCTGCTCCAGATGTGGATGTGTGTTCTGGCTCCCCCTGTGAACAGCAGTGCACCGACAACTTTGGACGGGTTGTCTGCACCTGTTACCCCGGATACCGCTTTGATCGAGAGAGGCATCGCAACCACCAGACCTACTGTTTAGGTAAGTCCACTACCTGTTTATCTGCCAATCAGCTTTTTATCAGCCTGTTTATCAGCCAATCAGCACTGTTTTCTTTTGTATGAATCTTAATTTAACATCCTGCATCAGAGCAACCGCTCTCTCTCCCTCTCTCTGATTAGAGCAGCCTAAATGCAGCCTTAATCGGGTGTAAATTAACAGCTGGTGTTGTGTCTCCCACACCACAGACATCGATGAGTGTGTGGAGTCCGACGGCAGTGTCTGTGATCATGACTGCGAGAACACCGTGGGCAGCTTCCTGTGTCGCTGTCACAGGGGTTACATCCTGGCACCGGACAAGCACTCCTGTATACCCAGTCACAACCGTGGGTGTTGAGTATACTACTATACTTTAGTCCTACTGTCTACATGAGGCTGGCTACCGCAGCTACACTACCTCTGGGCTTAGCTCACTAGTACCTTCCTGTGTGTCTTCAGCCTGAGGGTACAGTACTGTACATGTGTTTGAGAGGGTGAACATAGACTACTAGACTGTTTTTGTGTTACTTATTCTGTTGTGTTACTTACTCTGTGACAAGCCTGTCTCTCTGAGAGTCTCTTTGTCTCTGTGTCTTTCTGTCAGTGAGCTCGTCAGGGAAGTCTGACACCCTGATGAGTGCTGGCTCCTGCTCCCTCACCTGTCAAGACTTTGTCAACATGAGGAACAGCCTGCTGCAGCTCAAACTGAGGCTGGGCAGCACTCAGTCACCTAACCAGGTACATCTACATCACAACACTAACTACTGCACATCCTACTTACACTGCTGTTCCATACAAACACAGAGATACACTAACCAGAGATACACTAACCATAAACTAGCCTTGCCAGACTTGATGTCTCACAATGGAAGTCTGACCAAATGGAGACTACAGTGAGAAAGGTTGTTGTACTATACTACCTGTGTGTGTACCTGTGTGTGTGTAGGTGTTGTCTCCTGGCCTAGCTAACAGCAGTGATAAGCCTTCTGCTGGGAGGTTGGGGAAAGGTCCTGACACCCCCGCCCTCCCTGGTCCTCCTGGCTCTCCAGGATCCCGTGGGGTCCCAGGTAAGAGTTGGCTGCTCTTTCTCTGAATCTTTCTAACTCAATCTTTCTCTCTCTCTCTGTATCTCTCTGTTTACTGCCTATGTCAGCTGTTCCTTGGTTCCTCTTACATTCCTTTATTCTTGGATCCCAGGCCAATCAGGAGTGCCGGGGGAGAAGGGAGAGCCTGGAGAGAGAGGCCTGACCGGCCCCCTGGGGCCACGGGGAGACATGGGCCCTATGGGCCCCGAGCCTGACCTGGAGCACATCAAGAGGGGTCGCAGAGGAGCTGTGGTAATCTTATTATTGTTTCCCCGATAACATGCTGTTGGGCCTATTAGTCCAAGCAGACCTGAACACATCCATAGCTGCAGAGATGCATCATTACAATAAATGTTGCATGGGAGGAGCTGTAGCTCCCGAATAAAAACATTTAAAACCATATTTCTGTCTCCTTTTTCCAACAGGGACCTCCTGGCGCACCAGGCAGAGATGGACTGAAGGTCAGTCTATCCATGTGTCTGTGGGTGTTTAGTACATGCTTGTGTGTGTCCTGTATGTGTTAAAACTATCCTGTAAACTTTTCAAAGCTGTTAACTGGAACACTAACACTTTTCTCCCCACTCTGAGAGCTCTGAGCTGCCGATGTGGACTCTTATAGAAGTCTGTGTGAATGTTGGAAGTATGTAACTGGACGTTTCTGGATGTTTTCTTCTCTTTAGGGTGACAGGGGAACTCCTGGTCCCAGAGGTCTACCAGTGAGTCTACTCTCTATATTTGCCAGCTAGGATTTGAAGTATTTTTAAATGCATTATCATCATAGTCATCTTGTTGATCTATTCTATGTATTATCAGATTCCAAGCATACAATAAATCCACCCTAAAGCATGCAACATGCTTTACAGGTTGAAATCTAATTTACTGATGTGTGGACAGAGATATTAAAGCCTCCGTATCTTTCCCCAGGGACCTCCCGGCTCCTTCGACTTCCTCCTGGTCATGATGGCCGACATTCGCATTGACATCATCGAGCTGCAGGAGCAAGTGTTTGGGAAGAGGCGGGGCCTCTCCTTAGACAACCCGCCCCACTCCAGCGGAGAGACAGGGTTCGGAGAGTGGAGCTCCGGACAAGGAGAGCTCATGCTCAATACCTGAACTCCATAACCCTGCCCACGGCAACGGTCACTCAAAACGATAAGCCAAAGGGAACTAATTAATCAACTGACTCTTGTAAACCAGAGACATTGAACTGACTGAACTGACTCCTTTCCTCCAGTGAAACCTTGTCTCTAAAACCCAAATAGGACTGTATGAGTTGAGGAGACCTCTGATCAGCTCTCTCCTGTCAGAGACATAGACTATAAACAAACGGAGAGAGAGAGATGGAGAGAGAGAGAATGGCAAAGATGGAACCACTGACCGATTGGAGATGTTTGATATGAGTCTGGAAGGAGAGTTTATAGTCTAGCCAGACACCTTGGTACTTATAGATGTCCACATATTCTAGGTCGGAACCATCCAGGGTGGTGATGCTGGTCAGGCGTGCGGGTGCAGGCAGCGAACGGTTGAAAAGCAAGCATTTGGTTTTACTAGCGTATAAGAGCAGTTGGAGGCCACGGAAGGAGTGTTGTATGGCATTGAAGCTCGTTTGGAGGTTAGATAGCACAGTGTCCAAGGAAGGGCCAGAAGTATACACAATGGTGTCGTCTGCGTAGAGGTGGATCAGCGAATCGCCCGCAGCAAGAGCAACATCATTGATATATACAGAGAAAAGAGTCGGCCCGAGAATTGAACCCTGTGGCACCCCCATAGAGACTGCCAGAGGACTGGACAACATGCCCTCCGATTTGACACACTGAACTCTGTCTGCAAAGTAGTTGGTGAACCAGGCAAGGCAGTCATTAGAAAAACCGAGGCTACTGAGTCTGCCGATAAGAATATGGTGATTGACAGAGTCGAAAGCCTTGGCCAGGTCGATGAAGACGGCTGCACAGTACTGTCTTTTATCGATGGCGGTTATGATATTGTTTAGTACCTTGAACGTGGCTGAGGTGCACCCGTGACCGGCTCGGAAACCAGATTGCACAGCGGAGAAGGTATGGTGGGATTCGAGATGGTCAGTGATCTGTTTGTTGACTAGGCTTTCGAAGACCTTAGATAGGCAGGGCAGGATGGATATAGGTCTGTAACAGTTTGGGTCCAGGGTGTCTCCTCCTTTGAAGAGGGGGATGACTGCGGCAGCTTTCCAATCCTTGGGGATCTCAGACGATATGAAAGAGAGGTTGAACAGGCTGGTAATAGGGGTTGCGACAATGGTGGTGGATAGTTACAGAAGAGGGTCCAGATTGTCAAGACCAGCTGATTTGTACGGGTCCAGGTTTTGCAGCTCTTTCAGAACATCTGCTATCTGGATTTGGGTAAAGGAGCTGGGGAGGCTTGGGCGAGTAGCTGCGGGGGGGGGGAGCTGTTGGCCGAGGTTGGAGTAGCCAGGAGGAAGGCATGGCCAGCCGTTGAGAAATGCTTGTTGAAGTTTTCGATTATCATGGATTTATCAGTGGTGACCGTGTTACCTAGCCTCAGTGCAGTGAGCAGCTGGGAGGAGGTGCTCTTGTTCTCCATGGACTTTACAGTGTCCCAGAACTTTTTGGAGTTAGAGCTACAGGATGCACATTTCTGCTTGAAAAAGCTGGCCTTTGCTTTCCTGACTGACTGCGTGTTTTGGTTCCTGACCTCCCTGAACAGTTGCATATCGCGGGGACTATTTGATGCTATTGCAGTCCGCCACAGGATGTTTTGTGCTGGTCGAGGGCAGTCAGGTCTGGAGTGAACCAAGGGCTATATCTGTTCTTAGTTCTGCATTTTTTGAACAGAGCATGCTTATCTAAGATGGTGAGGAAGTTACTTTTAAAGAATGACCAGGCATCCTCAAGTGACGGGATGAGGTCAATATCCTTCCAGGATACCCGGGCCAGATCGATTAGAAAGGCCTGCTCGCAGAAGTGTTTTAGGGAGCGTTTGACAGTGATTAGGGGTGGTCGTTTGACTGCGGACTCGTAGTGGATACAGTCAATGAGGCAGTGATCGCTGAGATCCTGATTGAAGACAGCGGAGGTGTATTTGGAGGGCCAGTTGGTCAGGATAACGTCTATGAGGGTGCCCTTGTTTACAGATTTAGGGTTGTACCTGGTGGGTTCCTTGATGATTTGTGTGAGATTGAGGGCATCTAGCTTAGATTGTAGGACTGCCGGGGTGTTAAGCATATCCCAGTTTAGGTCAACTAACAGAACAAACTCTGAAGCTAGATGGGGGGCGATCAATTCACAAATGGTGTCCAGGGCACAGCTGGGAGCTGAGGGGGGTCGGTAGCAGGCGGCAACAGTGAGAGACTTATTTCTGGAGAGAGTAATTTTTTTAATTAGTAGTTCGAACTGTTTGGGTATGCACCTGGAAAGTATGACATTACTTTGCAGGCTATCTCTGCAGTAGACTGCAACTCCGTCCGTTTGGCAGTTCTATCTTGATGAAGAATGTTATAGTTGGGTATGGAAATCTCCGAATTTTTGGTGGCCTTCCTAAGCCAGGATTCAGACATGGCAAGGACATCATGGTTGGCAGAGTGTGCTAAAGCAGTGAGTAAAACAAACTTAGGGAGGAGGCTTCTGATGTTGACATGCATGAAACCAATGCTTTTTCGATCACAGTCAACAAATGAGGGTGCCTGGGGACATGCAGGGCCTGGGTTTACCTCCACATCACCCGCGGAACAAAGGAGGAGTAGTATGAGGGTACGGCTAAAGGCTATCAAAACTGGTCGCCTAGAGCGTTGGGGACAAAGAATAAAAGGAGTAGACTTCTGGGCATGGTAGAATATATTTAGGGCATAATGCGCAGACAGGGGTATGGTGGGGTGCGGGTACAGTGGAGGTAAGCCCAGGCACTGGGTGATGATAATAGAGGTTGTATCTCTGGACATGCTGGTTGTAATGGGTGAGGTCACCGCATGTGTGGGAGGTGGTACAAAGGAGGTATCAGAGGTATGAAGAGTGGAACTAGGGGCTCCATTGTAAACTAAAACAATGGACATTAATATGGGGTTAGTCCCCCCTTTGCTGCTATGACAGCCTCAATTCTTCTGGCAAGGCTTTCCACTACATGGTGGAACATTGCTGCGGGAACGCTTCCATTCAGCCACAAGAGCCTTAGTGATGTCGGGCGATTAGGCCAGGCTCGCAATCGGCGTTCCAATTCATCCCAAAGATGTTCAATGGGGTTGAGGTCAGGGCTCTGTGCAGGCCAGTCAAGTTCTTCCACATTGTATGCTCTAGAGATTTCCCTTCACTGGAACTAAGGGGTATAGCCCAAACCATGAAAAACAGCCCCAGACCATTATTCTTCCTCCACCAAACTTTACAGTTGGCACTATGCATTTGGGCAGGTGGCGTTCTCCTGGCATCCGCCAAACCCAGATTCGTCCTTCGGACTGCCTGATGGTGAAGTGTGATTCATCACTCCAGAGAACGCGTTCCACTGGAGGTTTGGAACTTAGTAGTGAGTGTTCCAACCGAAGACAGATGATTTTTACACGTTAGGCGCTTCAGCACTCTGCAGTCCCATTCTGTGAGCTTGTGTGGCCTACCACTTTGCGGCTGAGCCGTTGTTGCTACTAGACGTTTCCACTTCAAAATAACAGCACTTACAGTTGACCGGGGCAGTTCTAGCAGGGCAGAAATTTGACAAACTGACTTGTTTGGAAAGGTGGCATCCTATGACGGTGCCACATTGAAAGTCACTGAGCTCTTCAGTAAGGCCATTCTACTGCCAATGTTTACCGATGGCGATTGCACCTGTCAGCAATGAGTATGGCTGAAATAGCAGAATCCACTCATTTGAAGGGGTGTCCACATACTTTTGTATATTTTGTGTAAATAAAAAAGGAACCATTTGAAAGTTTCAGAAAGTTCTTTGGATATGAGTGTTGGTAAACATACTCTTTTTTGTTGTCGTTAGTGTTGAACTTCCCTACTCAAGATAGGTCCATATATGGTGTGGAGTGGACTCTCTTAATGCTACTTATTGGTCTACACCTTAGATCACCTTCGAAAGCATTATGTGTGTCTCTGCTTGTGTGTAAGTATCTATATAGTACACACCAGCACTTTCCCTAATGAAGTCAAGATTTTAGAGCACTGCAGGGCTTGGAAATATCTGCTAATCACAAATGGTATGCACCATTAAATCACAAATACAGAGAGTGTGGACTGTAGACAATCAAAAATATTTAAAAAATTACATAAAAAATGTAATGAATAAAAGGCCAGCTGCTTGGCCCTGGTTGAGGATGCAGGTTGCTCTTCCTCAGTCTACACACTACAGCCAGTTACAATCACTCATGGGAACAACTCCAGACTATTTGTTTGTCTGTCTGCTTTCCTGCCTTTCAGTCAGTCTATTAGCACTTGTTGTCTCTGCAGGTATTCTCTCTCCAGAGGTACTGTGTCATCTCCAGAAGAGGGAGCTAAGTCACAGATGGGGTTCAGCATCACCTAACAAGCTGTATGTTACTAACACCACTATATGACACAGAGTAAACCATTTGCACATAATATGTAACACATGATGTCTCAGGCTTGGCAGGTAAAGATGGTGAACCATAGTGAGGTTCAGTGTAATTATGAGTGGTGTAAGTACCAGAGGTCAGGGTTCAAATGCTTTTGCAAAGACAGCTGGATGGGTAATTACAGACCCCCTGTGTTAAGTCTCAACTCGTTTCCTAACTTAGCCTGTGATGAGAGTCCACATGGATGAGTTAAAAGTATGTTCTGTTCAGCCTGGGAAAATCCCCTGCTCATCATGTTTGTTCTGTGGTGAAGAACACCAACTCCTTTTTGGTCTCTTTGATTCAGACACGTTGTACACTTGTCAGCTCTCTGGTGGTGATAGAACAGGTGGAAGGCTATGTGTGTGCGTGGGTGCGTGGTGGAAAGGTGTGTGTGTGCGCGTGAGGATGCGCGTGTGCGTGACAAGCCTCCAAGCCTCTCATCTACCAGCTCCGCCCCCTGCCGTGCAGCCATGGCTCACAGTAAAGACGTCGCTCGGCAACAAAGATCAGGAAAAACAACATGAAACAATTTAAGAACTATGTCAGAGAGAAAAGAGAGAGGGAGTGAGAGATTATCTCATTTCCTTCACTGCTTGTCATGCAATTGTAATGTATTTCCCCCTTTTGGCCTGTAGATGACAGCAGTGAGGAGTTCAACTGAGTTTATAATGGGTCAACAAAGTGCACTTCAGATGTGCAGTGCATACCGTACTAACCCTTATCTACCCTACCGCTGCCATATACAGGAGATGCTTAATGAACATTGTGTCTAGGCTTTAGAAGTTCTCTCTACTGTGCACAATGTCATTATACTGACGAGAAAGGAAAGATATACCGCAATCTGTACTTACCTCTCTCTCTCCTTAGGTCTGCAGTATTCTAACTATACAATGATCTTTCCCTTCCTATACATTTCATCTACCACTCATATGTCAATGACTTTTAGAGAAATTGTATATTCCAAGTATTTAGAATAATAACATTTCTATGTATTATGTGTTGAAGGTTTTATTTCAATGCGGCACCTGCACCATTGTTGCACTACTGGGCGAGGTTGTTGCCACCCTAACTCAGCTATACACTGGCAGCTGCAGTTGAGCACCAAGATGTAGCAGATAAAGCGGTTCCAGAAATGCTCTCCAGGTAGCCTCAGATAGGAGAGTTATTCTCTCCCTGACACGCCATGCCTATCTAGACACACGTGTGTGTGTGTGTGTGTGTGTGTGTGTGTGTGTGTGTGTGTGTGTGTGTGTGTGTGTGTGTGTGTGTGTGTGCGCACGTGTGACCAAAGGCACGTAACGCATGCCTAGGCAGAGGGCTTCTGACATCAGGCCAGGCAGTTAGGTCACTGATGCAGGTTTAGACATACCCAGATAGATAGAGGTCTATGAAAGTGTTATATTTAATTATATTCCCACAGTGGCCTTGTAGTCAGGAATAGACACGGCACCTGGCATTCCAACAGCATAGCTAGTATCCTCTCTGTTCATTCCTCAAAAGAGAAACTCAAATATGCCGGTTATCTTGTTGTCATCTGTCATTTCTGCATTGACATCATCCAAGGGACTTTTATATCTTGGCAGGTGGGGCTGGCTACCTGAAAGGTCTGGATTTCTGACATTGTTTGATGTGCTCCATGGGTAAAGTAACTGTATTCAGCTAGGGAGAAGGGCTAACTGAATGCATGCCAGCTGCTTTTATGTCAGCAGGTTGTCAGTGGTCATAACACTAAGCAGCCCAGTTTAACTCAACACAGAGTCCAGAGTTTCCCTGTTCAGTTCATGACGCCATAGTAAACATAAATCCGGAACACTCAAATGAGTATGATAAGTTACATTTAGTATGGTTCATGTAAAACCGAAAGCAGGTAAAAACAAAAGGAGGGTGGTTGGTCAGGGTGGATGGGTAGGCTTATTACATGAACATCTAGGAACCCAAAGGTTGCGTCTTCGAATCTCATCACTGACAGTTTTAGCATTTGAGCTAATTAGCAACTTTAACTACTTATTACTTTTTAGCTACTTTTCAACTACTTAGCACGTTAGCTAACCCTTCCCCTAACCTTAACCCTAAACCTTAACCCCTAGCCTAGCTAACATTAGCCAGCTAGCTGACATTAACACCTAGCTAACATTAGCCACAACAACGTAATTCATAACATATCCTACAAATGGATGATGGACATTCACAAATGAATACATACCATGCAAAATGTAACATATCATACTAAATGGAGTGTCTCGGATTTACGTACAGAATAAAATGAAATGCTCCGAGACCAGGTTGGTTCATGTGGTCAGTACAAAACCCTGGCCCTGAGTATTGTGTTGTTGCCAATGTGAATGAAAGCCGTAGCAGCAGAGAGCAAATATAACTACCGGCCATCTTTCATCTGTCCACAGATCTACCCCTTGCTAATGAGTGGTTAGAGATGAGGAAGAGAAATGTCCAAAGTCAAAGGCTGTTATAATGATCTTAGTCTTGGTCTGTCTGCCCTGTGTATCAACACTTCCCCTGTGTGTCTCAGCTAGGTAGGGGAGAGAGATGCTCTGAGATGATACTAAACACTAAACCTGCTCTTCCTCTATGTGTTGTTTACATAACCAGCCCCAACCTGTGTGTAGATGTATAGAGGAAGAAGAGAGCTCCTCAGCTCAGCTCAGCCACTGAGGTGCTGCATAACTCTGTCAATATTTAGGTGTTTCCAGGGCTGCACAGCCATTGGAGGCATTACAGATGTTGGATCTTAATTTGAGCTAGTTTGCTACAGCAGGAAATGTGAATTATTATGTGGATTATAATTAATGTACATTTTTTTAGAGGTTGGTACATGTTTCGTAGAAATTACAAACTTCAGATGCCTTTTTGAACCTCAAATTCACTACAAGTTTTATATTTCCTACATTACTTGAAAGTTCTCCTGCAACAATGTGATCAAATTAAGATCCTACATCTGTAAGTAAATCACAGGTTGTCATAACTGCTTGGGTATGCAGCTGCGTGCAGCAAATGAGAGAAAGAGTACACACAAGCACACACAGACAGACATGCTCTCTCTCACGCACACACAGTACACACAAGAGTTCCCGCACGAAACATAGGCATGCCACTGAACACCTGACAGGTGCAGGCGTGGTCTGTAGCGAGACACGCTATCTTGACACGCTAACTCATTCTTAAATCTGAGATACATGCCTCCGGCTGAAAACAGCACAGCTCGCTCTCTGAAGCTGAATCCCTCCTCCTCCTCCTCTTGCCACACCCCTTCCAATAGTACTACTGTCACTCTATTGAAGGGACTGTAAGCCTGAGACCTACCTGTACAGGTTTAGTGAATGACTGGGTCTGTTATACCTGTACACACTACATGTAAGTCTATGTCACCTTGGTCATCTGTCATCATTCGCTGTCTGTGAATGGCTACACAACAGTTGACTTGACAATGATACAGGAAGTAAAATTTAAAGTTTGAATAAGGACAATGTTTCATGATAATTAGGTTGTGTTGGATGGAGACAGATGTTGAAGTTGGTTAATGAAGCCTTTTTATAACACAGTAGGCTACTTATTACTTCATTAAATAAACTGCTATATGACCCCAAACTGAGGACATTGTGGGCCTATGTCTATACCCATGCAGCAGGCCTTACAAATTGACAGCAGAGGTAATCAGAATTCATCAGAAATAATTATTATAGGGATAAGAATAATTATTATAGGGTGACAAAAACATGATTGTAGGCCTAATATGCATTATATACAATGTATGCTAAATTATGCATTTGCAATCCAATCTTTAATTCTGCACGCCAGTTACTCTTGTCAAAAGCACAATAACAGCAACAGAATATATCTAATCTGTCAAGGGTGTAGGCTATGTGAAAAAGGAATCAGGGCCAAGAACCTTTGAATATTTTCTCAGGAAGGTTGCGCTTTATTGCCATCGTTATGTTAGGTCGGATAGAAAAATCAGAGAGGGCGGATAAATGTTAAGGCGTTGTGTAAACTCCCCTAGCCCCGGGCCCTTCTTCTCTACACCTCGGCTTCCTCTGTCATTTACAAGCTGTTCGCATGCACATTTGCAGCCAAGAACCAGGAACCGGCAGGACAGGTCTGGGGCATCTCAGTTTTTAGGAAAAGTGTGTTGCCTCTGGTTCCGAAATTGCTTGGCTTGCGTGAGGACAACTGCTTTATCTTTTCATTCCCTACGACCTCTCAACCTGGCCTTTGGCGGCGGCATTTTTACGACTTTCTTTTTTCTACCCACCTTCTCATTGGCCCGCAAACAACCTATTGATTGTGACAGGCAATAATTGGCTGTCCTTCACTGCGCTGTTGTTGCTCTTTGTGCAGTCACCATGTTAAACATATGCTGTTGTGGTCCATATGCCTCTGGCCTAGATTCTGAAGCACAGACATGGGCCTACTTGTGATATATTTTTGAATAAATTCATTTTTCATGAATAGCCTAGTCCAGGTTATGCAACACAAACACTGTCATGAAGTAGACAGGTTATGTCTATTTGTGAAAAACAAACACACATTATTAGTGAAAGAATTAGCCTTGACATATCAAACAAGTAGCCTACACAAACAAAAGGTCAACATCACACAAGTTGTCCATTTCATATTATGTTACACAGCTGTTGCTGATCTGCAGTAGCCTAGGCCTCTACACTTCCTCCTTTACATAAATGCACTAATTTGACTTTTGCCAAGTTTAGAAATTGATTGTGTTCTCACACTAAGCTTTAAAATCATCCATCTGCACAATGGCTCTGTCTACTGAGTCAAGTGTTTTCCTGCGTAGGCTAAATAAGAGGACAACTTCCATGGGTTAAATAGTGGTACTGTAGTGTAATATAAATAAGCACTTTGATGAGTATCCCCCAACTGTCCTGACATCCAATATAGCAAACACAAGTTGTAACATGTAGGGGAGAGAGGGATGTTGAGCCAAAGAGGGAAGTCGACCCACCCTTGTTTCTTGGAAACGTTTGACCAAATATTTAGGGAGAGGTCATCATTTCATGGAGAAACCACATGCAAATAAGTGGTAAGAAAGTTAGGTCCAAAAAACAGATTGTCACCAAGTCAAATTAATTTATTGTGTTAGAGGTTTCACAGTGCTTGTATTTCAAGTAGATCATTTAAATATTGTTCTATGCATCCGTAAGGCTCTCTATCAGCTTCAATATGAGGACCTAAAACTAGCATGAAAGTGCATCATTGTAGCTGAATGGGCAAATAAAGTACAAAACTTTGACTTGGGGTAAGTTGAGTTAATGGTTGAGCCAATGGCAGGTTGACTAAATTGAAGTGTTTAATTCCCAGTCAAAATGCAAGGCATTATCACTGGGATATGCGACAACAACAGGGCCTGGCCTATGTTAAAAGTGTTTAACCATGGTTTTAAAAAGGTAGCAGTAATATTTCATTTAGTACAGAAATGTGTAGGTGTCTTAACTTACCCTGTCCCGCGTTATGCAAAGAGACAACTTTTTTGGACAAGCTATGTTTTCAAAATTGTAATGTTTACATTAATTCTGATTACTTCCAGGGATACACAACATCCTGAAATATATGTAGATATCTTTGTTAGTATTGCTGCATTTACACAGGCAAGGCAATTCTGATATTTCTTCACTTATGACCAATCAGATAAGCTCTGAAAAATATTTAATGTGATTGGTCAAAAGACCAATTAGTGGAAAAAATATCAGAATTGGGCTGTCTGTGTATAAGCAGCCAAATAATACTATATTTCTATTGACAGAGTGATGCTGAATGTAATGACTCAACTTACCCCACTCTCCCATATTGTTTATAGAGATCACACAATTCCAGTACCTGTCATATAAAATTGTTGTTATTTTTGGGCCAAGCCACAGTCAGGTGAATGACATGCAGTGGTGACATGCCTGAGAACCACTATCTATGCCACTAAATGAAGTTAGCCAAGTTCATGGAGTTTCCAGGCTCTTGATGCAGTCATACCGTCACAGGGCCCCTCATTATACTGAATACGTTTTATAATGCAACTGGTGCCATTCCCAGTTGCCCCTGTTCTCTGTGTGTGTTTGTGCGAGTGCGTGTGCGTCTGTGTGTTTGTGTGTTTTCATGCTCCAGCAGACTGGTTCATAATGAGTCGTGCAGACCAGGGGTGTGTAAGTGGAGCTGGATGTGTGTATTATCCCCTCGGCTCCCACTGCCGGGCCCCGCTCAGTGTAATTGAATTATGGCCGAGGGCTGAGCGGCAGGCATTTTGAGTGTCTCTCTGTTCAGTTGCCCTGTTCAAACAGCACATCAGCCCAGGCCAGCTAGCAGATAAACTCAGGCAGTCAAAACACATGTCAACCGCTGGCCTTCCTAACACAGATATACACTGAACAAAAATATAAACGCATCGTGTAAAGTGTTCCTCCCAGGTTTCATGAGAGGAAATAAGATATCCCAGTAATTTTCCATATTCACAAAAAGCTTATTTCTCTAAAATGTTGTGCACAAATTTGTTAAATCCCTGTTAGCATTTCTCATTTGCCAAGATAATCCATCCACCTGATAGGTGTGGCATATCAAGAAGCTGACTAAACAGCATGATCATTACACAGGTGCACCTTGTGCCGGGGACAATAAAAGGCCACTCTAAAATGTGCAGTTTTGTCACATAATACAATGCCACAGATGTCTGAAGTTTAGAGGGAGTGTGAAATTGGCATGCTGACTGCAGGAATGTCCACTGTTGCCAGAGAAAGTAATGTTAATGTATCTACCATAAGCTGACTCCAACATTGTTTTCGAGAATTTGGCAGTACATCCACCCGGCCTCACAACCGCAGACCACCTGTAACCATGCCAGCCCAGGATCTCCACATCCGCCTTCTTCACCTGTGGGATCCAAGATGGCGTAGCAGTAGGACATGTGTATTTGTCTTTGTCTTATCCCGTGTCTTATCCCATGTAAATAGACAGTATTTTTCATATATATCTTAATCTTACTTTCTATCTACGAACTAAACATACTATCCTGCAACCCGCCTCACCCAATGTGGTACAGATCTGCTATTTTTATTCCTTATAACTGGAACCTCCATCAGGAGCTAGCCAGCTAACTAGCTACTAGTCTTTGTTAGCCACGGCTAGCGGTCTTCACCTTTTTCTCTGTCATCAGCCAGCCTTAGCTTGGACAACACCTGCCAGTCTGCACAGCGTGATATCAACCCAGAGCATATCGGACTGCTTCTCTCTACCATATCACCGGATTCCTGCTGCTCTGGATCATTACACTGTATCATCGCAGCTAGCTAGCTGCAAACGAGTGGCCACTGTTATCCCGAAGCAAGCACCAGCTAGCCTTGAGCTAGCCTGGAGCTAGGCCCATATGCCAGCTAATTTTAGGGCTACAATACCTCCTTTGCCAATTGGCCTGGACCCTTTATTGTCGACACAGAGCCCCACCGATCCATCACGACTGGACTGCCGACGTAATCGCCCGATGTGGTCTCAAAAGGCTATTCTGTTAAAATGTCGCCGAAGAACCATCTACTAGCCCTGGCCCGCTAGCTTTTCTGAACGCTGTGTCCCCTGCTCGCCTAGCGTAGTAGTGACTACCGAACGGCACCCTGACTCAACTATTGCTGCTCTTTTGACCCTATGATCACTCGGCTACACAGCTGATGGCACCTGGACTGTTTCAACAACACGGTACTTCATTTTGTTTACCCGTCGGCCCCAGCCTCGAACTCAGGTCCTGTATGTATCTAACTGACCCACTCTGCCCCTTCATCACCATTTACCCATTGTTGTCTTAGATCTCTTGATCAACACCTGTGATTGCTTTATGCCTCTCTCTAATGTCAATATGCCTTGTCTACTGCTGTCTTGGCTAGTTATAATTGTTTTATTTCACTGTAAAGCCCTCAGTCCAGCTCAAAATGCCTTAGATAGTTTGTTTATCCCACCCCACACACATGCTGAGACCTCATCTGGCTTAACTAGTGCCTGCAGAGACGAAACCTCTCTCATTGTCACTCAACGCCTAGGTTTACCTCCACTGTACTCACATCCTACTATACCCTTGTCTGTACATTATGCCTTGAATTTATTCTCTACCATGTCCAGAAATCTGCTCCTTTTATTCTCTGTCCCCAACGCACTAGACAACCAGTTCTTATAGTCTTTAGCCATACCCTTATCCTACTCCTCCTCTGTTCCTCTGGTGATGTAGAGGTTAACCCAGGCCCTGTAGCCCCCAGTTCCACTCCTATTCCCCAAACGCTATCATTTGTTGACTTCTGTAACTGTAAAAGCCTGCATCAGATCACTGCCTCATTGCCTGCGTCTATAATGGGTCCACGGTAAAACGACCACCCCTAATCACTGTCAAACGCTCCCTAAAACATTTCAGTGAGCAGGCTTTTCTAATCGACCTGAAGTGTTTTAGGGAGCATTTGACAGTGATGAGGGGTGGTGGTCGTTTGACCGCGGACCCATTACGGACGCAGGCAATGAGGCAGTGATCGCTGAGATCCTGGTTGAAGACAGCGGAGGTGTCTTTAGAGGGCAGGTTGGTCAGGATGATATCTATGAGGGTTCCCGTGTTTATGGATTTAGGGTTGTACCTGGTAGGTTCCGTGATAATTTGTGTGAGATTGAGGGCATCTACTTAGATTGTAGGACGACCGGGGTGTTAAGCATATCCCAGTTTAGGTCACCTAACAGTACAAACTCTGAAGCTAAATGGGGGGCAATTAATTCACCGTCCTGGAAGGATATTGACCTCATTCCGTCAGTAGAGGATGCCTGGTTATTCTTTAAAAGTGCTTTCCTCACCATCATAAATAAGCATAAATAAGCATGCCCCGTTCAAAAAATGCAAGAACAGATATAGTCCTTGGTTCACTCCAGACTTGATTGCCCTTGACCAGCACAAAAACATCCTGTGGCGTACTGCATTAGCATCGAATAGCACCCACGATATGGACCTTTTCAGGGAAGTTAGGAACCAATATACACAGGCAGTTAGGAAAGCAAAGGCTAGTTTTTTCAAACAGAAATTTGCATCTTGTAGCACAAACTCTAAAAAGTTCTGAGACACTGTAAAGTCCATGGAGAATAAGAGCACCTCCTCCCACCTGCCCATTGCACTGAGGCTAGGAAACACTGTCACCACCGATAAATCTATGATAGTCGAGAATTTCAATAAATATTTTTCTACGGCTGGCCATGCTTTCCACCTGGCTACCCCTACCCCGGTCGCCAGCTCTGCACCCCCCACAGTAACTTGCCCAAGACTCCCCATTTCTCCTTCACCCAAATCCAGATAGCTGATGTTCTGAAAGAGTTGCAAAATCTGGACCCCTACAAATCAGCTGGGCTAGACAATCTGGACCCTCTCTTTCTAAAATGAGCCGCCTCCATTGTTGCAACCCCTATTACTAGCCTGTTCAACCTCTCTTTCATATCGTCTGAGATCCCTAAAGATTGGAAAACTGCCGCGGTCATCCCCCTCTTCAAAGGTGGAGACACTCTAGACCCAAACTGTTACAGACTTATATCTATCCTACCCTGCCTTTCTAAAGTCTTTGAAAGCCAAGTTAACAAACAGATCACCAAACATTTAGAATCCCACCGTACCTTCTCCCCTACGGAATCAGGTTTCTGAGCTGGTCATGGGTGCACCTCAGCCACGCTCAAGGTCCTAAACGATATCATAACCGCCATCGATAAGAGACAATACTGTGCAGCCGTCTTCATTGACCTGGCCAAGGCTTTCGACTCTGTCAATCACTGCATTCTTATCGGCAGACTCAAAAGCCTTGGTTTCTCAAATGACTGCCTCACTTGGTTCACCAACTACTTCTCAGATAGAGTTCAGTGTGTCAAATCGGAGGGCCTGTTGTCCGGACCTCTGGCAGTCTCTATGGGGGTGCCACAGGGTTCAATTCTCGGGCCAACTCTTTTCTCTGTATATATCAATGATGCCGCTCTTGCTGCTGGTGATTCTCTGATCCACCTCTACGCAGACGACACCATTCGGTATACTTCTGGCCTGTTTTTGAACACTGTGTTAACAAATCTCCAGATGAGCTTCAATGCCATACAACACTCCTTCCGTGGCCTCCAACTGCTCTTAAATGCAAGTTAAACTAAATGCATGCTCTTCAAACGATCGCTGCCCGTCTAGCATCACTACTCTGGACGGTTCTGACTTAGAATATGTGGACAACTACAAGTACCTAGATGTCTGGTTAGACTGTAAACTCTCATTCCAGACTCACATTAAGCATCTCCAATCCAAAATTAAATCTAAAATCGGCTTCCTATTTCACAACAAAGCATCCTTCACTCATGCTGCCAAACATACCCTCGTAAAACTGACTATCCTACCGATTCTCAACTTCGGCGATGTTATTTACAAAATAGCCTCCAACACTCTACTCAGCAAACTGGATGTAGTCTATCACAGTGTCATCCGTTTTGTCACCAAAGCCCCATATACTACCCATCACTGTGACCTGTATGCTCTCGTTTGCTGGCCCTCACTTCATATTCCAAACCCACTGGCTCCAGGTCAACAATAAGTCTTTGCTAGGTAAAAGCCCGGCCTTATCTCAGCTCACTGGTCACTATAGCAGCACCCACCCGTAGCACGCGCTCCAGCAGGTATATTTCACTGGTCATCCCCAAAGCCAACTCCCCCTTTGGCCGCCTTTCCTTCCAGTTCTCTACTGCCAATGACTGGAACAAATTGCAAAAATCACTGAAGCTGGAATCTTATATCTCCCTCACTAACTTTAAGCGTCAGGTGTCAGAGTAGCTTACCAATCATTGCCCCTATACACAGACCATCTGTACATAGCCCACCCAACTACCTCATCCCCATATTATTATTTTTTTTGCGCCCCAGTATATCTACTTGCACATTCATCTTCTGTACATCTATAACTCCAGTGCTAAATTGTAATTTTTTTGCCACTATGGCCTATTTATTGCCTTACCTCCCTAATCCTACTAAATTTGCACACACTGTATATATATTTTTCTATTGTGTTATTGACTGTACGTTTGTTTATCCCATGCGTAACTCTGTGTTTTTTGTCTCGCACTGCTTTGCTTTATCTTGGCCAGGTCGCAGTTGTAAATGAGAACTTGTTCTAATCTGGCCTACCTGGTTAAATGAAGGTGAAATAAAACAAATAAATAAAAATTCTGAGACCAGCCACCCGGACAGCTGATGAAAATATGAGTTTGTACAACCAAAGAATTTGAGAACCGTTGCTCATCTGCGTCCTCTCATGGGTCTTGACCAGACTGCAGTTTGGCGTCGTAACCGACTTCAGTGGGCAAATGCTCACCTTTGATGTTCACTGGCACACTGGACAAGTGTGCTCTTCACGGATGAATCCCGGTTTCAACTGTACCGGGAAGACAATGTGTACAGCGTTGTGTGTGTGAGCGGTTTGCTGATGTCAATGTTGTGAACAGAGTGCCCCATGGTGACTGTGGGTTTATCGTATGGGTAGACATAAACTACGGACAACGAACACAATTTAATTTTATCGGTGGCAATTTGAATGCACAGAAATACCGTGATGAGGTCCAGAGGCCCATTGTTGTCCCATTCATCCGCCGCCATCACCTCATGTTTCAGCATGATAATGCATGGCCCCATGTCGCAAGGATCTGTACACAATTCCTGAAAACTGAAAATGTCCCAGTTCTTCCATGGCCTGCATATTCACCAGACATGTCACCCATTGAGCATGTTCAGGATGCTCTGGATCAATGTGTATGACAGCGTGCTCCTGTTCCCACCAATATCCAGCAACTTCGCAAAGCCATTGAAGAGAAGTGGGACAACATTCCACAGGCCACAATCAACAGCCTGATCAACTCTATGCGAAGGAGATGTGTCTCGCAGCATGAGGGAAATGTTGGTCCCACCAGATATTGACTGGTTGCTGATCCACGCTCCTACCTTTAAAGGACTCTAGGGGCAGTATTTCATTTTTGGATAAAAAGACGTGCCCGTTTTAAGCGCAATATTTTGTCACGAAAAGATGCTCGACTATGCATGGAATTGATAGCTTTGGAAAGAAAACACTCTGACGTTTCCAGAACTGCAAAGATTTTCACTGTGAGTGCCTTAGAACAAAACCTTCAGGCAAAACCAAGATGTTTCAGCAACCAGGAAATGAACAGGATTTCCGAAGCTACGTTTTCCATGATCTCCTTATATGGCTGTGAATGCGACAGGAATGAACGGACCCTTTCTATCGTTTCCCCAAGGTGTCTGCAGCATTGTGACGTATTTGTAGGCATATCATTGGAAGATTGACCATAAGAGACTACAATTGCCAAGTGCCCGCACGGTGTCCTGCGTGGAAATTGGTGCGCAAAACTCAGCTACTGGTATTTTTCCATGCGATTCTGAGGACAAAGCATGCATCCAGGAACGGCATTTCAATGAAGAGATATATGACAAAACACCTTGAGGATTGATTCAAACAACGTTTGCCATGTTTCAGTCGATATTATGGAGTTAATTCGGAAAAAGTTTGACGTGTAGGTGACTGAATTTTCGGTTAGTTTCGGTAGCCAAATGCATAGTAACAAAACTGAGCGATTTGTCCTACACAAAGAATCTTTCAGGAAAAACTGGACATCTGCTATGTAACTGAGAGTCTCCTCATTGAAACATCTGAAGTTCTTCAAAGGTAAATTATTTTATTTGATTCCTTTGCTGGTTTTTGTGAATATGTTGCGTGCTAAATGCTAACGCTAAATGCTAAGCTAGCTATCAACACTCTTACACAAATGATTGATTTTCTCTGGTTCAAAAGCATATTTTGAAAATCTGAGATGACAGTATTGTTAAGAAAAGGATAAGCTTGAGAGCAGGCATATTTATTTCATTTCATTTGCGATTTTTAGAAATCGCTAACGTTGCGTTATGGTAATGAGCTTGAGGCTGTAGTCACGATCCCGCATGCGGGATGCGGCGTACTACTAAAAAAAAAGTGATGGCCTAATGAATTTATTTCAATTGACTGATTTCCTTATATGAATTGTAACTCAGTCAAATCTTTGAAATTGTTGCATGTTGTGTTCATATTTTTGTTCAGTGTATGTAGATATCTTTGGTAGTATAGCTACGTTTACACAGGCAGGCCAATTCTGATCTTTTTTTCACAAATTTGTATTTTTCCCAATCAGATAAGCTCTGAAAAAGATGAGAAAAGATCTAATGTGGAAAAGATCATAATTGGGCTACCTGTGTAAAAGCATCCAAAGAATACAATATTTCCTTCGATAGAGTGATGCTAAATGTAAAAAATGGCTCAACATACCCCACTCTCCCGTACTGTCAATAGAACTCACACAATTCCAGCACCTGTCATATAAAATGGAAGATATTTTTGGGACAATCCACAGTCAGGAGAATGACAATTAGTGGTGACATGCCTGAGAACCCCTATCGAACCAATCTTTATCCAACCAATCAGACAGAAGTGGAGAGAAGGGCTGTTTGAGAGTGTAGTGCAGAGTTGATGTGAGTTGATGCCTCTAAAGGAGGTTAGTCAAGTTCATTGTGTGTCCAGGCTCTTGATCCGGTGATATAATTGAGAAAGGAAAGCTCTATCACACAGCAGACACTGCAGACACTATTGGTGTCCACATCACCAACCAACTATCATGGTCCAAACACACCAGGACAGTCATGAAGAGGGCACAACAACACCTATTCCCACTCAGTAGACTGAAAAGATTTGGCATGGGTCCTCAGATCCTCAAAACATTATACAGCTGCACCATTGAGAACTCTGGGTCTTCCTTTCATGTGTCAGTCCTCATGAGAGCCAGTTTCATCATAGCGCTTGATGGTGTTTGCAACTGCCATTGAAGAAACTTTCCGTTCTTGAAGTGTTCTGGATTGACTGACCTTCATGTCTTAAAGTACTGATGGACTGTTGTTTCTCTTTGCTTATTTGAGCTGTTCTTGACATAATATGCACTTGGTCTTTTACCAAATAGGGCTATCTTCTGTATACCAACCCTACCTTGACACAACACAACTGATTGGCTTAAACGTATTACAGTTTTTTACAATCGCTAGGACCCAATACTTAGGTAACTTTTTCAAAACTCATCGCACAGTTCTCCTAATCGACTTTCAGCTTGGCACGGCAGTTCATTTCACTTCCAAAATGCACTAAAGCTACCAAAACACTTCATACATGTTTCAAATCAACTCATTCTTCCAAAACACTAGCAAAGGTTGTCACCCAACAAGCACACTTTGTCACTCATAAAAAAATGACCTAAAAAACACTAACAACAGGTAGCATTACACAATGTTTTCTTTTGTAAAATGTATTTTCAAAACAAGAATGACACCTCTCTACTGTTTAGAATTCACCGCAGTATATGTTACAGGAATGAATCAGACATGATGCAATATGCTTCAATATGTTTTATGTCATTTTTTGGCATTGAGTGATTCCAAAAATACAATAATTTGTATTTTCACCATCTACCGATACAGATACAGTAGCAATACTAGTCAACCCTGTCTTCTGCATTTGGCCACAGGTTCTCATCCACATCACATCTTATGTGATTTTGGGCAATACACCAAGGAAATTATCTTTTGGCATGCCTGGTCCATCCCTGGCAATTTGATAATGTAGATGGTGGTCATAAACCTTCCACCTCCATGAGGAAAATAATTCCTCTATGGGGTTGAGGAGTAGAGAGTAAGGTGGGAGGAAAAGTGACACCATCCTGGGATGGGCTGCAAACCACTGTGACTACACGGGAGTGGTGCAAGGCCACGTTCTCCCATTCAATTTCAAACGTTGGCCGATTTCGCCTCACTGCAACCCTTTCCTCACCTGACACAATCCTTTCATAGAGGTCATCCAGGAATGAAAGGAGACGCTCGGTGTTGTATGGCCCAATTAGCGGATTGTGTAACAACAATCCATTAGAGAATATTGCTGCACACATTGGGATGTTGTCACCCCTCTGGCCCGGGACATCCACTGTGGCTCTTTTCCCAATCACATTCCTTCCTCGCCGCTGTGTTTTGGCCAAGTTGAAACCAGCCTCATCCACAAAGATGAATATGTGGGGTGTTTTCCTGGCTTCAATCTCCATGACTCTCTAAAATAAATCCACAAGGCAACATAAGAGTTAGGCTATTACGGTAGTTTACGTTATACCTAAAAACATGCCATTGTGTGCCTCTGCCCTGTTTGGTTCTGTTCAAAACCAGTTCTGTATTTTATGGTCATCTTGCCTGGACATATTGGTTCCTGTATTGTTTGACTCGTTCAGAGTTCCTCTCAAAGGGGACAGTGAACAACTGCTTCATCCTGACTTGATGTTATTTCAGGACTCTAGAAATAGTTGTTATTGTTACATTGTGAATATTACCAAATGTAATGTTGTCTGCCAACACTCTGTCCCGAATCTCAGTTTTATGCCATCGTTTCTGATGACCATATCAACGATTGCAGTTTCCTGCCCAGCAGTGAAAATCCTACCTCTCCCACCTGTAGGAGGTAGCCGTTGGGTCCTAAGCAGAAAAACAAAAACAATTACACACAAGTGGGTTTGGAGGCTTTGCTCAATGTACTTCTGTAATGTGCAGTTCAGTCAGATGCAGAATGCACATCTTACCTGTTGTTTTGTCGGATATTTCTCACAATTGACACCACTGTTGAACATTGCAGATTTGGCTGCACTCTCAGACCAGCCTCTCTCATTGATAGACCATGATTTATTGCATGATTAATTATAGTAGCCCTAATCTCATCTGAGACTATAGCTCTTGATCTTCCTCTCCCTCTCCCAGCCACTCTTCTTCCTCTGTCAGGCACTTCTCTATCTCTGGCTGGGTCCATGTTTACATTACAGTACAGCATTATTCCCAAAGATGTCCCCTTTTGTAAAGATGGTAATGAAATTGAAAGACTAACACCTGGGTAGGTGTTCAGCTACAATGGGAATCAGCTGTGGTTGGTCTAATTGTTTTGATAGTATTTAATTTTTTAGATTTGGAATATATTTCATTACGGTATTACTGTAGAAATGTAGCAATGTATGTATTCATGTATGTATTCAATTTTGTGTTGTATTAGGTTTTGAACTTAAGTTTAACAGTTTTGAAAATAGTTTATAAACATGTGCAAATTGGCCTGTAGGTACATAGATTTTTGGTGGTGGTTGTGTCTGAGTAAGAAAATAATTGATGAAATTTGAAAGATGTAGTCATTGAATGCATTTTGTGCCAAAGCAATGAAAAATTATCCACAGTTTAGCCTACATAGACTGCTGTTGTGCTTACTGTGTGAAGAGTTTTGAAAAAGTGATGTAAGTATTGAGAAATGGGTCCTAGCAATTGTTAAAAAAACTGTAAGAAGGCAAGAAATTCCACAAATTAACTTTTAACAAGGCACACCTGTTAATTGAAATACATTCCAGGTGACTACCTCATGAGGCTGGTTGAGAGAATACCAAGAGTGTGCAAAGCTGTCATCAAGGCAAAGGGTGGCTACTTTAAAGAATCTCCAGACTGTGTCACACAGAGACTCTGTCACACACTGCAGACTGTGTCACCCAGAGACTCTGTCACACACTGCAGACTATGTCACACCAGAAGCCTGTTGTGCCCCTGCCTGGTATGCCACCGTGCCAGCCAGGGAGGCTTGTATTAGCTAATGACATGCTCACAAGTTGCATGGGCTTGCTATGCCGATCTGACCAACAATACAATTAGGGCCGGCCTGTTAATCAACAGGTTGATAGGAGAGCAGTGGGGTTATTAATGACTCCCACCAAACAAATGTCTGGCTTTGACAGGACAGGAGTAGGCCAGATAGAGAGAGAGAGAGAGAGAGGGACCGCCCAGGGTCTAGAGCGTCTCAACCATATCCCCCTGTTTAGGTACTGCCTTTGATTGTGTGCAGTCATACTGTCACAGGGCCCCTTTTTATACTTTATAAGCTTTATGATGCAACTGGTGCCATTCATAGTTGCCCCTGTTCTCTCTCTCTCTCTCTCTCTTTTTCTCTCTCTCTCGCTCTCTCTTTTTTTCTCTCTCTCTTTTTCTATCTCTCTCTTTTTCTCTCTCTCTCTTTTTCTCTCTCTCTCTCTCTTTTTCTCTCTCTCTCTTTTTCTCTCTCTCTCTCTCTCTCTGTGTGTGTGTGTGTTCACGCTCCAGCAGACTGGGTCATAATAAGTCGTGCAGACCAGGGGTGTTTAAGTGGAGCTGGATGTGTGTATTATCCCCTTGGCTCCCACTGCCGGGCCCCGCTCAGTGTAATTGAATTATGAAAACAGGGCCTCCAACAAGGTGACATTTTGATCTGGGGAAAACAGGGCCTCCAACAAGGTGACATTTTGATCTGGGAAAACAGGGCCTCCAACAAGGTGACATTTTGATCTGGGAAAACAGGGCCTCCAACAAGGTGACATTTTGATTTGGGGGAAACAGGGCCTCCAAAAAGGTGACATTTTGATCTGGGAAAACAGGGCCTCCAACAAGGTGGCATTTTTATCTGGGAAAGCAGGGCCTCCAACAAGGTGACATTTTGATCTGGGGAAAACCTTCCTTTCTGTGTGTTTGGAGTGGGACGTCTATCAGCAGGTGCATGGAGACCGGAGGTCTGTGAGGTGGGGATCGGGCCCAGGGAGGACAGCAAAGCACATAAAAATAATTAAGAGACAGTTGAAAGGCATTTTGATTTATTATCCATCATGGAAATGTTGGCAGGAGAACAGCCTCTGGTGGCATTTCATCTAGTCTCTCTTTGATATAACTAAACCCCCTGGGGACATTGGGACATTTCCTCACCATTTTGATCTGCGAACTTCACTTCCCCACTGACAAAAAAAAGTCAATAAACACACTCATCAAACTGAAGAGCTGCCAAATGTTTAATGGTTTTGCAACAGAGAAACGTTCTGTTTCAAGATGTCGGTGTGATCTGTGGCATTTGGATTTTTCATAGAGGGGTTGACATAACGATTGATAGAGGTCAGTGGAGGCTGCTGAGGGGAGAATGGCTCATAATAATAGCCTTTCCACCCATTCTGCTCCAGCCATTACCACGTGCGCATCCTCCTCAATTAAGGTGCTACCAACCTCCTGTGAAAGGGGAGGGGAAGGAGGGAAGGAGGAGTAGGGAGACTAAGAAGATACAGTACACTCATAAAGAAGAAACTCAACCACTCCACCCTGAATAATAATAATAGTAGTGAGAACACAAACCTGCTGTGCTCTTAAAAGACCCAGTGACAAAGACACTAGAGGATGTAATTAAAGTCTGTGAGTGCTGCTGCGACGTTCCCAAGTATTTTCACTGAGTCTTCCTCTCTCAGTACACATAGCTAGGTTACATAACTTTGTGCAGTGGATCACACGCACACCTGGGACTCAGGTGAATTGGGGTTTCACAAGCACCTGCAAACACAGCCAGAAAATCTGTTAAGATGCCATGAAACAACCAGCCATAATGTAGGTCCAATCAAACATCAAGGTGCCATCCACTATGCCAATTATAAATGGGCGAGCATGGGCAATAAATATCAACTTTCTAAAATATATACCGTATATTATTCAGAGCTGCTTGTTAACGAGAGATGCTGAAATGTTATAGACTATGGCAATAGACTGATGGCAATAGACCGATGGTGTCATGCCCTGACCATGCCCTGTTGGTTGGGTAGTGATAGTGATAGGGTGGGTCATCTAGGTGATTAATGGTTTATGTTGGCCTGGTATGGTTCCCAATCAGAGACAGCTGTTTATCTTTGTCTCTGATTGGGGATCATACTTAGGCAGCCTTTTACTCATTGTGCTTTGTGGGATCTTGCCTACGGATAGTTGCCTGTGTGCACACCAGTAGCATCACCAGTAGCAGAAAATATGTTTGGTTCTTCTCAGATTGCCCTGGCAATTCTCACGTAACTTATTTGGGAGGAGGATGTTTGAAATGCTTTTTACATATGTATCACAAACCATTTTTAGAAAATCATAATGAAAGTTGCCATTTCAGGCCCTTTTTAGACCTATACATGCCTCCTGTAAGACCCTATGATCTGTGAACTGTACATGATACAGACAATATCTTGAGCTTAGAGGGCCTAAAATTGCCAATTTCATTATGATTTTCAAAAAATATGTTTGTGATACAAATGCAGAAAGCATGTTTAACATCCGTCCTCCCAATAAATTGACTATGCCAAAACAATCTGAGATACCCAAAATATTTTTGGAATCGCCCATTACTCTTACACCTGATATTGTAATATCCAAAGTAGAGACAAATAACAAGAAGGGGGTGTACTGAAGACTGAAATATTGTTCACCTCTTGTATCCCTCCTTCTAACCTGGAAATCCACGAGTCCTGTATCACATCGGAATCGCTTGATTATTATCATCATAATCACTATAATTCAACTCACTTCCATCTCTTTTATGGGCTACCGTATACCACAGCTTAGCATTAGTCACAGCTAAGCATTATTTTGTGGACTGTTCAATGGCAGTGTTAGTCATTGTCCTGGCTATTACTCATGCTAGAGGAATCATCATGTAATGTAGCATACCTGTCCATTTACTCACTGCTCTCTTTCTCTCTCTCTTTCTCCCTCCATGTATACACTAAACAAGCTGGTCCACATGAAGTTAACAAGGGGAGAGATGGGGATTGTCAGCTCCCCACCCATGCATGTGTTTCATCTTATCTTTTCTCCTCCTGTCTCCTCTCCTTTCACCACTCTCCTCTCATCTCCCTTGACCACTCTCCTCTCCCTTGACCACTCTCCTCTCCCTTGACCACTCTCCTCTCCCTCCGCCACTCCTCTCCCTCCGCCACTCTCTCCCTCCGCCACTCTCCTCTCCCTCCGCAGCTTTCCTCTCCCTCAGCCACTCTCCTCTCCTTCCATCCCTCTCCTCTCCCCCACCACTCTTCACACCCTCCACCCCTCTCCTACATCACTCTCCTCCCTCCTTCCACCACTCTCCTCTCTCCTTCCACCACTCTTCCATCCCTCTCCTCTCCCCTTACTATTCTCCACCCCTCTCCTCTCCTACACCACTCTCCTCTCTCCTTCCACCACCCTCCTCTCTCCTTCCACCGCTCTTCCATCCCTTGACCACCCTCCTCTCCTTCCACCCCTCTCCTCTCCTCACCTAAGACTAAATGGATTCATTACACAGTCTATAATTACATACATTGAAATGCTAATCCTTCGCACATGTTCGCTCATTCGAGAATAATTGAAGTACATATTTACGGTGTATGTCATTGTTGTCTTCTCTATTGGAATCCGGTCCGTCTGCTGGAGAGTTCATCCGAGTCTCTCTCTCTTTTTGTTTCCCTGAAGATCAAAGTGTTTTATGGTTAGAAAGAATACTTCAGAGTACCATTCAGAAAAGTTCTGACAGAATAGATGTTTAGGCGGTTGTCGGTATTCGCATCACAGGTTTACATAATTTCCAGCTGCAGACAAGTAATTAGTATCCAAGACTTGCTCTTAATCTGTGGGGATCAATAGTCTCAGAGTTGAACCATTTCCAGCCGTGTAGCCACAATGGCCAAGACCAGAGAGCTGTGTAAGGACATCAGGGATAAAATTGTAGACCTGCACAAGGCTGGGATTGGCTACAGGACAATAGGCAAGCAGCTTGGTGAGTTCAAGATGACGGTCAATCACGCTCGGTCTGGGGCTCCATGCAAGATCTCACCACGTGGGGCATCAATGATCATGAGGAAGGTGAGGAATCAGCCCAGAACTACACTGCAGGACCTGGTCAATGACCAGAAGAGAGCTGGGACCACAGTCTCAAAGAAAACCATTAGTAACACACTATGCCATCATGGATTAAAATTCTGCAGCGCACGCAAGGTCCCCCTGCTCAAGCCAGCGCATGACCAGGCCCGTCTGAAGTTTGCCAATGACCATCTGGATGATCCAGAGGAGGAATGGGAGATGGTCATGTGGTCTGATGAGACAAAAATAGAGCTTTTTGGTCTAAACTACACTCGCCGTGTTTGGAGGAAGAGGAAGGATGAGTACAACCCCAAGAACAAAAAAAGGATCAGTGGCAGCTAGTAGGCCGGTGACGATGACCGCCGAGCGCCACCCGAACAGGAAGGGGAGCCACCTTCGTTAGGAGTCGTGACAATAGGAGAGTCTGAAATTAATTAAATATCCTGACCATAAGCTACAGTGGGGCAAAAAAGTATTTAGTCAGCCACCAATTGTGCAAGTTCTCCCACTTAAAAAGATGAGAGAGGACAGTAATTTTCATCATAGGTATACTTCAACTATGACAGACAAAATGAGAAAAAAATCCAGAAATTCACATTGTAGGATTTTTTATTAATTTATTTGCAAATGATGGTGGAAAATAAGTATTTGGTCAATAACAAAAGTTTATCTCAATACTTTGTTATATACCCTTTGTTGGCAATGACAGAGGTCAAACGTTTTCTGTAAGTCTTCACAAGGATTTGACACACTGTTGCTGGTATTTTGTCCCATTCCTCCATGCAGATCTCCTCTAGAGCAGTGATGTTTTTGGGGCTGTTGCTGGGCAACACGGACTTTCAACTCCCTCCAAAGATTTTCTATGGAGTTGAGATCTGGAGACTGGCTAGGCCACTCCAGGACCTTGAAATGCTTCTTACGAAGCAACTCCTTCGTTGCCCGGGTGGTGTGTTTGGGATCATTGTCATGCTGAAAGACCCAGCCACGTTTCATCTTCAATGCCCTTGCTGATGGAAGGAGGTTTTCACTCAAAATCTCACGATACATGGCCCCATTCATTCTTTCCTTTACACGGATCAGTCGTCCTGGTCCCTTTGCAGAAAAACAGCCCCAAAGCATGATGTTTCCACCCCCATGCTTCACAGTAGGTATGGTGTTCTTTGGATGCAACTCAGCATTCTTTGTCCTCCAAACACGACGAGTTGAGTTTTTACCAAAAAGTTATATTTTGGTTTCATCTGACCATATGACATTCTCCCAATCTTCTTCTGGATCATCCAAATGCTCTCTAGCAAACTTCAGACAGGCCTGGACATGTACTGGCTTAAGCAGGGGGACACGTCTGGCACTGCAGGATTTGAGTCCCTGGCGGCATAGTGTGTTACTGATGGTAGGCTTTGTTACTTTGGTCCCAGCTCTCTGCAGGTCATTCACTAGGTCCCCCCGTGTAGTTCTGGGATTTTTGCTCACCGTTCTTGTGATAATTTTGACCCCACGGGGTGAGATCTTGTGTGGAGCCCCAGATCGAGGGAGATTATCAGTGGTCTTGTATGTCTTCCATTTCCTAATAATTGCTCCCACAGTTGATTTCTTCAAACCAAGCTGCTTACCTATTGCAGATTCAGTCTTCCCAGCCTGGTGCATGTCTACAATTTTGTTTCTGGTGTTCCTTGACAGCTCTTTGGTCTTGGCCATAGTGGAGTTTGGAGTGTGACTGTTTGAGGTTGTGGACAGGTGTCTTTTATACTGATAACAAGTTCAAACAGGTGCTATTAATACAGGTAACGAGTGGAGGACAGAGGAGCCTCTTAAAGAAGAAGTTACAGGTCTGTGAGAGCCAGAAATCTTGCTTGTTTGTAGGTGGCCAAATACTTATTTTCCACCATAATTTGCAAATAAATTCATTTAAAATCCTACAATGTGATTTTCTGGATTTTTTTTCTCATTTCTCATAGTCGAAGTGTACCTATGATGAAAATTACAGCCCTTTCTCATCTTTTTAAGTGGGAGAACTTTCACAATTGGTGGCTGACTAAATACTTTTGAAAATTACAGGCCTTTCTCATCTTTTTAAGTGGGAGAACTTTCACAATTGGTGGCTGACTAAATACTTTTTTGCCCCACTTTATGTTCAATGTCAGCAGCAATTTCCAGTGAGAAATGGTCAGTCTGAAGCCATTCGGCTATGGGTTTCACAGCCCTTTAATAATGGTACAAGTTATCACTTTAAAAAGGGTATATTTACATCCTCTGGTGTATAACATGTTGGGCAAAGTGGTATGAGAGAGTCTGACATATAACGCATTAAAGTGCTACTTAAGTTGTTTTTTGGGGTATCTGTACTTTCCTATTTATATTTTTGACTTTGACTTTACTACATTCCTAAAGAAAATGATGTACTTTTTACTCCATATATTTTCTCTGACACCCAATATTACTCCTTACATTTTGAATGCTTAGCAAGACAGGAGATAAAAAATTGCGCCGTCTGGTTAGCTTAATTGTAATGAACACGATGGGAGACAGAGCTGGTTTCAAGCACAGGGTGCAGTAGGTGTTAATTTGTAAAGGACCACAGGAGGAGACAGGTAGCTGGGTCCAGGGGCAGGCAGAAGGTCATACACAGGAGGTCCAAAAAGGCAACAGTACAGGCAGCGAAAAGGCTAGTAACGTCGTCCGGGTGATCAGGAAATAGATAACAGGAAATCCGATAGGCTGAAGTACAAGCAGGGAATAGGCAAAAGGCATTGTTAGTTTTTGCCTGCCTCACTTTCATACACGGGAGGATTAAATTATGGGAAAAACAGATCTCTGAATAGAAGTGTGTCACAAAACAAACAATACCTCACAATGATGGGGTGCAAAGAACTGAACTAAATAGTGTGTGATAATGACATACAGGTGTGTGAACAGGTGATCAGAATTCAAGTGATTGGGATCTGGAGAGTGAGCTGCGTTCAGGGGATCTACGTGTTTGAGTGTGAATTGGAAGCAGACGTTACATTAATATAAGGAATTTGAAATAATTTATACTTTTACTCAAGTATATTTTAGCAATTGCATTTACTTTTGATACTTAGGTATATTTAAAACCAAATACTTTTAGACTTTTACTCAAGTAGTATTTGTCTTCACCAATGAGAACCAAGAGGTGCCTAGCTTTTTCCTTCATGACTGGAAAAGGTCTCGATTCTAAGCCTAGAAAATCCTACATCCATCTCATTAGATCAGAACAGGATGGATCAACAGTGATTCATATTATTGATTTGCATCCTAAAAAAAGGACAACACACTTACATTATTTGTCTACCCATATGATGTGGATCATTGTCAGGTTATTAGATGTATATGCTTCAGTAACAACAGAACACCATGGTTGTAACAACACTTTAAACAGCTCCTTTGTAAATGTGTAGAATGTGTTTGTTTTGGGTCCACACTGGTAAATTAGACAATCACAGAGGATTTTCTCCTGAACAACTGGTCAGGACATAGCATTTTCCATTCCGCTTCAGGCAATTTTGATGTAAGGCTTGATCACACCTGTAGTGACTATTTCTCTGTCACACCCATTGCTGCTTATTCATTGTTCACAAGATATATCAATGTAATTACACCCAACACAATGTTGAAAAACAGAATGCTTCCCACATAACATAACTAGATGAGAGCTGGATGTGATCCCAACGCTGCCACCAACACAGCGGAAGAGAGTGAAATCTGCAACAGGCTCTAACCAGCGCTCATACGTGGAAAAGTTAGCAACAGCCGTTGCCATGAAAGTAGGCCTCTGGGCAGAGGCAGTAGGCCTACAATGCTGGCATATGGTGTGTTACAATAGCCTAAGTATATAACATGATTGACACGACCGTAATAATCATCATGAAACGGCCTTGGAAGTGCCATATGTGTAAGGCAACATAATTCATTATTTTACATTAACCTGTTTAACTGCATTAATATGGTTAATTGATCATAGTCCAGACTCATTATAGTTGCAAATACCATGCAGTTGCACCAGGGGAATTTAAACCAAACATGTCTTCTGTTTCCCCACATGTATTAATTAATTAATTTCCCATCATGTAAATGTATCCCCATTCCCCAAACAAATACCTTCATCAATACCACAAAAAAAACAGCCAAATCAGCTTTTTACTCCAATCTGGCAAACCTCATAAAATCTGACGAAAGCGAAAACAAGTAGAGAACACTGAGAACAGAGAGGTATGTCTGTGCATGCCACTCTGATATTTCCTGCCCGTATCTCCTGTACCATCTTGTCCTGCATGCAGGATTTAAGCAGGATTTAACACTACTACGTGCCTATGTACCATGCATGCACCTCCTGTGGCTGGAGAGAGGGGGGTAAAGGGAGAGAGGGTGGGAAGAGAGAGAAGAAAGCAAAAACAAATGTCACAATATCCCCAGGCAAGCTGAGGCTGAACAGTAGCACATGGGCTTTTTGTTTTGCAAGTGTTATAATTACAGCAGCTTTTAATTGGTAGGTGGCGGTTGGGAGCTGGCTGAGAATCAAATGGGAATACACTGTTCACACCTGACAGACAAAGTAATAGGGCTGTTGGCAGATTGATTTGTAGCCCAGTTTGATGGGACACTGGAAGGTAACATCTGAGAACTGAGAGTCCAGGGGCTTTCTACTCCATCACAATAGATACCTAATCACATATCTATACTACAGTGTAGTTAAAGGGGGTATACTCTGCCCTGTAACCATTATAAAGGGGTACGCTCTGCCCTGTAACCATTATAAAGGGGTACGCTCTGCCCTGTAACCATTATAAAGGGGTACGCTCTGCCCTGCACCTACCATGTTCCTCCACACGGCCCATCCCTCAGTCAGTCGTTAACTACCTAAACATAACAACAATACTTACTTTTACTTTACATAATCAAACTACTGATTTGCTGCCATTCTTCAGCGGGTTAATACAGGGCCAGGACAGAGAGCACTGGTTTGATTGAGTGTATTCATCTCCTCTCAGGAGCAGGAGGCCTGCAGGGGGTAAAGTGAGGGGATGGTGCCAAGCAGTTAGTTAGACAGACAAACATAACGTTGCCTCCCCGTATATGTTACTGTATAAGCTACTGGAGGAGGTGGAGGTTGTTTTTCTGTTTGGGATGCTTGCCTTGTAGCCCCTGAGTCAGAGAGCTGAGGTGGGGTGGGTGGATGGGGAACACCAGGGCCCTGCGGGGACGGTTGTTTATTCAGGACAGGTAACACCCATGGGCATACACAAGCACACCAAAACAGGGAGAGTCTATATGTTTATCACTTTCTGACTGTCACTCCCTCCCTCTCACACGCATACATATACCTACATCAGGTACCATACATAAACACACACAGGAACACACACACACAAACACTCAGTAAAGGCTGGTTATTGCTCCATCGCCATGTGTACCATTGTCCTTGTGGCATGGAGCCCTCAGAGGTCGTGACCTGCGGTGCTGTGTCTCCTTGGTGGTTCCTTGTCACAATGTCCTGCTGTGTGGGGCGGTAGAGGCTCACAGGCCACCGGATTATAGCTTCTCCTTCATACAGCACAGGCAGGACAGCGACTGCACTGCAGTCAACATCACTCTCTCTCACACACTCTCTCTGTCTTTATCTCTCTCTCTCTGTCTCTCTCCCAATATTTTTTTCTCCCACACAATTATGCAAAAAAAAAACTAATTCTGAGCATACACATAAAGAAATAGTGTCAAACCAACATGCACGTGATCAGTTGAGATCAGGAATATTGTCACAGAAACCCTTCCCAAGTAAACCACATGATTGTCCGGACCTGTGTAGTTTTGTAGTAATCACACACAGCATTAGCACCTATCAGGTCATCAAGCTTCTATTTTCCCTCTGCGTGTAATGAATCCAATGTGTCTGAGTCTTGGCATGTACAAATGATTAACTGGTGGTGAACACAACTGATTAAAAGATAAAGCCTTGGCACACAATGACTTTCAGCACTACATATGGTGGGTAGTGCCTGAGAGACCAGGCCTCCTCACGTAAAGAAGATATTGACCTTTTCAGTTCATTTCCCTCTTGCATACTCACACACACATCTCCCACATTGCACCTCCTACAAAGGCTAAATGTGGAAAAGAAAATGTGATGTGAGGGGCAAAATGAGTGTTGAATTTCACAAGCGGTAACCGGAAGGCAGTGAAAAACTATCACAAAATGCTCGTGTGAGGTGAGAAAATAATCAGCAAAACAATAAACTCATATTGCTGATGATAACAGTCAGGACTATTGTCAGGACTCCTCATATATCTAACGTTACTGCAATCTATAGCTGCTCACCTTGGGGCCACATCCTCAGAGCTGGTGTTCGGGGACCCGTAGAGGAAAGCTGCAGCACCTACCACAGTATAACGGATGTCAGGGGTTCTGACACAATACACAATACTATTAAACCACATGCAATGACTCAGAAGACTGACTGTGTGATGATGGCCTTAATGATGGACTTAGTCACTTTGCTACCGCTGACTCTTGCTATAGGAAATGTTTCATAGCACACATCATTACTGATTGATCCCTTTGACAAGTAGAGCTAGACCTAGTCTCTCGTGACTTATTTGGTTGTGGGTGCAGAGATTAACCTACAACAACATTGCGAGTCACCCAACAGTCATAGCAGTGATAACACACGTGTATGAGTGTGTAGGCTGCTCGCACACATCCACCCACTCAGTAGCAAGTGGTGTCAGACATCCTGTCTCAGTAAGGTGAAAGGTATTGTTATGCTTGAACCGGGTTCAGTCCATTACTCAACAGGGCACTGGGGATAAGTCTTCTTAGAAAAAGTCCAAGAAAAACACTGCATGGTGCCTGGCCACAACACCACACTCTCTCTTCCACACACTGTCCCACAGACTAACAGAATGCACACAAGATGAAACAACTCAGACAAGATTGTTTTGACCATCCTGTCTCTGTAGTATCACTCTTTTGGCAAAGCAAGAATGTTGAAATTATTCTAGGTAATTTAGTACATTTTCTGTGAGAGTACATCTGCACATGGCACAGACCTTGACAAATATTAACACTTAAAGTGTAGGCCTAATACTACAAATATTAGGCATATTGAGCATTTGTGCTTCTAACATTAGTTAATCTATTTGCTTATAAATATCCCTTTTTATTTGCTATTTATACAATAAACACAATTGAAGAATGTAGGGAGATCTTTCTGTAGGCCTATTTCAATATCTTAAGATATTGAATATTTAATGTCCGTTTCTTTTATGGCCAAACACTGATTGAAATATGCATTATAATGCATTGGTTTCTATAGAGGAAATCCACATTTGAGTCTGGCCAATCTCTGCAAACTGTTCTATTTACACAACAGTAGCGTGCTTCCCAAAAAACGGTCGGTGACTGTTTTGATAAAAGGGGTGACCCGCGAGGTTGGCTGATGCCTCCCCTGCGCTCTCTGTACACAACCTCGCGACCCTTGGCACAGCCAGAGAAAACACAGTCTGCACGCAGTGCTGGGTCTGTGGCACAATGATTAACCCGTAAATGTGCTGTCAATCCGCTTCGTAGCGTGCAAAGCCCGCTGAGAGTTGGAGGGGGGCAGACGAGGTTAATTTGTTTCATGGCTCGTGTTGCGTGTCAAGCATATATATATTATTTCACTGTGTTGTTGTATGTCTGTCTTTGTACACGCGTTTAATATTTTCCTTTCTTTATGATATGTTATCTTTATTTTTTTCCCTCCCACAGTTTGAGTCAGCGTAAAAAAGCGCATGTCAGCTTCGTGCGTGACAGAAAGATGGATGACCGAGAGATTTCCGCACGCAACTATTGTTTTTCCCAGTGAGTATTTTGAACTTTGGCTTGCATAAGGACAGAGCGAGACCAGGACTGTTAGCTCAGTTACTAATGTGGTATTCACTCCAATCCGTGAGGGGAAGGCGATACAATATGGGGACCGGACCCCTCCTCTCCCTGTTCCGAACCCCAGCATGCCTGTTTGTGCACTTCGAGCCGGCCGCGGGCGCGAGCGAGGCAGAATGTTGCTCAATTACAGTTTGTGTATAGTGTAAGTGATTGCGTGTGGACTTACTCAAGCCAGAGGGGGTTTGTATGAGGTCACAGTCACACATTCATGAGTAGTGTCATGGCCTACATTCGTAGAAAAAAAGATTCCAAATGGGTTCTTTGTAGATGGATAGGGTTCTACCAAGAACCTTTTACATCTGAATGAACCCTTTTTGGAAGACAAGGGTTCAAACCTCGAACATTTTTCATCATAAGAGACGATTTTGGAAGAAAGGGTTCTTTGATGATTCTTTGGAAGGCAAGAATTGTTCTACATATGTATCTTCTGAATCTGTATCAGCTATTTTATTGTATTTTTTCATTATTTTAAATTGTGCCTGAGCAATAATGTTTGGAGTAATGTAAACCAGTTTTTAATCTTCAACATCAGGAGTTTCAGTAATCAGCTAAGTTTTAAAAGATAGCTGTGAGAATCGTTTTAACTGTATATGGGAAGATTTATGCATGTACTGTATCTGGTATTCACTTAATCATTTTACATATACAGTACTGACATAGTTGATATCTTTGCCATGATTTCTGTTTTTCAAATTAGTATTTTCTGTGAATTTATTGAGCAGAAAGTAGGAGAATAGAAGGGAGTATATATAGTATGGTACACAGAAAGTTGGCCAGTTTTACCTAGTGTTGATTTTTCAGTGTAAAATGTCTAGTGTTGATTCAGGAGTTACATTCAACATGCAGTAGTGTCAAATAACCCTGTGTTGGTATTAATAAACAGAGTTGAGTGTGATTGTCATTTTTATCTGTGTGGAGTAAAACATTCAAGCACACCCATAATTATCATATTTCCCAGCATGCTCTATTGCAAGTTGATTTTCAGAATTGTTTGTTTCAATGTATTTTGGCATGCATATTGATTGGTTGATTAATCTTATGCTACACAAAGTTAAATAACATACATTTTATAAACTAATCCAATCTGTTAGTATTTGTACTTCCTGCACCTGTTACTGAGATGGTTGTCCTTGTTTATCCAGAGTGACTTCATATAATTTTTTTGTACTTGTTTTTTATTTTTGGTGTTGGTCCCCATGGGAATCGAACCCACAACCCTTGCGCTGCAAGTGCCGTGCTATACCAACTCAGCCACACAGCTGATTTCCCACTGATCGATGCATCGCTCCCCGCACTTAAAATAACTACACTTTCTTCCTTCTTAGAGTTTGGGCCGTCTTCAAGTCAAACCCTCTCAGATGATCATCCCTAAAACATCTGCATAGTAGGAGGTGTCATTAGCCTTTTCAGGGTAACAAGTACTGCCCTAAGGGTTTACGTTACTATAAAGAATTGGTAATAACAAAAGTGGTAATACAGTAATAACATGGTAATAAAACACAGTAATAACATAGTATAAACAGTAATAACATGTTAATAAATAAGTGTTGTGTGCTTTGGCATTGCGTGTATGAACAATGGTGATATTGTCTCTCCCCTCCTTTCTCTGTTCATGCATGTTTTATTTTGCTGAGAGTTCAAAGAAGACACTTCCAAACCTCTGGTAGCACAGACTGTTCTGTCTAGTGTTTACAGACTAGAATAAAAGACTGAGAGATGAGTGCACCAATCTGACCTGTCACCTGAGTGGTTAATTGCTCTAACTACCAGTCTGTGTACAGGGGTTAGTTGACCTCCTCCATAACATTCACAAACAACAACACGCCCTCACACACATGCAAACCCACTCACGAAAAATTCCCTCACACTCACACACACATACCTGGTTTGAAGGTGTGTGACAGGTGTTTGGTTGTTGCGTGCCAAAGAACTGAAGACTTCAGCTGCCTTTACAGTCATTACTCAGAAAGGGAGATTCTTCAAGGGAATTTCAATTTGCTGTGGGCTAAACAGTGTTTTGGTTATGATGTGAGCTCTGTAAATGGACATCCTGGATGTATGTGTGTGACCCTAACTTGACTAAATAACAGTCTACTCTAACATTTCTTATTGATATTTGTCACGTTATTGTCCTCAATGGCTGCCCTATATACATAGACTTGGAATCACTGGCCACTTTAATAATAGAACACTAGTCACGTTAATAATGTTTACATACTGCTTTACTCATATATGTACAGGATATACTGTATTATATTCTACTGGATTTTAGTCAATGCCACTCTGACATTGCTTGATCTAATATTTTATATATTTCTTAATTCCATTATTTGACTTTTAGATGTGTGTATTGTTGTGAATTGTTAGATATTACTGCACTGATGGAGCAAGGAACACAAGCATCTCGCTACAACCGCAATAACATAAATATGTGTATGTGACCAATACAATTTGAATTAAATTCCATGTATTTGCAACGGTGATTGTTAGATAACCGAACCTGCGTTGCAATAAGAAGTCATGCAAATTGTTGGAGGTCATTGAGCAAGTCACTAATGATGAGCAGAGAGTGGCGTGTAAGCCATAGCCATATGAACAGAGAAGCCTATTTCAAACGGGTGTGATCCTGATGATGTTTACGTTGAATGCTGGACTTGTATGGAATAATGTCCGTCCCATGGCCTCTCACGCTATCGTCTCCCTCTCTCCTCACAAAGCTGTACGTAATGCTTAGTGTGATTATATACTTCACGTGTATGCTTAATAAATCAGACTTTGACTGTGTCATGCTGTAGCAGTGAACAGTCTAATTTGGAGAACTTGACTTTGTTTTTTAAACAGCTCTTTGAAATGGCATAACATGTTTTCCAAGTTCATACGTGAAGGTTATGCAGGTCAATTGGTATTTGGTGGATTTAAGCAGTTGACTTCAGCCATACCTGCGTGAAGCCTGAGTGGTAGATCGCATGACTCCAAAGGCCAAGATCCTCGCATTTACAGAAGCTGTAGCGCGCGAATATGTGCACCTCGGTGACCAAGAAAAAGTATCACGTACTTCGCTCTTTGTTCTGCAGCGTTTAAGACACTTGTCTTTCCAGGGGCTGCTGCCTTCAATTGACTGACCAGGCAGATTTAGGATTGTCCCGAAGACCAAGCCCACCCCTCCATGCCGGAGCTCCGCTTTCTCACGCGAACTGCAGGAGCAGGGACGCTGCGCTGAGGTGCACGGGCGGTGAGTGGGCGAAAGCCCAGCGACTGGCATTATCCATCATATTGAGTTTGGCAATTATACGGTGTGTAGGCCTATCTCGGATTTAAAAAAAGAAGCGATTTAGAGCGTTTCTCAATATTCATATGCCTCACAGTGGAAAATTTAGTCTATTGTTTTTCAGAATTTAAATTACACGTTGGCGTCATATCTTGGCTTTGGAGTTACACTACACTTTCCTCAAAAGCCTGCACATTTTGGGTTGCCTACTAGTTGTAATCCAGGATTCCAGGAATGATCATCCAAATGTTTAACTAATTAGGAAACGAATGATGAGGCTCTCTAATAGCCACACATTCATACACTGAAATCTGCACTTAAATGTCTTGAGACGTCTTCAAGTTGAATTATGCTAATGATTAAAATTTAACAATAAAGTTAACCCATTGTGAATGATACAGTCCTACAGTTAACCCCAAACCGAATGTATAACTGTCATGGCTGTTGAAAGGAGCGGACCAAGGTGCAGCGTGGTGAGCGTACATGTTCTTTAATTAAGAAAAGAAGCCGAACAAAACACTACACTACACTACACTACACTACACTACAAAACCGTGACGCTTAAGACTAAGTGCCATAAAGAAAGTCAACTTCCCACAAAGATAGGCGGGAAAAAGCCTACCATATCTGTCTTCAATAAAAACTTAATAAAACATCCATGCCTTTTCTATGGCCTATGCCTACAAACCAATAGTAAACCATTTCAGCATGTTTATTTGTATATGGACAGGCCATTGTGGCCCGAATGATAGAGATATGCGTGCATAAAAACGGTTTGGTTAAATGTCTAATTATGCATGTGGATATTAAATTAGGAATTTGTCGAGTGAGATTTCTCAGCAACAAGTTATGTTTATCAATCAAAGCATATAGGCTAACAGCCAGGCTAATATGATGCTGGTTAACAGGAAAAGCTTATATGCATCCAAAAAATACGTTGTTGAAATAACATAATTTCATTCTGAGTCGATAGGCTCATTACTGCTGTTTCAGTTCATGGTCCAACTATGTTGGAAATCCCTCGTATTGCTGTGCAGAGTCGATATATATTCACTGTCAGTAGGCTATCTGGAATAGGATGTACATTTCCTATACGAAGAGAGACTGTAAGGGTAATGATGAATTCATTCACCCTTTCACCCCTGCAGTGCTGACAGAATACTCCCCCACCCCCACACTCCAGCATCCTTAACCAAGGGCTGGGGGAGGCGAGGGCTTGGCCAAAACGCTCCCACGCAATTTGGCCAATCTTTAACTTGATTGCTAACAGGTACACGCACGCGATGGCATTTGACAGTTTTATCACGACTTGTTTCAAAACAGACCCCGCTCAGAATGGTGTGTTTTAGATGCTGAGGTCTAGAAGACTCTATTCTGGGTCTTAATACATGTAACTTACATTTGAGTAAGTTCCAATTGGGATATTGATGAACACAACTGGGATCCGAAGACAAACACTTTGGATAGCTTACACAAGCAGACAAGACAATATAGTCTCTTTTCTCTATCGAATGTTTTATCCTCCATGACACACTTGATAGGTTGGCTACATTTGTTTCCTATAAGTTAATAAGACGCACACGTCTTCCCATTGTCCTTATATGCACCACCGTTATACTGTTGACAGGTTGAGTGAGATTTATCAAACTGTCAAAGATGAGTCTCTTGATTAAAAGTACTTCGGGGCTGTAAGTTCTCCCGCTTGGGATAGGCTACACCTTTGCACGCTATCGAAATCTGTTGCAATGAGTAGGCCTAAAGGAAAGATTGCCAAAGGGTTTATGACTTAATAACCAATGCGTAACAGTTTCCTGTTAATTAATTTATGGAACAAGTATTCAAAGAAGAAATGTTGATGTTTGCTAATAATGTTTGCTAATAATAAAATATAAAAATGTATACCACTGGAAACAGACTAGACACTGATGGTACATTTACTTTTGAAAATATTGTGGGCCCAAAGTGATTAAACTTGTGTCCTTAAATTAGTTGTGGAAGAGTTCATGTTCAATAGATCATTAAGAATAAATATTTGGATCAGGCCCAAAGTACTGTCATCCTTATACAATGTGCTTTATATAACTGTTTTCATGAATATGTTCCATATACTTTTAATATAAATAGTTCATAACATGTTGATAAGGAGTGGATGAATTGCCTTTTTTCAATATGGCTTATTAGCCTACTGCCTACCATAGCCTGCAATATTAAGCCCAATACCATAACATTAATGGTAATAAATTAATAATAAAATACATATAAATATTTAGACCTAAACAAATAAATAAAACAAAAAATACAAATATAATTACCACATCTATAACATTATAAGTAAAATGTGTAGTATGATGAATAGGTATGGTAGTGATTATAGGTCTACATCTACATGGTTGTGCTTATGATTATGATGATATATTATGATTAAAAGTGAGTCTGATTGTATTATTGTATTGTTATTAAACAATAACACATTTAACATGCTCTACTTCAATTGCAAAAATAATCGGTGATCATTCCACAAATCAATGTATTCCTCTTACCTAACTGGCTTCTTCTGTATAGTATGTTTTATAACTCCCTCCAACAGGCTAATGAACATCTGAAAAGAGACTCATCCAATCATTCTGATATGAACCTAAAATCATATCTAAAAATGTTTAAAAATTCAAAATGTAAAAAAAGAACGTCGAATAGCCTACTGAGAATGACTTGTTCGAAAATTAAATATGCAGTCTATTATATTTCTCTACGGTTAGACATTCTAAAATATTTTTATAACAAACTATATGAAATGGTATGTATATATTTTTTCAATAGGGCCCATCAATGATATATCAGTGAAAGCATGCACTCTTAGAAAAAAATATCTTACTCCTTAGACGTTTCTTTTTATTATAAAGGCAAGCTTACATTGTATATACACTACTCATTGATGTTTCCGCTTGATATTTTATTACACCTCTCCTTCAGAGGCAGCCGCTGCTGCTGGCAAGCAAAGAGAGAGCGATAGAGGGTACGTCACTCAGACATCAGCCAATGGAGCTGAGAAGCGCTCTATAAAAGAAGTTCCCATTCTTACTTTTAAGTACAGAGAAACGGAGTTATCTTATAGCAAGAGAAAAAGCTTTGTATAAATATAACATCACCTGCAAACTTCTTCGATCTCCCTGCAAGTCGGCTCATTAGGCTCATAACGGAAGGTAATACAAATGACTAATTCTGCATGTAATATGTACATTTAATAAGGAACAAGGAAACATATGTTGGAATAGCAGGTGTCTTTTTGTTGTGAATGAAGTGTCGAAATAACATTTATTAATTCGTTTGCACATAATATTAGTACAGTTGTTTTCTTCTTTTTTTCCAATATAGCAAGCTCCAACACGCATTATATACTGTTATCTTGTACCGTTTATTCTTGAGTCTTCTTTTTCGTATAATCTATTCGAAAAAAATGTACGTACGTGTAGGCAATATAACAGTTAAGGTCTTCATTTTTTAAATTACACTATACAGCCTTTTATGTAGCCTATGTTTAATGGTACGAGACTGGTAGAGTAAGGAGGTTTGCAAAAGTGTGAAAGGTGTGAGTGCACCATGCGTAAAATTCATGCAATTTTCGAACAATGTTTTCGAGCAATGTTTATTACTCAGCTGGAGTATCTTTCTCGCTCACTATTAATCACTAAAACATCTACCTCTCTTTACAGATTGTGCAGAAGCCACAAATAAAACATACAAATGGTTCTCATGATACTACCCATTATCGGCTCAGTCTCTGTGTCTGAGGGGCTGGTGGCCATGGTAACACTATGCCTGGTGTACATGATCATGAAGTACATGCACACAGAGATCCCAGAGGGACTGAAACGGCTCCCAGGACCAAAGCCCCTGCCCATCATCGGGAATGTGCTGGAGGTGCACAATAACCCTCACCTCAGCCTGACTGCCATGAGCGAGCGCTACGGCTCAGTCTTCCAGATCCAAATAGGGATGCGGCCTGTGGTTGTTCTGAGTGGCAATGAGACAGTCCGCCAGGCTCTTATCAAGCAAGGGGAAGACTTCGCCGGGAGGCCCGATCTATACAGCTTCAAATTCATCAACGACGGCAAGAGCTTGGCCTTTAGCACCGACAAGGCTGGGGTGTGGCGCGCCCGCCGCAAGCTAGCTATGAGCGCTCTCCGCTCTTTCGCCACCCTGGAGGGATCGACCCCAGAGTACTCCTGTGCCCTGGAGGAGCACGTCTGCAAGGAGGGAGAGTACCTGGTAAAACAGCTGACTTCCGTCATGGATGTCAGTGGCAGCTTTGACCCCTTCCGCCATATTGTTGTATCGGTGGCCAACGTCATCTGTGGAATGTGCTTCGGCCGGCGCTACAGCCATGATGACCAGGAGCTGTTGGGCTTGGTGAACATGAGTGATGAGTTTGGGCAGGTGGTGGGCAGCGGCAACCCTGCAGACTTCATTCCCATCCTTCGTTACCTACCAAACCGCACCATGAAGAAGTTTATGGATATCAATGACCGTTTCAACACCTTTGTGCAGAAGATTGTCAGTGAGCACTATGACAGCTATGACAAGGTAAATAATACATTGCATCATGTTTCAAAAAATGTTTGATCTATTGCTGTTTGTTGTCTGTGATACTGATTGTCCATTGTTCTGTTTTCAGGACAACATCCGTGACATCACTGACTCCCTCATTGACCACTGTGAGGACAGGAAACTAGATGAGAACGCCAACGTCCAGGTGTCTGATGAGAAGATTGTGGGCATTGTCAATGATCTGTTTGGGGCAGGTGAGTTGAGTTAAAATAACGCAACAGTTATGCTGAGTCACTCCATATCATTGCATTTTTTTTTTTTACATTTGTAGGATGTTTTAATTATGCAATGCGGCTTCTGTCTCCCTCTCAAGGTTTTGACACCATTAGCACAGCTCTGTCATGGGCTGTTGTGTACCTTGTGGCTTATCCAGAGATCCAGGAAAGACTGCATCAGGAACTGAGTAAGTTGAAACTTGCTAGTTTTAACAGATAGTTCTGTTCCCTAAATGAAATGAGTCATTCACAGAGAGATCCTATAAATCAGTTCTATATGTAATTATATGGAGTCATGATTCAAAATATTATGGCTTACTGACCTGTCACTACGCATCCCATTCTTTTTTGATAACCAATGTTCTCTATTGTCCTCCCAACAGAGGAAAAGGTGGGAATGATTCGCACTCCCCGTCTCTCAGACAAAATCAACTTACCTCTGCTGGAAGCCTTCATCCTGGAGATCTTCCGGCACTCTTCCTTCCTGCCGTTCACCATCCCACACTGGTGAGTTGCACTTGCACCTGCTAAAAACACAAATGTACAATATCAGCCAAACAGACATTTACAATATCAGCCAAACACACATTTGCAATGTTAGCCAAACAGACATTTACAATATCAGTTACACATTATAGACACATATGGCATGGTCTGACTCTGGTATTGTCAATATTTTTTCAGCACAGTCAAGGATACATCGCTCAATGGCTACTTCATTCCCAAGGACACCTGTGTCTTCATCAACCAGTGGCAGGTCAACCATGACCCGTGAGTAGGATTTTCAAACTAAAACTTCTCAACTCCATTACTATGCAACTACTGTGCAACAACAGTGTTGTTACTGCAGTAATTACAGTGTTACTACACACGTATAACAATAACCCAATGTAAAATGTTACCTTTGTGCTCTTCAGGGAGCTGTGGAAGGAGCCTTCTTTATTCAACCCTGACCGTTTCCTGAGTGCTGATGGCACAGAACTCAACAAGCTGGAGGGGGAGAAAGTGCTCGTATTTGGCATGGGCAAGCGCCGCTGCATCGGTGAGGCCATCGGACGCAACGAGGTCTACCTCTTCTTGGCTATCCTGCTCCAAAGGCTGCGCTTCCAGGAGAAACCTGGGCACCCGCTGGACATGACCCCAGAGTACGGCCTCACCATGAAGCACAAGCGCTGTCAGCTGAAGGCTAGCCTGCGGCCATGGGGGCAGGAGGAGTGAGGGCCATGGTCACATTTATGATTCTCAACATCACTATAACTGATTTATAATTAGCCCTACATACTTGATGGCATGAGCCGAGATCAGATATAAAAGCCAGAGGGTACATTTTCTCTCTAGGAAAGACTGGGCTTGACACCTCTCTTGATTCATAGGAGAATTAACAGTGAGGGAAAACTGAGTCAAATTGTACACAATTTGAAATCGATAAAATTACAATCTGAAACACGGTTTGTAGATGGATTCCAAACAAGTGTTGAATTGGATAAAGGACCTTCACAAACTCATAGAGGTGATTGGTTTCTATGACCAGCATACTACAGGCCCTACTAGAGTTTGTCAGGTGTTTCTTCAGGAGATATCAGGAGAGACTATAGCTGTTTAGCTGCCTTTTTGTCTACATCATTGTGTTTTACTTCTCCTCTTGCTTTGATCACAGCTCATATACTGTATCAGATCGCTTTAAAGAGGATGAATCTATAAAACATACACATAAACCCATGGTGGGGTGTTAAAGAGCATTGTTTTTAGTTCCATTTTTGGGTAGAATTTTTTGCTACATATTTTTTTGTGGCAAAAATGTTACAACCTACATGATAAAGTGCCTGTTCTCGTACTTTTGAGTTATTGTTCAGGTGGTCATAGATCACAGGCAGTTGAATGGATGTATTCTCCCATTTCTAAGCTAGATATTTTTTATTCCACTGAATAAATCAGTAAAACGTGGACACAACACACTGAAGCTATGTTTGTATGCCACCAACATGTGATTTATTGTTTGTGTACATATTTAAGCCTAGATGTATTTTGGAAAGTCCTTTTTTGAAATGTGCCTAAAATGTGTATATATTGTGGTGACTTATTATGGTGGCTTTGTATGACTTTATCAGGATACTAAAATACGTATTATTGACTGTGTTATAAATGTCAACATTTTATAATGTAACGAAGGACTCTTGTAAACTAAAGCCCAAACTGTACACACTATGCATTGTGTTGTTGATAGCTATCTAGGTAGCTACTGAAATAAAAGCTGAAAATGAAAGAAAATCAATTAACTTGTGCTCTTTTTTCTTGAGTGTGTTGGCCTATCTCATTGGCAACCCATGCAACAATTCACAAGCTAATATACACAGGCCAACCATTAGGAGAGGACGTCGGTATTTGGCTGACCAAAGAGTAAATCTGTGACACTACTAGATAAGATAGGGTTGGATATCATCACTTACCTGTGTACAAGACTTGGACTTCTACTATAAAAACAATCAGCACACAAACTGAGCACGTTTTATGAGTAAATAAGCTATAAACTTGCCATTGGTGCAATGATTTAAAACAACCTTTGTTGGCATTATAAATAATGCCTTAATTGTTTATAATAATTGCATTTACCTTAATACACCTTTGCAGCAACATGTGCCCTCATTGGTGCCCCCCTCCCGCATAAACAATCAATGAACGCTGGTGGGGAAAGCTAAGGAAGTGACGTTGTGAACAGGAAACAACATATGATTCTTCGAGTTCAGAAAGTTTTGTTAGCAAACTAGCAAATTCATCACAAAAAACTAATCATACACAAAAACAAGGTATACTATTTTCAATTTTACCTGACAGCGTTTAATGAATAACAAAATGGTGGAGAGGATGGCTATATTAATAACCGACGTTAGCCATGATCTCTGATTTAGCTACGCTAACGTTATTTAGTTAACGTTACCGTTCACAGCAATTTGGCAGTAGCTACCTATTTAGTTAGTTAGCTAGGTAGCGTTAGCTAGCCATCTTCTCGAATGGAACAGCTAGCCAATTACGTTATTTGGTTAGTTAGCTAGATACCGATTTAACACAGTGATAGCTAACTAGGGTATTTGACAACTACATTGCCAGTTTGTTTCCTACCTAGCTAGCTAGCTAACGATGTAATTGTCAGAGTAGGTAAGTGATGAGTGAGTAGCCAGTTTACGTTAGATAGCTAACGTTAGTAGTAATCTACAAAAGTCGATGGTTACCCCCTGCTGTTAGCCCATTGTATAGCTAATGTAACTGGTATGGAACTCATATTTTAGACCTGTAACCATGTCCTTAGCCTGTGTTCCACCATTAATGTCTCATTGGTCAGAAAGCTATAATGTATTTGTGAAGTTGTCTGTCTTCCATATATGCCTAGATCCAGAGAGAATGGCTGCAGACTGGCTGGGAAGTCTGGTGTCAATAAACTGTGGACCAACCCTGGGCATGTACCAGGGAGAAGTGTCATCTGTGGACCAGACTAGTCAGACCATCTCTCTCAGACAACCTTTCCACAATGGGGTCAGGTGCCCTGTCCCTGAGGTCACCTTCAGGTAAGGCTTTCACATGGTGAAGTACAGAAATATTAGCCTGCGTCACAGATTTCAGGAAATCATTTGCGGTGACAATGACATAGGAGTTGGCATTTGGCAAGACGGCACAAACAGATCTGAGACTCAGGCTACAGACATACTAGTTACATTCTGTGCATTGATCTAGTTATTTCACAAAGACATAGGGGCCTACTTATTTGTTTTAAGCAATCTGCTGTTAACATGTCAATGTTTACATTCTGTGCAGTGCTATGGACATCAGAGAGCTCAAGTTCCTGGATATCCAAACACAAAGTGGTGTCAGCAGAGCCAGTGCTGGACAGGGGGTCTTGTCTGATTCAGGCGTCATATCTTCAGGGCAGAGTGGTCAGAATAGCAGAGGTGGTTACCCTGCCAGCAACACCCATTGCACCACTGCTCCTATTACCATTTTACGCAAAGGTGAGATGAGAGGACTAGTTTGGGAGTTTTATTTTTCAAACTGGTTGCAAGGCCCTGACGCAACATCCCCTCAGGTAACAACAATTGGGCTGGGGGACTTTTTATACACTTGTGGTGGAACACCACCTTCTATCAGCAGTTCTCCAGAAGCCACAAAGAGTGCTGTCTGACTGAGTGCATTTGAATAGGCCTCAGGCTTTTTCAGTGTATTCTACAATGGCCACATCCTTTCTTCTTATGTACAGTGCAATCGGAAAGTATTCAGACCCCTTGACTTTTTCCACATTTTGTTACGTTACAGCATTATAAAATGGATACAAAAAAATCTACACACAATACCACATAATGGCAAAGCAAAAACAGGTTTTTAGAAATGTTTGCAAATGTATTAAATATCAGAAATACCTTATTTAAGTATTCAGGCCCTTTGCTATGAGACTCAAAATTGAGCTTTGGTGCATCCTGTTTCCATAGACCCCCCCCTCTAAACTGAGCAATCGGGGGAGAAGGGCTTTGGCAGGGAGGTAACCAAGAACCCAATGGTCACTCTGATAGAGCTCCAGAGTTCCTCTGTGAGGAAGGACACTCCATCAATCAGCACTCCACCAAGCAGGCCTTTATGGTAGAGTGGCCAGACGGAAGCCACTCCTCAGTAAAAGGCACATGACAGCCCGCTTGGAGTTTGCCAAAAGGCACCTAAAGGATTCTCAGACCATAAGAAACAATACTCTCTGGCCTGAAGAAACCAAGACTGAACTCTGGCCCGAATGCCAAGCGTCACGTCTAGAGGAAACCTGGCACCATCTCGCGGTGAAGCATGGTGGTGGCAGCATCATGCTGTGGGGATGTTTTTCAGTGGCATGGACTGGGAGGCAAAGATGAACAGAGTAAAGTACAGAGAGATCCTTGAAGAAAACCTGCTCCAGAGCACTCAGGACCTCAGACTGGGGTGAAGGTTCACCTTCCAACAGGACAACGACCCTAAGCACACAGCCAAGACAACGCTGGAGTGGCTTTGGGACAAGTCTCTGAATGTCCTTGAGTGGCCCAGCCAGAGCCTGGACTTGAACCCTATCAAATATCTCTGGAGAGACCCTTAAATAGCTGTGTAGCAACACTCCCCATCCAACCTGACAGAGCTTGAGAGGATCTGAAGAGAAGAATGGAAGAAACTCCCCAAATACAGGTGTGCCAAGCTTGTAGCGTCATACCTAAGAAGACTTGAGGCTGTAATCGCTGCCAAAGGTGCTTCAAAAAAAGTACTGAGTAAAGGGTCTGAATACTTCTGTAAATGGTATATTTCTGTATGAAATATACGTTCACGTCATGGGAGAAGGGCACAACGGCAACTGGCCGCAAAAGGCATGGATTTTTTTAGGGTGCATTACAGCCACAAAGGGGATGCCGCCGTGAAATTTGGGGCGCTGTCAAGTGCTTGTCAAATTGTGAATGAGAGACAAATGAAGTGTACAGCCTGCGAAAAAACAAAGGAGAGCTCATGCCTTTCAAGCAACTTTTTTTCAAGTCATCATTAGTCGCATTGTTTGTAGAACAACTAAAGTTACATTAATAACTCTAAATTAAGCATATAGGAGTAGCTATTTCTTTGTTAACCGCTCAACACAGAATAGTCACATGTGCGCACTCCCTCAAATCATTTGGAGAAAATATTTATATTTTATTCAGCTATGTTCAATTGTATTCTTCATACTATAAAATAATGGCACAGAATTCTAAGCAAATCTTGTTGCTAAATGAACTAGTGTAGACAACAGCTATTTGGCATATCCAGATCAGGGCCTAACATATGGACAACTCAGAGTTTGCGTTTCTGTTCTTCTGAAATAGACTACTTTTTCTTCATATCATGTTTCTTTAGACCTGTTTAAAATAGATAATAGATTTATTGTGAAGGTGTAGGCTATATTACATGGATTTATTAGACTTTTTCTAATATAGATGTTCCAAAGGTCTGCAGCAGTGGCTTGTAGGCTGTGTGTGGAAGCCAGGAGATGCTAAATGTGTTTGTTAGTTAACGGTCAATTACCGTGAGACCGACCAGTTATTTGTTTGACAATCACCGGCTGATTAAATTTCGTGACCGCCACAGTCCTAGTAATGTAACAAAATGTGGAAAAAGTCAAGGGGTCTGAATACTTTCTGAATGCACTATATATTGCCCCAGACTCTTACACCATTTATTTAACCTTTTTATTTAACCATCACACTCAATGACTACATACATTTTTATCTCTGCCTCTGTTGCTTATGTGTGCTAGATGTAGGCTAATACATTTGACCTGCACTATATTTAGCCACTTCATGTGTTTACTCATTGAATTTGGTGCCAACTGTAACAGTTAATCCCATTTAGAAAGTACACTCAACACATTATCAGATTGGGAACGAGGCTATTTCTCAATTATGACATGTTTACACAAGACAGTTTAAGCACAGCCATGAACGTATTTCCCGCTATCTGACTGTGATTATAGAGCAGAAAGTTCTCATTGTTGATCTTTTTCCTTATTCAGTGACAGGAGGAAATGTGAAACTACAAGTATCAGTGTCACATGTAAATCCACTCCCTAATCTCTAGGATCTGCACAGTTTGTCAGCAGTCATTGAAGCCGAGCCAACACATTGCTTCACCTGGCATTTTTTCTCTTTTTGATTATAGTAACATTTTATGCACTTGTCTTTTCTGAGAGACACCAAGGCTCTGTGGGTAGGAAGGGAAAGGTTACACTGTTTTACCTGACCGGCACATTCATACATTTAGAGCCTTTGTTTCTTTTGTTTGGTCCCTGCTCTGGTATTTCTGTTTATCAGACACACAAATCCCTGCAGTGTTTTGGGCACAAATGTTTTTGTAAATGATTAACCTCGATGTACTATGAGATTACCTTTCTGTCATTTCTGCCAGGTAAAATAACCACAACCATAATCAAATCAAATTTTATTAGTCACATGCGCCGAATACAACAGGTGTAGGTAGACCTTACAGTGAAATGATTACTTACGAGCCCTTAACCAACAATGCAGTTAAAAAAAATATGGATAAGAAATAAAGTAACAAGTAATTAAAGAGCAGCAGTAAAATAACAATAGCGAGACCATATATAGGGGGGTACCGGTACAGAGTCAATGCGCGGGGGCACCGATTAGTTGAGGTAATATGTACATGTAGGTAGGGTTATTAAAGTGACTATGCATAGATGATAACAGAGAGTAGCAACGGGGTGGGGCAATGCAAATAATCTGGGTTGCCATTTGGTTAGATGTTCAGGAGTCTTATGGCTTGGGGGTAGAAGCTGTTGAGAAGCCTCTTAGACCTAGACTTGGCTCTCCGGTACCGCTTGCCGTGCGGTAGCAGAGAGAATAGTTTATGACTAGGGTGGCTGGAGTCTTTTTAGTGCCTTCCTTTGACACCGCCTGGTGTAGAGGTTTGGGGTGGCAGGAAGCTTGGCCCCAGTGATGTACTAGGTCATTCACACTACCCTCTGTAGTACCTTGCGGTCGGATGCCGAGCAGTTGCCATACCAGGCAGTGATGCGACCCGTCAGGATGCTCTCGATGGTGCCGCTGTAGAATCTTTTGAGGATCTGAGGACCCATGCCAAATCTTTTTAGTCTCTTGAGGGGAATAGGTTTTGTCGTGCCCTCTTTACGACTGTCTTGGTGTGCTTGGATCATGTTTGTTGGTGATGTGGACGCCAAGGAACTTGAAGCTCTCAACCTGCTCCACTGCAGCCCCGTCGATGAGAATGGGGGCATGCTCTGTCCTCTTTTTCCTTTAGTCCACAATCATCTCCTTTTGTCTTGGCACCACACGGCCAGGTCTCTGACCTCCTCCCCAAAGGCTGTCTCTTTGGTGTTGTCATCGGCAAACTTAAAGATGGTGTTGGAGTCGTGCTTGGCCGTGCAGTCATGAGTGAACAGGGAGTGCAAGGAGTGGACTGAGCACGCACCCCTGAGGGGCCCCTGTGTTGAGGATCAGCGTAGCGGATGTGTTGTTACCTACCCTTACCACCTGGGGGCGGCCCATCAGGAAGTCTAGGATCCAGTTGCGGAGGGAGGTGTTTAGTCCCAGGGTCCTTAGCTTATTGATGAGCTTTGAGGGGACTATGGTGTTGAACGCTGAGCTGTAGTCAATGAATAGCATTCTCACATAGATGTTCAATTTGTCCAGGTGGGAAAGGGCAGTGTGAAGTGCAATTGAGATTGCATTATCTGTGGATCTGTTGGGGAACTATGGAAATTGGAGTGGATCTAGGGTTTCTGGGATAATGGTGTTGATATGAGGCATGACCAGCTTTTCAAAGCACTTCATGGCTACAGATGTGAGTTCTACGGGTCGGTAGTCATTTAGGCAGGTTACCTTAGTGTTCCTGGGCACAGGCACTATCGTGGTCTGCTTAAAACATGTTGGTTTCACAGATTTAGACAGGGAGAGGTTGAAAATGTCATTGAAGACACTTGCCAGTTGGTCAGCACATGCTCACCGTACAAGTCCTGGTAATCCGTCTGGCCCTGCGGTCTTGTGAATGTTGACCTGTTTAAAGGTCTTACTCACATCGGCTGCGGAAGGCATGATCACACAGTCTTCCGGAACAGCTGGTTCTCGCATGCATGTTTCAGTGTTATTTGCTTGGAAGCGAGCATAGAAGTGGTTTAGCTCGTCTGGTAGGCTTGTGTCACTGGGCAGCTCTCGGCTGTGCTTCCCTTTTGTAGTCTGTAATGGTTTACAAGCCCTGCCACATCCGACGAGCGTCAGAGCCGGTGTAGTACGATTCAGTCTTAGTTCTGTAATGACGCTTTGCCTGTTTGATGGTTCGTCGGAGGGCATAGCGGGATTTCTTATAAGCTTTCGGGTTGGAGTCTGCTCCTTGAAAGCGGCAGCTCTAGCCTTTAGCTCAGTGGGGATGTTGCCTGTAATCCATGGCTTCTGGTTGATGTATGTATTACGGTCACTGAGGGGACGATGTCATAGACGCACTTATTGATGAAGGCAATGACTGATGTGGTGTACTCCTCAATGCCATCGGAGGAATCCCGGAACATATTCCAGTCTGTGCTAGCAAAACAGTCCTGTAGCTTAGCATCTGCTTCATCTGACCACTTTCTTATTGATCTAGTCACTGGTGCTTCCTGCTTCAATTTTTTTGCTTGTAAGCAGGAATCAGGAGGATAGAATTATGGTCAGATTTGCCAAATGGAGGGCGAGGAACAGCTTTGTATGCGTCTCTGTGTGTGGAGTAAAGGTGGTCCAGAGTTATTTTGCCCCCCCTCTGGTTGCACATTTAACATGCTGATAGAAATTTGGTAAAACGGATTTAAGTTTCCCTGCATTAAAGTCCCAGGCTACTAGGATCGCCGCCTCTGGGTGAGCGTTTTCTTGTTTGCTTATGGCGGAATACAGCTCCTTCAATGCTGTCTTAGTGCCAGCTTCAGTCTGTGGTGGTATGTAAACAGCTACGAAAAATACAGATAAACTCTCTAGGTAGATAGTGTAGTCTACAGATTATCATGAGATACTCTACCTCAAGTGAGCAATAGCTCGAGACTTAGATATCGTGCACCAGCTGTTATTTACAAAAATACATAGTCCGCCGCTCCTTGTCTTACCAGATGCCGCTGTTTTGGCCTGCCGGTAGAGTTTATAACCAGACAGCTGTATGTTGAATGTATCGTCGTTCAGCCACGACTCCGTTGAGCATAAGATATTACAGTTTTAAATGTCCCGTTGGTAGTTTAATCTTCTGCTTTGGTCATCGATTTTATTCTACAAAGATTGCATGTTTGCTAACAGAATGGAAGGAAGTGGGGGTTTATTCGATCGCCTACGAATTCTCAGGAGGCAGCCCGCCCTCTGGCCACTTTGTCTCAGCCACCTCTTCACACAAATCACGGGTATCTGGGCTTGTTCCCGAGAAAGCAGAAAATCATTCGCGTCGGGCTCCTCAGACTCGTTAAAGGGAAAAAAGGATTCTGGTGAGTAATCGCTGTCCTGATGTCCAGAAATTATTTTCGGTCACAAGAGACGGTAGCGGCAACATTATGTACAAAATAAGTTAAAAAATAAGTTCTAAACGAACAAAAAAACACAATCGGTTGGGGACGCGTAAAACGTCAGCCTTCTTCTCCGGCTCCATTGTTACATAAAACAGTGACCATTTTAAAATAGCTACTTAATAGTTATCTGCTTAATCAGTCTAGTTTATTTCTGTCTGTCTGGTGAACAGGTGTCCTTTCCTCTAGTCTATGGTTTCACTAGGTTACTGTTAACAAGCCTGTGCGTGGAAGCATCCTGGCACTGTTTGCAATGCTGTGACTTCCCCAGATTCCCATAGCGTGCAAAAGGCTTGTACCAAAGTTCCTCTTTACAATATGTGTGTGACTAAGATCAATAAACATTCCCCCCTCGCTGTGTCTGCTCCTAAAGAGGTTATGCAAGGCCTGGCTTACGTGCCCTTTTGTTCTCAGTCTCCTCACCCTCCCTCTCTCCTGCTCAGCGCAGGACCCCCCCACAGGAAGCCATGTTGTCCCAGTGGCAGTGCGCTTGGAAGGGGCCAGCCATATCAATTGTGGAAGCACTGTTTACCTTTGGATTTTTATTTTAATCTCCAGATTCTTGGGCCAACAGCCAAGGGAGCTAATGCACAAATTGCATGAGCCTGAAGTTCTGAGTGGCAGGGGCTGGGCTGACCCTTTCACATCAATGCCATGCCCCAAACCAGCCCCTTAGCAAGGGGCCATAGAAAGAAAGGGAGGTGGGGTTACAGACTACTTATTCAAGAACATGGGCTGTACAAATGATTTGTAATTATCTGACAGTATTTATGGGAGATTTAGGATGGGAATGTAGGAATGAAATGAATTATGCATAGTCCTCTGCAAATCGAGTGGATTATCTTGGATCCTAACAGACCTTGATAAATTAAGAGGGTAATTGGGGGAAAAATAGCTTTAAAAAAATGAAATCCATATAAACATGTTCCTATACATGCTATCAGTCCTTTGTTTTTCCTGTGCCCCTGGTACATACCATTAAGTGTACAGTAAAGCTCTTCCTTCCTGTTCTTGATTGGACTGACACACACACACACACACACACACACACACAGAGGGAGTTGTTGCGGGTGACTGACATGGTTTTCCTTCTGTCAGTCTTACCTTGCATGTGAAGACATTTCTCTCCACACAACACAGCAACATGTTGACAAGCCTCACACGCTGTCACAGCACACTGTCATTCACTTCAGTTTTGCGCCTGTGTGTTTATCTCACTGGTGTCATTGTGATTCATTTTTCTGTACGAGTATTGGCCAACATTTGCTTGTAACATGTGTAACTTTAGTATGGGTCATGTTTAATCATTATTTGAAATGTAGTTCACCGTGTAGTTTCAGTCAATTATTTTTCACATGGCTCAAGTTCATGTTTTGTTCAAATATCTCAGCTCTCCTTCAACCTAAGATTCTTACACCTCTCCACATTTTCACATCAATTCAATCAGACACTAGTACTAACTTGGTGTTCATTATTCTCTGCTTGACTTGGAGCGTTGCCCAGTGCATTCAGGCATCTGATTCACTGAGATTTACAATAGACCTGTAGATAATTACACTCTGTGTGGTCTCATTGTAAAATGTTTGCCTATGTTGAAAAGCCAATGCACACATATGAACAGATGTTTTTTTTTTAAGCAGTCCCTCACTCCCCTCCATTGTCAAAAATACATTGATATAGTAGCAGGTCTCAGATCAGTCGGTGTGATCGGGTGACAATGCCATTGTGACAACAGTAGTGTGTACGTGACTTGACTGAGAGTCTTGGTGTGTATCTTGCGTGAGAGCCTAAAGTACCTAGCTGTCAGTGTGACACTTGCGTGCGGCTGTGCCTCTCTCTCTCTCCTCTCTCTCTCTCTCTCTAGGTTAGCGTGAGACCTCATCACAGTTAGGGTTGAACACCCGGTTTTTCCAGTTATTTTTTTTCTCCAGTTGGTTCTTTTTGATTTGTTAGTGCGCCATGCATGTATCTGAACGTTGTGTGTTGAGGATTGTGTGTTGGTAGAAAACTACTAGCCTGTATTATTAATGTGCTATTGATGTTGCTTGTTATATAACTGTAGCTCCTGATACAGCCATAGGATAAGATCAGTATTGAGGACACATTAGAGAGCAGACTGGAGTCCTGACAGAGATGAATGGACTCCAGTCTGAAATATTACCCTCTTAACTGGGATTAATGTGCACCATAATTTCTAGTCAGGCTATAGGCATATGTATTGTAAAACTAATTTTGAGTTAATCATCCTCCTAATGCCTTGATTCATTTTCTTCAGGTCCTCCAGCATCATCTAGTAACCGAGGGCCAAACCAGGCCACGCCGAAGAAGAACGGAGTGAAAAACGGAGGAGGTGGAGGGCAGATGAGGCTCAGGGACGACGAGTGTTTTGGTGCTGACATGGACGAGGGTCTGGACACAGACTTTGACTTTGAGGCAAACCTGGCACTGTTCGACAAGGCAGCCGTGTTCTCGCAGATTGATGGCACAGATTACAATGGGGTACGTTCCCGTGGTACGCCCGGTGGCGAACGCGGTACACCCACGCGTTACCGTCACGACGAGAACATCCTGGAGGTCAAACCAGTCGTCTACCGACAGATCACGGTCCCACAACACGGGGGCAAAGAGTACTGCACTGGTAAGAGAGAGAAAACACAACACCCTCCATTGAGTGAGTGAGTGAGTGAGTGAGTCAGTGAGTGAGTGAGTGAGTGAGTGAGAGAGGGAGAAAAAAAAAACACCACACAACCACCCCTCCATTCACATATATATCACACATTCACTTCCAGAGGCCTGTCTGCCAGTGCCCTTAGGCCCTGAGTGTCTCTCACCCCAGCTGCTGGATCTATTGAGGCTACAGTAGACCCATGGGTTTGGCTAAGCGAGCCAGACTAGTGGAGAGACAGGACATTGTGTACAGTTCTAAAATAGGCCTTAAACTAACATGCAAGAAGAAAAATGACCCAGTAATTGGACGGAACCGTGAGGAATTACAACGGTGTCGGTATTCTCAGTGAAGCCCATCGGGCTGAAGATGTGATGGGGGAGAGATATAGGTTCCGGTTACAGCCCAGCCCGTGTGCAGCGTGCGGTGAAGAGGCTGAGCCTCTCCCTCTCAGTAATCACTGCTTGCTTCTCCCTAAGGAGTGACACACCCACCGTGCACACACACACACCTAATGAGCTAGTCTTCTCTGTCCATACAGATACTTGAATGTTTTTCGTGTAGCTCAGAGATGGGAAAACCACTGTAGATTGGTGACCCATTCAACCAAAGAATCGGGATTTACCATTAAAAATATATATATTTTTGTCCCTCTGTAAAATTAAAAGAATTGATGACCGACACAAGTTCTACCCTCAGGATGTTTTCTGTTGCATGCCTGTCTTGCGGACCGGTGATAATGAGTGTCGTGTTTCCTTTGGAAACTAGTTGAATTCCCCCTCCATGTCAGTGACTTTAGACAGAAATAGTGTAAGTTCTCAGAATGACAGTGTGGGCCTAATGTAGGCCTAGCTTTGTGCTTCTGTGATGCAACACTGAAACTCTTTGCTGGGTGTGGGTTTGTCTGTCTCCTATAGGCCAGAAAGGGCCTCCCACTTCCGCAACGTGCTGGGCTGGCTGGGATCCTACTCTGGTTGCTCTTTTGAGTGTGGCAGCAGGTGACTTTTGTACTCACTGCCCCACCACACCATGCAGTCCCAGTCCATCTCTGGGAAGAGGAGCTGCTCTTCCACACCTCAACAACACTCTTTATAAGTGTGTTATATAATTGGTTTCATACAGGAGATAAGTGAATGGCACACTATGCTAGGCCCCTGGCCTGGATTCCAAGGTGTGACAAGAAGAGCAACACCTATCACTCTGGCTCTGCTGGACCAATCACTACGCTGTAGGGATAGGGGATCAGTACCAGTTAAATCTGGTTTCTGGTGTTGGCATAAAGTGGTATAGGTCTTAGTGGAACACAAGCTCACACACACACTCACACACATGCTTGCGCTCTCATTAGGGAAAAGAGGATAGTGATGCCAATACCATCGCTATTAGTCATAGAATGCATTTTGTGCCCCCATGGAGATAGGAGTGTTTTGCTTCTATTACCAGACAAAGACAAAGATATTACACTGATACACCTTGCTGGATAGCTTAATCCACCACATGACTCACTACATGCATGTGAGCCCTAGCCTCAAATAGCCCGCTACACTACAGTACATACTGTACCGACATACAGGTATGTGCAAAGTGCAGCAGTTCTTAGAAAGGGTTATGACGTTGGCACTTTTTTCTAAGAAGCCTAACATGGCCGCTAGCCAGCGTTATCAAGGCGACAGCAGTGCGGTGACTATGAAGACAACAATGCGGGCCAGGCGGCCATTAAAAGCCTTGCCCCTGGTGCTGAGAACTGGGAGCTGACTGCGGACACTTTTCTCTTTTTACCGAACGGGCTAGGCAGGTCTGCTACCTCTGCCTCTTTCTGCCTGAATGCTGTCATGCTAAGCCCCATCCTCTGTACCTTGTAATTATCAGACCGCTCTGAGCTTTACATAAACAGCACCTCTCATAGTCACACACAGGTTACCACTCAAATGGCACCCTATTCCCTATATAGTGCTCTACTTTTGCTAAGAGCCCATAGGGAATAGGGTGCCATTTGGGATGCAGCCACACTACATGTGGAACAAACCCTTACCCTACTCCAGGCTGCTCTCACCTGAATCCATTCCTATCCACTGTAAACATTTAAATTAACAACATGAGACAACAGAAAAGGGGTTAGGAAAACAAATGTTTGGCGTTGGGATAACATATTGTCTGTCTGCACGTAGACAAGTCTGTAAGGGCTATGTATGTGGTGCATCATTGGCCTTATTCAGTTTCGGTGGAAAAGACCTAGGTCTACTCTCCTTTGCTAATTCCTATGCGTGTTAAACCACTCCTCATCAACATGTTGGCACCTTAATTGGGGCGGACGGGTACATGGTAATGGCTGGAATGGAAAAAATGGAAAGGTATCAACAACGTCAAACGCATTCAGTTTGCTCCGTTCCAACCATTATTATGAACCTTCCTCCCCTCAGCAGCCGCCACTGCAACACATGTACTCAAATCTCTTCACTGTAAACACACTAAAGCCACAGAACAAATCACTGCCCTGCAAACTACCTTTGAATTAGAGAGTGACAGGAGAGCGAGCTGAGGACGAGTATGTTATTCACAACGATTGATTCCCCTGGTCCGGTGGCATGAGAGCAAATGGAACTTTATATTTACATTTTTGTACCTTTTTCTCCCTAATTTTGATTTTGTCTCATCGACCACAGAGCGCGATGAGCCAAGTAAAGCCCCCCGGCCAAACCCTCCCCTAACCCTGACGATGCTGGGCCAATTGTGTGCCGCCCTGTGGGACTCCCGGTTGTGACACAACCTGGGATGCAGTGCCTTAGACCGCTGCGCCACTCATGAGGCCCTCAAATGGAACTTCCTAATCAATTGACCTGCATTAATCTTAGTTATAAGGTCCGAGGTTTTGGAGTGTCTGGAATGTTAGAGGCTCGCAGCCCCTTGGTACTGCAGCAGTAACAGGCCTGTAGTCTGGAGGAGCCTTGTGAAACCTCACTCCTTGTTCTCTCTCTCAGCACCAGCCCTAATCACCCATGGCCCGCTTCCACCCTGCGTGTGTGTATTGATTTCAGCTTCAATGTTCTCGTTGTCATGCTTGAAGGATTGCTTCCAGCTCAGTGTATTTTACTGCCGCTGTGTGCTCCTGGCTACCCAGTTGAGCATTGCGTGTAGTGGAGTGTGAGAGAGTACACAGGATCGGGGTGGGGTGCTCTAGCAGGGGAATTCCTTACAAACACATCTAGCTGGGGGTGATGGTCAAAAGGCAATTAGATCATAGTGCAACTTCCACCTCTCTCTCTCCCTTTCCCTCTCCTCAGTGGCAGGTTGCATAACAAGGAGCAGTTGACTTTGCTGTGTGCTTTTCTCTCACATGATTGTCCGAGGAACGGCGCAGCAGTGTAGACTGGGTTTCTCCCACCCCACTGTAGTATATTACCTGTCTTTGGATTGGAACAGTGGGAGGGATGTAGAGATACGAACAGGAAAAAGATAAGGTTCATTTCACCCAGGCACGACATCCGTCTATCTGCTGTTTGCAGGTGTGTGTTTGCATGTTACACTGCGTGTGTTATGCCTTGAGTGATATGCCTGTGTGTTTCTGATAGCTGCGTGCGTGCCCGCATGCACACAATACATGAGGAGCAAGTCCACGCTGAGCACTCAATAGCCAGGCCAACGCTTACCTGCTTCACTATCAAAGGGATATTGAGCCGTGCAGCCCCTTTAGCCAGTCTTTGTTCCTCTCTAGACTAATGTGCCATGGGCTATAGGTAGAGATTAGCACAGGGCTCTTTAAAGGGCTCCGTGAGCAGCTACCAGAATAATGACATGGTTGTGGCAGTACCTAGGAACCATGTTCCCTGGGCTGGTCTTTCCTAGATACCCTCTACTGTTTTTGAGACACAGACCTGACCAGAGTAGTAGAGATATAGATAGATATCTATATAAACACACACACACACACACAGTGTATTCAAACCCCTTGACTTTTTCCACATTTTGTTACATTACAGCCTTATTCTAAAATTGATTAAATATTGTTTTTCCTCAATCTACACACAATACACCACAATGACAAAGCAAAAACAGGTTTTTAGAAATGTTTGCTAATTTATAAAACATTTTGAAATATCACATTTACATAAGTATTCAGACCCTTTACGCAGTACTTTGTTGAAGCACCTTTGGCAGCGATTACAGCGTTGAGTCTTCCTGACTAGTCTCCTGCTGCTGAAAAACATCTGCACAGCATGATGCTGCCACCACCATGCTTCACTGTAGGGATGATGCCAGGTTTCCTCCAGACGTGACGCTTCGCATTCAGGCCGAAGAGTTGTTGGTCATCGGGTTGTTGGTCACCTCCCTGACCAAGGGCATTCTCCCCCAATTGGTCAGTTTGGCCGGGTGGCCAGCTCTAGGAAGAGTCTTGGTTTTTCCGAACTTCTTCCATTTAAGAATGATGGAGGACACTGTGTTCTTGGGGACCTTCAATGCTGCAGACATTTTTTGGTACCCTTCCCCAGATCTGTGCCTCGACACAATCCTGTCTCGGAGCTCTACAGACAATTCCTTTGACCTCATGGCTTGGTTTTTGCTCTGACATGCACTGTCAACTGTGGGACCTTATATAGACAGGTGGACTCCAATCAAGTTGTAGAAACATCTCAAGGATGATCAATGGAAATAGGATGCACCTGTACCAATCAAAAGTTTACCTACTGATTTCAGGGTTTTTCTTTATTTTTACTATTTTCTACATTGTAGAATAATAGTGAAGACATCAAAACTATGAAATAACACACATTGAATCATGTAGTAACCAATAAAGTGTTAAAAAAATCAAAATATATTTTATATTTAAGATTCTTCAAAGTAGCCACCTTTTACCTTGATGACAGCTTTGCACACTCTTGGCATTCTCTCAACCAGTTTCATGAGGTAGTCACCTGGAATGCATTTTTTATTTTTCAATTGAACCGTTATTTAACTAGGCAAGTCAGTTAAGAACAAATTCTTATTTACAATGATGGCTTACCCTGGCCAAACCCGGACGACGCTGGGCCAGTTGTGCACCGCTCTATGGGACTCCCAATCACGGCCGGATGTGATACAGCCTGGATTCGAACTAGGGTGTTTGTAGTGACGCCTCAAGCACTGAGATGCAGTGCCTAAGACAGCTGTGCCACTCGGGAACACAATTAACAAGTGTGCCTTGTTAACTTGTGGAATTTCTTTCCTTCTTAATGCGTTTGAGCCAATCGGTTGTGTTGTGACAAGGTAGGGGTGTATACAGAAGATAGCCCTATTTGGTAAAAGACCAATTCCATATTATGGCAAGAAAAGCTCAAATAAGCAAAGAGAAACGACAGTCCATCATTACTTTAAGACATGAAGGTCAGTCAATCTGGAACATTTCAAAAACTTTGATAGTTTCTTCAAGTGCAGTCGCAAAAACCATCAAGCGCTATGATGAAACTGGCTCTCATGAGGACCGCCACAAGAAAGGAAAACCCAGAGTTTCCTCTGTTGCAGAGGATAAGTTCATTAGAGATAACAGCCTCAGAAATTACAGCCCAAATAAATGCTTCACAGAGTTCAAGTAACATACACATCTTAACATCAACTGTTCAGAGGAGACCGAGTGAATCAGGCCATCATGGTCAAATTGCTGCGAAGAAACCACTACTAAAGGACACCAATAATAAGAAGAGACTTGCTTAAGCCAAGAAACAAGAGCAATGGACATTATACTAGTGGATATCTGTCCTTTTGAGATTTTTGGTTCCAATCGCTGTGTCTTTGTGAAATGCAGAGTAGGTGAACGGATGATCTCCGCATGTGTGGTTCCCACCGGGAAGAGTATTTAAGGAAAAGCAGCCAACAAGTACTCCGCCTACGTGGGAACTCCAAGACTGTTGGAAAATCATTCCAGTTGACTACCTCATGAAGCTGGTTGAGAGAATGCCAATTGTGTGCAAAGGTGTCATCAAGGCAAAGGGTGGCTACTTTGAAGAATCTAACATCCTAAAACATATTTTGATTTGTTTAACACTTTTTGTTTACTACATGCTTCCACTTGTGTTATTACATAGTTTTGATACCTTCACTATTATTCTACAATGTAGAAAATAGTAAAAATGAGTGTGTGTGTGTGTACACACAGTTGAAGTCGGAAGTTTACATACACTTAGGTTGGAGTCATTAAAACTCGTTTTTCAACCACTCCACAAATTTATTGTTAACAAACTATAGTTTTGGCAAGTCGGTTAGGATATCTACTTTGCATAACACAAGTCATTTTTCCAAAAATTGTTTACAGACAGATTATTTCACTTATAATTCACTGTATCACAATTCCAGTTGGCCAGAAGTTTACATACACAATGTTGACTGTGCCTTTAAACAGCTTGGACATTCCAGAAAATGATGTCATGGCTTTAGAAGCTTCTGATAGGCTAATTGACATCATTTGAGTCAATTGGAGGTGTACCTGTGGATGTATTTCAAGGCCTAACTTCAAACTCAGTGCCTCTTTGCTTGACATCATGGGAAAATCAAAAGAAATCAGCCAAGACCTCAGAAAAAAAATTGTAGACCTCCGCAAGTCTGTTTCATCCTTGGGAGCAATTTCCAAACGCCTGAAGGTACCACGTTCTTCTGTACAAACAAAAGTATGCAAGTATAAACACCATGGGACCACACCGCTCAAGAAGGAGACGTATTCTGTCTCCTAGAGATGAACGTACTTTGGTGCAAAAAGTGCAAATCAATCCCAGAACAACAGCAAAGGACCTTGTGAAGATGCTGGAAGAAACGGGTACAAAAGTATCTATATCCACAGTAAAACAAGTCCTATATCGACATAACATGAAAGGCCTCTCAGCAAGGAAGAAGCCACTGCTCCAAAACCGACATAAAAATGCCAGACTACGGTTTGCAACTGCACATGGGGACAAAGATCATACCTTTTGGAGAAATGTCCTCTGGTCTGATGAAACAAAAATAGAACTGTTTGGCAATAATGACCAACGTTATGTTTGGAGGAGAAAGGGGGTGGCTTGCAAGCTGAAGAAGATAGATGGCATCATGAGGGAAAATTATGTGGATATATTGAAGCAACATATCAAGACATCAGTTAAAACTTGGTCGCAAATGGGTCTTCCAAATGGACAATGACCCCAAGCATACTTCCAAAGTTGTGGCAAAATGGTTTAAGGACAACAAAGCCCTGGCCTCAATCCTATAGAAAATTTGTGGGCAGAACTGAAAAAGCGTGTGCGAGCAAGGAGGCCTACAAACCTGACTCAGTTACACCAGCTCTGTCGGGAGTAATGGGCCAAATTTCACCCAACTTATTGTGGGAAGCTTGTGAAGGGCTACCCGAAACATTTGACCCAAGTTAAACTATTTATAGGCAATGCTACCAAATACTAATTGAGTGTATGTAAACTTCTAACCCACTGGGAATGTGATGAAAGAAATAAAAGCTGAAATAAGTAATTCTCTCTAGTATTATTCTGACATTTCAAATTCTTAATAAAATAAAGTGGTGATCCGAACTGACCTAAGACAGGGAATTTTTACTCTAAGGTGTATGTAAACTTCCGACTTCAACTGTGTGTGTGTGTGTGTGTGTGTGTAGTCTTGGAACTGAGTTTTCACTCAAGTCAAACTGCAACTCTCCCACACGCTAGCCATCATCATTGCACACAGGTGTACCAACGAGTACACCTTAACCACCTGTTTTCAAGTTTCCCCTTTGTCATGGTACCTTTATGTTTTGGGCGAGTCCTCTGAGGTGTGGCGGTAATGTGTGTGGGGCTGCTGCTGGTGTCTTTCTCAGCCAAAAGCTCTGGTTATGGGGATGCTGAGGGATCTCAACAGGGATGAGCTGGAGCGTGTGAACCCAGCCCCTCCAGAAGGCCGTGGTGGATAGCTAGGAGGCAGTTCACAGTTTGCATCCTCATGTTTGTCATATTTTGTAAAAGGCTGCCAATCTGTTTGTTGTTGCGTCGGACAACAGTGACAAATGAGGGGAAGAAAGGAATCCTTCCTCCCTCTGTGATGGGACAGAGATCAGGTCAAGGGAACTGGCTTTCCCAAGGGAACTGGCTTTCCCAAGGGAACTGGCTTTCCCAGGGGAACTGGCTTTCCCAGGGGAACTGGCTTTCCCAAGGGAACTGGCTTTCCCAAGGGAACTGGCTTTCCCAAGGGAACTGGCTTTTCCAAGGGAACTGGCTTTCCCAAGGGAACTGGCTTTCCCAAGGGAACTGGCTTTCCCAAGGGAACTGGCTTTCCCAAGGGAACTGGCTCCTCGCGTGAGGGGATGTGCTGCTTTTACATAAACTCCTACTCCTTGAAGATTTCCTGTGTGTGTGTTTGTCCTCATCGTGAAAGTTCATGCTGTTTGTGAATTAGGCCTTGTAGTTCTTTTTGATAATGTCTAGTCACACTGATTATGAGGATTCTATACAGTTCTATTTTTAGTACCATTTCCATATATTTTGGGGGGAAATCTGGAACTTTTTAAAAACTTCCAGTCTCTTCTCATAGCTACATATATGATAATCTGGCACAATAACAACTAATACATGTTTATTTTACCATCTTGTTTCTCTCGCTCCTCTGACTGTAGACTCTGGCCTGGTTGTCCCCAGTGTGTCCTATGAGCTTCACAAGTGTCTTCTGGCCTCAGCGGAGCGGCATGGCCTGTCTCTGGAGCGGAGGCTAGAGATGACTGGTGTGTGTGCCAGCCAGATGGCCCTCACTCTACTGGGGGGCCCCAACCGGTGAGTGGCTGGTTGGGCTCCCTCTACGGTGGTGACATCACATCACATGCAACAGGCTTCATTGATATCGGAGTTGTGTTCAATAGGCACGAAACTAAAGAAAATGGTTTGAAATGGGGAGGTACTACAATATCTGAACTTGCCCAATAAGAAATGTTAGTTTTTGCTTTCAGTTTCAAGACATTTTGCTACGGTGTGCCCTAATGAACATGACCCATGTTTATACAAACAAGCCTTTGTCCTCCTATTTAAAAAAAAAAAAAAAAAAAGTTTATTGTATTGTTACCGTGGTGATAAACTGTAGTGAGGTGTTTTAAACAGACAAATAACCTTGGGGTGCTCTCTGTAAAACACTGATCAATGAAACTCTGGATGTATTGGCCTATTAGAGGTTTTGAAGCCACCGGTCAGACATATTGGTAGTCCTCAGAAGAAGCAGTCCTCCATAGGAATGAATGGAATTATATGTATTTTGGGAACGGGCAGAAAGCCAAATAATGCTTAGATTTTTTTTATGTTCAAAAGCTTGAATAAGTAGCTACTGGTTATCCAATGTGATGCAACAGTAACAATATTGCACCTTTAGCTTTAGCTGAGAACCCCTCTATTCGTTGATTTTAATTTTACTGTCGGGTTGTATTTTGTGCTGCTCTTAATGAGGGACTTGTTTCCGCCTGTGAGGAGGCGTTGCTACAGTTCAGGGATATTCTAACGGGTAGTGGTATGATGGCTAGCTAGCTGAGCCCTTGTGCACACTTGGCTAGCAGAGATAGCTAGCTTACAGACCTGAAGGACAAACAACCTGACCCAGCAGAAGCTGCTACTCCATCTAAGCCAAAGAAACTGAACTTTGGAGAGCTGACAGGAGAAAATGGAAAACGATAGAGCCCGGGCCAACATTTGCGTTCACACAGTGGAGAGAACAATGAGAGTTGAAGGGATTCAAAACTGACAGTTTCCATTTTTTCAACTGAAAAGGTAAGACATTGTTAGGTAGATAATAATCTTTCTAGATATCAAGTGAAATGGTTTTGATATTTAGTTATAAATATGTATGCAAGTGTTTATTTTGGATGACTTATTTTGATTGTTGTTTTCAAGCCACGCATCCAATAGTTTGTAAAATCAGCAAAAAAAGAAACATCCCTTTTTCAGGACCCTGTCTTTCAAAGATAATTCGTAAAAATCCAAATAACTTAACAGATCTTCATTGTAAAGGGTTTAAACACTGTTTCCCATGC